>NW_025963890.1:3030000-3630000 GCF_023055435.1 Haliotis rufescens
ATATCCTGGGACCTAATAAGGTTAATTCTGTTTTCAATACCAGTTTCATACTAGACAACACATGTCGGTTCAAATAAAACCGTTTTCGCATTTACCGGTAAACCGTGACAATGTCCTCTGGTATCTCACCTGTATCCGTTTTACCTGTTAATTATGAACACAGGCCCGGGACTCAAGTGACCCCAGCTTGACCACAGAGTAACCATTGACCACTGGCCATGCGGAAACGGTTGTAGGTCAACAAATCAAGGAACTCGGCTGCCCAGCACGGCGCTGAGAAGTTCACTGGGCCAGGACTATTCTTGGACATCGGCAGGTCAATACACCAGCCTAAATACTGTGAACGAGAACACAGAAGTGGGCTTGTCATACCACACCATGAGTTAATTATCGCAAGGCAGATAAAGCTCTTTAGATGGTTGAGTATAAGAGCCTCAAGGGCTCTCCAACGTGAGAAAGTCGGCAATGAGTATTATCGACACTGCGAAAGCTTAACCTCTATATGTACCCTATATCTAATGTCTGATGGAATTAACGGAGCAGTTCGATATTTTGTCCTTGATAAAATGTACCGTTAGGAACAGGACAAGTGCACTGATGAGTGCGAGTGAGTGAGGGATTGAGTGCGTGAGTGCGTGAGTGAATGATGCCTTCAGCGTGACGCGCGAACGTTTTAACCGCGGGGCTACATAAACGTCTTATTCCCGCACGAGGAAATATTTCTCAATCACTCACTCACTCACTCACTCACTCAGTCATGGAACATAGATTCAATGGACATATTCTGTTCCTAACGGTACATTTAACCGCGTACAAAACATCTAACCGCTCGGTAAATCCCATCAGACAATAGACACTATTTAGCTGGTACACCTTCAGTTCTCTGACCTGTTTCATGCACCCAGCACCCACGAACTAATGACAGAACAAGACTACAAATCACGTAGGGGGATTAAATCACAACGAATTTATGCAACGACAAAAACCTTAATAATTCTGCTTGTTAAACTTTTTGTACGCAGAGCATCATCAATCAACGTCAGTGTGTAGTTAAATGCAGACATTGTTAACAAAATCTGATACATTCTAAGAAATTGTTCATACAGCATGTCACTATCATATGACCCACATTCATTCACTGCAAAGCAAACGTGACCGACATTAATTGCCCCGCTATATAGGTCACGTAATGCAGTTCACATGTATGCACACCTAGTGGCCTACCATAATGACCTACTCTAAAGCATACCTGCACACCCTACTGCGACTGGACTACATGCAATAGGCCACAGATGATAGTATGACATTATAGACGCGACACACACATCTCGGGGGTTCTGCCACGCCCATCTCGACATGACCGCTCCCTGCTCGTCTCGATCAATATCGTTCAACTTCTCACAGTGAGTTCACTGTGTAGCCAGCGTCTGTCGGGGCAACGTGATACAGATATCATTATACGTAGGGAGAGCTCTTTAAACTTCTCTCAAAGTCGGTGTAAGTGTATTTCTGAGTCCGTCTTCCCCCGTGCAGTCATGTGTAAATATATATGTATATATATAAAATAAAATAATGACAGCGATAGGCGCGTTTTAGACTCGTGTGTATTAAGGAGTGCGTATAACCAATGGTACATCTTCTTTGTATGTTTGTGAGATATCTTTTATTGCCTTTCTGGATACTGGTGTTAAGTTGTCCGTCAAACAGATTGGTATTAGCTATAAAGTGTTGACTAATATTGCATATTGGCTTTGTATGTTTTCCTTGAACAGGCAGCTATTAACTGTACAGTGTTGACTGATACAGCTGTTGGAGGGTTGTCTGGAACAGGCAGCTATTAACTGTACAGTGTTGACTGATACAGCTGTTGGAGGGTTGTCTGGAACAGGCAGCTATTAACTGTACAGTGTTGACTGATACACCTGTTGGAGGGTTGTCTTGAACAGGCAGCTATTAACTGTACAGTGTTGACTGATACAGCTGTTGGAGGGTTGTCTGGAACAGGCAGCTATGAACTGTACAGTGTTGACGGATACAGCTGTTGGAGGGTTGTCTTCAACAGACAGCTATTAACTGTACAGTGTTGACTGATACAGCTGTTGGAGGGTTGTCTTGAACAGGCAGCTATTTACTCACAGTTGACTAATATTGCATCCAGATATTATAGAGTTGCCTAAAACAGGCAGCTATTTACTTACAGAGTTGACTAATGTTGCATACAGCTGTTGTAGGGTTCCCTTGAACAGGCAGCTATTTACTTACAGTTGATTGACATTGCATGCTGCTGTTGGAGATTGCCTTGAACAGGCAGCTATTTACTTACAGTTGATTGACATTGCATGCTGCTGTTGGAGATTGCCTTGAACAGGCAGCTATTTCCTTACATTTGCCGAACATTGCATGCTGCTGTTGGGGTTGCCTTGGACAGGCAGCTATTCACTTACAGTTTACTAACATTGCTTACTGCTGTTGGGGTTGCATTGAACAGGCAGCTATTAACTTACAGTTTACTAACATTGCCAAATGCTCTGGGAGGGTTACCTTGAACAGGTAGCTATTTACTTACAGTTTACTAACAGTGCATGCTGCTGTTGGAGGTTGCCTTGAACAGGCAGCTATTTACTTACAGTTTACTAACATCGCATACTGCTGTTGGAGGTTACCTTGAACAGGCAGCTATTTACTTACAGTTGTCTAACATTGCCTAATGCTGTTGGAGGGTTGCCTTGAACAGGCAGCTATTTACTTACAGAGTTGACTAGCATTGCATACTGCTGTTGGAAGTTGCCTTGAACAGGCAGCTATTTACTTACAGTTTACTAACATCGCATACTGCTGTTGGAGGTTACCCTGAACAGGCAGCTATTTACTTACAGAGTTGACTAGCATTGCATACTGCTGTTGGAAGTTGCCTTGAACAGGCAGCTATTTACTTACTGTTTACTAACATTGCATACTGCTCTGGGAGGGTTGCCTTGAACAGGCAGCTATTCATTTACAGTTTACTAACATTGCATACTGCTGTTGGAAGTTGCCTTGAACAGGCAGCTATTTACTTACAGTTTACTAACATTGCCTACTGCTCTGGGAGGGTTGCCTTGAACAGGCAGCTATTTACTTACAGTTGACTGACATTGCATGCTGCTGTTGGAGGTTGCATTGAACAGGCAGCTATTTACTTACAGTTTATTAACATTGCATACTGATGTTGGAGGTTACCATGAACAGGCAGCTATTTACTTACAGTTTACTAACATTGCATGCTGCTGTTGGAGGTTGCCTTGAACAGGCAGCTATTTACTTACAGTTACCTAACATTGCATACTGCTGTTGGAGGTTACCTTGAACAGGCAGCTATTTACTTACAGTTGCCTAACATTGCCTACTGCTGTTGGAGGTTACCTTGAACAGGCAGCTATTTACTTACAGTTGCCTTACATTGCCTACTGCTCTGGGAGGGTTGCCTTGAACAGGCAGCTATTTACTTACAGTTGACTGACAGTGCATGCTGCTGTTGGAGGTTGCCAAATATAGAAAGCATTTATAAAGGCTAATGCAGGACGGTTGTCAAACCAGGTGTTTTGGCTTGAGGCATAATAAACCGATGTTTATTACATCTAATCACAAGAACAAACACCCATGAGAGAAGCTCAAGATAGATGTATATTCATATACAAGTGGTTTTGCATCGTACTTGATCATATTACCAGCATACAAACTACCTGTGCATCTGTAAATCGAATATCAATTTCTATTTTGCTTTAACGATACGATCTTTGTCATATAAATTATTCAACAGTTAATGTAAACTGAATGCATTTAAATGCGTTTAGGCATGATACCAAATGCAATGGTTTAAATATATGCAATGCGTGTATTCGCGAAAACAATCTTATTGCCGATTTAGAAGCATACAAAGTCCGTGATCTTTATGCTTTGATCTTTGTCGAAAACATAAAAATGAAAGCAAATGTTCTCTAAATAATCATGATTTAATACAAGAGGGCACAATTTAGTTGGAACACATTTTTCACAAGTATACAAAAAACATGCAACAATGCCTGAACAGGTTGTATTCGTACATGTTTTACACCCAGTGGATCAAGGATGCCCAGCATTATACTAGATAAGCTACATATACAGTATGCCCTAGTTTTTAAGGCTATTTTCACCGAAACCTATGTGTGGTATGTAGTGTGTGTGATGTGCGCTGTTGGGCGTATCAACTGAACGATCCCGGAAAGCAAATTGTTCTATGCCTCCGAAGGCACGTTTGTAAGTTTATACACTCCGAAACAAGGCTCCGCTAGCTCCACGGGTCAGCCTGACCTGACGTGACCCCTGGACAGGTGTTTTGCAGCCAATTACAGGTGTATTCAGCTATACAACATTTCGCAGCGCCATGATATATAGAGCTGGAACCTGATATTACTTGTTGAGTGATGAATTTTTATCGTAGTCCAATACGGTTTTCTGAACGGTTGCATGCATTTCCAGCATTTAATCACATGACATTGCCACCATGCAGTGTCAAAAGGAAGCGTATAAATATTTAAAAAGTACAATAATTTATGCATTGCTTAAAATAGATGTATGATTTTCATCGCTATTTTGTCTTTATGCCAAATATATTCTCTGGTGTTGACGTTTTATATTTACAAATATTTTACTTGTGTGAAAAGATGAAAATTTGTTATATTTAACAAATTAGTTTCAGTGCCATGTCTTGCTATGTTATTCAACCATTGAAATTGAAACAATGAGCACACACTCATACTGCATAAACTGCATTAATTAATGCACATTTAAATTCATAATGAATAAATTACAGTAACATTAATGCATATTACTGGATCTTTATCTCGACTAAAACATTTTAATGATACTCGTTTCGAATATTTTGAAAAAGTGATGAGACAGTAATATTCATTTCATCCTTAAAGAGGGAGGTTGTAACCTGGTGTTCATTTCGAGTCCGACGTTGTAGTTAGTGCCGTTTGAAACTGTGATATTGTGTATATTTTATTAGGGTAGCATCCTCACTAGACTAACATCTAGTCTCTGAAATGAACATATTTTGCAGAAAAAAACAGTTGTTAAATAATGGTTCTAAAATATAATAAAAAGGAGCCCAGAGACTTTCTTCATTTTCAGATACTGCAGTAATCTAGACTTGCCAAACATTATAGACTTGCATGGGCTGTATTGGATATATTTGTTTCAGGGTCTTTAAGACAGACTACATCCACACCAGCAGGAGGAGATTCATAATAAACTACAAGTACGCCCACAAGTTTATGTTGGACGACTTGAAGGAAGCTTGCTAATAATACTGACAACTGATTTCAGCTGAATACCGTTTCAATATTTATATTCAATATGTTATGCGGATAATTCTAAACATGTGAATATGAAACCACCTGCGCATAAACTACTCATTTCACTCAATGCATAAAAAGTAGTCGTATAAAAAAACGAATGAGAATTTATATCCGCGTGTACGTGATGCCCTTGTGAAGCATCACCGTGTATTCAGACATCGGTCTATTTGTCCTGGGGCAGAGTGACACAATGCAACACAAAACACATCTTTCAAAAAGCCAAATCGTTTGACAGCAGTTCTAAAGCGTTGCCCTCCCGGAAAGGTATAACGGTATTAAGATTAAAGTTGTATATAACGGTGTCAACGGTAGATGTTGAGTAAATGGTCGAACTATTCTGCAAGCCATATCACCGGCTGGGGGAGTTCGTCTGGGGTATTCTTACATGGAGAAAATGTAAATGATGCACGGGTTTTCAAACAGAGACTACCTGTGATACATATTTAATGTTGTGTGTGCACGTCAGTATTAATCTTCAGCCTTAATCATTGCAATCAGTCCGTGGGTTGGTTTACCACTGAGCACGCCAGCAAGGTTTCCTATCTTGTACAGGATAGTGCAATATGATGTGCATGAACGTTCATATCTTTTTTCGATCAAAGACCACGCCCTTTTTTGCGTCCTTCAGTCTGTATTACTTTTACAGCATCATCATCCGCCCTGCGCGTTTTCCATCACTTCAGTCACCCACCCTGCACGTTTTCCATCACTTCAGTCACCCACTCTGTTCAACCCTGCACGTCTTCCATCACTTCAGTCACCCACCCTGCACGTTTTCCATCACTTCAGTCACCCACCCTGTTCAACCCTGCGCGTCTTCCATCACTTCAGTCACCCACCCTGCACGTTTTCCATCAATTCAGTCACCCACCCTGTTCCGCCTTTGCGTCTTCCATCACTTCAGTCACCCACCCTGTTCCACCCTGCACGTCTTCCATCACTTCAGTCACCCACCCTGTTCCACCCTGCGCGTCTTCCATCACTTCAGTCACCCACCATGTTCCACCCTGCACGTCTTCCGTCACATCAGTCACCCACCCTGTTCCGCCCTGCGCGTCTTCCATCACTCCAGTCATCCACCCTGCACGTCTTCCATCACTTCAGTCACCCAGCCTGTTCCGCCCTGCGCGTCTTCTATTACTTTAGTCACCCACCCTGTTCCGCCCTCCGCGTCTTCTATCACTTGAGTCACTCACCCTGCACGTCTTCCATCACTTCAGTCACCCACCCTGTTCCGCCCTGCGCGTCTTCTATCACTTCAGTCACCCGCCCTGTTCCGCCCTCCGCGTCTTCTATCACTTGAGTCACCCACCCTGCACGTCTTCCATCACTTCAGTCACCCACCCTGTTCCGCCCTGCGCGTCTTCTATCACTTTAGTCACCCACCCTTTTCCACCCAGCAAGTCTTCTATCACTTCAGTCATCCACCCTGCACGTCTACCATCACTTCAGTCAACCACCCTGTTCCGCCTTGCGCGTTTTCCATCACTTCAGTCAACCACCCTGCACGTCTTACATCACTTCAGTCAACCACCCTGTTCCACCCTGCACGTCTTCCATCACTTCAGTCATCCACCCTGTTCCAACCTGTGCGTCTTCATCCGTGTGCTTTTCGAGTCTTCCACCCTGGACGTCTTCAGCCTTGCCTCTTCCAACCTTAAGTGGTTTCTACCCTGCATGTCTTCATCCTTACGTATCTTCTACCCTCCCTGTACGTTTTCACCCTTGCGTATCTTTAGTGTGACATCTTCATCCTTGCGTTTCTTCTACCACGTGACGTCTTCAGTCTTGAGTGTTTTCTACTCTGCTCTTATTCTTCCTTGCTAATCGTCTACCCTTTACGTCGTCTTCTTTGTGTATATTCCACCCTGCACGTCTTCAGCCTTGCATATCTTCCATGTGACGTCTTCATCTATGCGAATCTTCTACCCTTGCGTATCTCCCATCATGTACGTCGTCAAGCTTGCGTATCTCCCACCATGTACGTCGCCAACCTTGCGTATCTCCCACCATGTACGTCGTCAAGCTTGCGTATCTCCCACCATGTACGTCGCCAATCTTGCGTATCTCCCACCATGTACGTCGTCAAGCTTGCGTATCTCCCACCATGTACGTCGCCAACCTTGCGTATCTCCAAACATGTACGTCGTCAACCTTGCGTATCTCCCACCATGTACGTCGTCAACCTTGCGTATCTCCCACCATGTACGTCGTCAAGCTTGCGTAGCTCCCACCATGTACGTCGTCAAGCTTGCGTATCTCCCACCATGTACGTCGTCAAGCTTGCGTATCTCCCACCATGTACGTCGCCAACCTTGCGTATCTCCCACCATGTACGTCGTCAAGCTTGCGTATCTCCCACCATGTACGTCGTCAAGCTTGCGTATCTCCGACCATGTACGTCGTCAAGCTTGCGTATCTCCCACCATGTACGTCGTCAACCTTGCGTTTCTCCCACCATGAACGGCGTCAACCTTGCGTATCTCCCACCATGTACGTCGCCAACCTTGCGTATCTCCCACCATGTACGTCGTCAAGCTTGCGTATCTCCCACCATGTACGTCGTCAAGCTTGCGTATCTCCGACCATGTACGGCGTCAAGCTTGCGTATCTCCCACCATGTACGTCGTCAACCTTGCGTTTCTCCCACCATGAACGGCGTCAACCTCGCGTATCTCCCACCATGTACGTCGTCAAGCTTTGCGTATCTCCCACCATGTACGTCGTCAACCTTGCGTATCTCCCACCATGTACGTCGTCAAGCTTTGCGTATCTCCCACCATGTACGTCGTCAAGCTTGCGTATCTCCCACCATGTACGTCGCCAACCTTGCGTATCTCCCACCATGTACGTCTTCCTCTGTGCGCATCTTCCACCTCTACATCTTCAGTGCGTGTATTCCACCCTTGCGTTATCTCCCACAATATACGTCTTCAGCCATGTGTGTCTCCGTCCAGCATTTACGTGTTCCACCTTTCCACGCACCTATTCTTCACTCACACTGGCGTAACCATAGATATAAGTCTTTGTTAAAGATATCCCAACAGTATATATAAGCGGTCAATTACACCGCGACACCGTGACCGAATTAACTATCCACAGTTAGGGCGAGACCCCTTGACAGCAGGGCCCAACTGCAGAATTATAATCTTCACTCACTGGCCGTGAAATGAACCTACATGTCAATGTCAGTTCATCCCACAATGTCGTCCTATGTGGCTGTGTAATACGTTGACCATTAAACGTGTTTGGTCACATCTATGCGCTTACACGGTTCATGAACACAGAGTAGAGTACACGCAGATAAAACAATGTTTGAATAAGTTGTGCCCCAGGATAATTTACTTCTAATCCATATGTGTTTGGGTCTGTTAGCAAGGCGGTTACTTTTATTGACAGCCGTGAGGGAATCGTCTTGAAATGTGTTATAACAGGTCAGGGGTGGGTCAGTTCATTATGTGGTCAGATAGCTTGCATCTAATCCGGGCGAATTTATACTTTAGATGACCACCCATTGCTATCACAAGCGAAGTTAATTCTTTCGGTCAAATGTAGTTAGGCCAGGTTTGATTACAATTCTTGCGTTCGATTTGAAAACACTGGACGTCCCATGTGACTCCGTGTTGCCCAAGGTATAACCCAAGTCAACCTTAATTTTACGTCATACCCCGGTTGACCTAGGTTGCCCATACCTACTGAATCCCTTGGATGCGGTGCTCTGGTTAGCAGCCTCCTAGTGACGCCATCGGTAAAGAAAATCAGTTTCATTTATTTATTCAATCATGAATGAAAGCAGTGTAGTGAATATAACGAACTAGGTGTTGACAGTATATAAGTATGCTGATGTACGTCAGGAATATTTAACTTTCTACAGTTGATATCAATACTTTAGAATTAGTAATGCAACTTTGATGATGATTTTGAACGTCGTTCGATGTTATACGCGTAGGTTTTTAGATTGTTTTTGTTTTATATGCATTAAAGAGAAAAGGTATTATGCCAGCTTTACCAAGCAATGAAACACGTGATTACTTCTTTTCTTGTATGTTGTAACACATGGTTGTTGTGTTTCCCCTTCTCAAGCACGATCTAAGGTTGCATTGTGTGCGTTTTATCTCGGATGCTGTCCTCAGTTATCCTTGATTAACACTGGTTAACACAGGTTGAATGTAGTCACCTGGTTGCCAGAAATGTGGTAATCTCAGTTATTTCACGTTTATAATTTAATAATAGAACGCACCTGGTAACGTTGTCAGTAAGTTCAGTCATCACGGACTTTGACTTTCTACTTATTTTGAGCTCGTGTTTAGTGTTCGACTGCATCAACCAGTACACGTTTATTATATTTGGGTATCCTAAAAAGGAACTGCATCTTATGATTTATAATTTAGCAAAACAAAAGCTGAAAAAAGTGAGTGAGTGAGTATGGTTTTACGCCGCTTTTAGTAATATTCCAGCAATGTCACGGCGGGGGACTCCAGAAATGAGCTTCACACATTGTACCCATGTCGGGAATCGAACTCGGGTCTTCGGCGTGACTAGCGAACGCTTTAACCACTAGGCTATCCCACTGCCCCAGATAGATGAAGAGTAAGTGAGTGTGTGCGTGCGTGAGTTAGTGCTGCGTGCGTCCGTGGTTGTGTTAGTGCGTACTTGAGTAAGTGCATGGGCGGGTGAGTGAGTGAATGCGTGCATGAGTGAGTGCATGCGTGAGTGGGCGAGTGAGTGAGTGAGTGAGTGTGTAAGAGAGAGTGAGTGAGTGAGTGAGTGAGTGAGGTTCTCAATATGTCAACAAACTTGCAATCAGTACACAGGGCCACAGCCTGGGAGCATGCACCACGTGATTACCCACTACGATAACAATAATGACAATTACTGCCATTTCATATTTTATTAAGAGCGGTGATATAACACATACCAGTTATCAATTTAGTTCGGATAAAGGCCTGGGCTGCTCTCTAACAGATTCATTATCACGGCCCGTGCCTCGCTCCTGACCCCGAGAGTTCAGCATCCTGTCAACACAACCAGATGCAGTCCCCTGTCCCGCTGTTCCCCGCCAGGGGGCGCTGTTGTTTCCTCATTACAACACTGGTTTTATTGGTCATTGAGTTCCTTGAATGAGGATGCGCAAGTCGAAGTTAACTTGAATTTGTTTCTAAATTAAAGCATTATTTTTTATATCTTCTCTTTGCATGTTTTAATAGGGATGAAACATATAAAAATATGCTTATCTCTCTCATGCATAAGGGATTGTGATGGAAACGTATAAGTCAACGCAATTAAATAAACAGCTTACTTTATACTGAACATATTGTCTATTTCATATCTTAGGTACTTTGAATTTGAATTTAATTTCATAGTCTGTTATAACCGTACATATTTAATTGACAGCGCATTTAGTGCAAGGGGGGTGGGGGGGGGGGGGGGGGGGTATCTAAAGACAGGAGAGCCAAATTATTACTTTAAATAACCACAACAACTCTTAATGTGGCCGAATGGATAAACATAGAGCGTCAACGCCGGAGAATAAACAGAATATTATCCGCCGTGACATATTCCAGTGGGGGGCAAAAGGCCAATTAATGGTGAAAAATATATGAATGGTTCACGCCAGGTGTTCGCGGAGAGGGTAAGCACCAGCCTGTGGGTAGGACCCGCCACTCAAACAATTTTCATGAAAAGTAAGTGTTTAATATTAACACATTAATTTTGCGGTCTGTTAAATATGATCATCCATTTGATATACACATTTATATATTGCAGCATTTCGTTGTTCGTTGTATATACCATCGACGTTTATAGATATTCATGGGAGTAATACGTCTGAGCTCGTACGTTTGTCTCAATGTGCGTGCATGCGCGTTTAATATTGCCAGAAAAATCATTACAGATGAAAAGGGAGGGCGAAAGTTTGCCTTTCCTAATGACACTAAATAAAGCAGGTAAGTAGCCTATTTCTAACACAAGCCATAACGAACCCGCCTCACCAGGGGGCGCTTAATTTGCCACACGTCTTGGACACGCGTAATTTGACTTGTGTCTAATACTGCCCATATGCTGCAGACTTGGCCTTGAAGGGTGCTAACTAGTTGTCAGTCTTTCTCCCTGACCCTAGTGAATGAAATTGAAAAAGGAGTCCAACTCAAGTCGAGAAAGTTTTGGCAAATTAAGGATTGTGCTGGGCTCAATTTGGATTTTTTATTTTTTTTATATTTTAGTAGTTATATATTTCTTTATATATATAATAAGATAACTTTATTTCTGGGACTAACTGCCAGTCTAACTATTCATCGGTCACTTGAAGCACTACTATAAGTTAATATACTAACTACCATCATGTCTCATCTTTCTAATAATGATCAATAAATATTCGTTACGACTTTCCTGTTTATTGAACTTGATGATAAGAATATTACGAACAGAGTGCGTGTGTTGATTGGTGCAGTCTTACTATTGTGCACAAGGTCCAATTTTAAATGAAGTTAAAATAAAAAATATTGCGTTATTACGTATATTTTCAAAACCCGTCATTTTCAAAACGACAAGTTTGCATATGAGCAGAAGTTAGAGTTTAATGGTTATTGCATTGACAAACGGTATCTCAAATCTAGTATTGATAATTTATATAGGTTTTACCCGCAATTTAAAATATGCATATAAATATATTTCGCTTTGTCATTACGACCATAGAAAACATGGTGAATTTTTCAAACGGAATGGAAATAATTCGTTGTAAATATGTACCGAAGGGCTATCTTTGGGACAGAAATTTACAAACAGCCAGTTTTGACCAGCAGTGACCAGTAGGACGTTATTTCTGGCTTCGGCGACCTTGGACCTGTGCGTACTCACTGGAAACAGTCCACCACTTGTTTAGCTACAAAGTATTTAGGCCCATGACGGTTACCTCCCTTTTAATGACTGTATAGACGCACAGGCTTCCATGCTAATTTAGGCTGATGAAGGGTTATGGCCTAGGTGAGTGACTGAGCTTGTACATCTACGTTCCTTCTGACCTAGCCTGACCTCTTTATCAAAAGTGTGTGTCCAACTGGGTCACATGTGTTCTGAATGACACAGTTCGATCATACCTGACCTGATTAGATGAGCAAAGGTAATAAGGCATACTGCGTAGTTTGTATGACATGTAAAACGAAAATCTCACAACAATAATAATGATTTTATTAGATTAATACGCTCGCATGAGTTTTCTCGAATACCATATAGCATTCGACTGCTTTGTAATTACAACACTCGAATTTTAAAAGAATTATTAATAAGATTACTTCATAAATAAAATTATAGTTTTACACTGAACGAAAAAAAAAGATTTTATAATTGTCATTTGACCTCAACCATGTAAAGCATCTTTCACACACTCAGGCCCTGAACAGATGTTTGGATGCACTGACGTGACTACAATACGGATGGGTTTAACAAAGAATCACGAGAATAGGGCGTGACTGTAACGAAGATACTAGTTCTGCATGCAGAGCAGTCATCTCCGAGAATACACCTGGCAGACGTATTTATAGGTCGATATGTTTGGTGTTAGAGAGTGTCTCGACATCGCTGGAGCATTAATTTTGAGTAATGCACACCTGTCCAAAGCGCACCGTGGTTTAATGTGTAGCCATCTATTCTGTGCGCTATTCCTTCATCTATTCGTCCTTTGATGGATGCTTTTTATGTATTTCATAAATACTCGAATAATAACTTGCTATATTATCTATCTATCATTCATATCGCTTTTCAGTCTATCGTTTATATATTATTCATAAACGATAAGCATTTTTATGCACGACAGAGACTTAAAATACGTTTAACGAAGCATGTATTTCTCATACTTGTGTCAATTATTCCGATCGGAAGTAAATATCACAAGAAGGATGTAATGGTCAAACTTTACTGATTTATCTTTTAATTTAACAAACGAAATATAAATGAAAACATATATCACGATTATTTATGAATCCTGCGCACAGAGCTTACAGGTTTATATGTATTGCTGGCGTCAGCACGGTGCACCCTCTCTGGGTTGTCTACAAGGGATCTGCAACACCGTCTGCAGCGTGAGAAGTCAGGTGTTATTGTCTAACAGAACTTTGCATTAATGCGCGCCATGCAAGAAACAAAACATGCATTCGTCAATCGATAGATACCCCATGATTTTAGACTTCGAGTTAATCACCTTAGCGTGCAGTAATATTATAGGTCAACCTTTGATATAGGTTTATCATTCAAATGTAAAATGATATGGTAATCAAATATTACAATATCGGTGTAATGGTAGATTTCATATAATGCCACTTCTTGCAATTATTAACTGTATATATTGCTTTGCATTGTAGACAATGCATAATTTATAAAAATAAAATTATGTTAATTTGACCTTTTGGGGTTAAAGTACTGAGCAAATGTTGAAAGGTGTGAACTGTGGCAGGAACACCATCTGTCGTGGTTGTTGCTATCTTTCTAGAAAACTTTGCTCGTTACAAACAAAGACTAAACACGCTAGCCTGCCTTAGTGTTGAACGACAAACGAGTCAGCTCTCAGCCAATCGGAGAGCTCGTTACATCGCGCCTCGCTCCCAGGTAGACTGGGCCCGACTGTAGCGCATAGGCTATTACAAGTCAGCTGTGAGGTTGTCGCGACGTGGAGTTTTCGTACCATAACTTTTCTCTTTGTTTCATTTGGAACAAACTGGACGATGACTTTGCCGGAACTAATGAAAGATTCGGAACTGCAAGCAAAACCGTAAGTGCAAATATATCTCTTTGCTTCCACGTTGTTCGTTATTAGCTCGTGGACCGAGCAACGCGGAGCAACAGACGTATAGACGGGGACAAAGAAGTATGCATTTTGTCCCGTGCAAATTTTGAATGCAAACTTTTATCCACTTTCAACATTCAAATATGTAACATATGAGCTTATCTAGGTATTCTGCAACGTTGATAAGGGCTGTGTAGAAATAATTTCATTCATGATGCCAATGCACACAGCTGTAGCCTACGGCTTATGCAAGAACGCTTACAGCATGTTGCGCTCTGTTACGTTGTTAGGAGGGCTGGGCTTTGATACAGCTAGTCACTTGCAGACGAATATTACCTGCTTATAATCTAACTTCTGCATCTTGGGTCTGGCAAACTAATGACCCTCAGGTCATGCAGGGCAGGTTCATTACGTAATTAGTTTTATATACGATGCAGAGCGGCGCGTTACTCTTGCAGCCTTAAATCTGCATCACTACTGCGCTATATCTGCGCGGTAGCTAACTCAAACACTGCCGCGAGTTATGTGGGGTAATTAATGATTTATTGCTCTCGTCGATCGACTGTCTTTATTCATTTATTTGGGGCTTAGATAATCAAAAGAAAGGCGTTTGTGCGTGAAGTTATTGTGTTGATGATCAATGTGATTGTCTTTGTTTTAATACGATTTAAAACCTGACGCAAGTTGTCAGATTTAGTCTCCAGGCAAATCACATGATATGTTTCGTCAGCCCATGGTGTGCGATCTTGTGCGGGTCACGTTGAGGGGTGAGAGGTCACAGGTCACGCTGCTTTCGCTATAATCTGTTGAATGTAGCCTTACTGATACGAGAGGGGATCTGTCGTCTCAAAATATACAACATCTTCTCTTTGACGATGCACACAAATCAATCGACCTGTATTCCTAGCGGGAATCTCTCAGCAATGGTGCTTGCAATGTGACGTCATATCACCAGTGGTAACGGGGATATCCCTTAGCGCTGTGTAAACAGTACAATAACACTTGATGAATCCAGCGAACTATTGAGCTCGCATTTGCCGTTAATCTCCTTCTGAGCCCAAACAGAGTTAATACCAAAACAGAGATTAATCCCCAAAACACTTTACAGCACCGTGAAGAAAACTTTGCAACGATGATTTGGTAAGGCTTGATATATTATGTTGAAACAGTGGCATGATTCACGACAACGAATCCTTGTTTAGTGATGATTCATGACTGAATTCATACATATCGGCACATAGCCACAGCAACTGTACCCGTCAATAGCAATGTTTATTTATACGTAGGAAAATGATGAACGTTGGTGCTGCCTTGAGGGAGAGTATCTGGCAAGCGATGGAATGCAACAGATTAACATCCGGTCTCTTCGAATGTGCCAAACTTTTGAAATGGTAAGTACGAAATATGTTGCATGTATAAATTATAGGTTCATTTCTTCAAAGAAGTGTCAGTTCTGTTATTCTTAGTGCCCCTTCTTCAATTAAATATAGTATACTTGTCTTGGTTGGACTGAATACCCGCTTGCTCGGGAAGACACTAGTTGTTCAAAATCAATATCAATCGGTTCATTTCAGAATTAATTCCCAGTTCAGTAATTCAATAAATACGATGATACTAGTTGTTACTGCAACAACCAGTGTTTTATGCTTACATTCAAAGCGGTATATTTTCCATCAGTGCACACAGCAGGAGAGTCTGTCATACAGACACTGAAACAAAAATATCCAATACAGCCCATGCAAGTCTATAATATTTGGCAAGTCTAGATTACTGCAGTATCAGAAAAATGAAGAGAGTCTCTGGGCTCTTTCTTTAATTATTTTTCATAACTATAATGTAACAACTGTTTTAGCTATAAAATATGTTCATTTCAGAGACTAATGTTAATCTAACAGTAGACCTGTTGGGTGAAAAGTTCTCGTCCCAACGTGGCTGCACTTTATTATTACACTTTAAAATCCAAAGGAACTTATTTTTGAAAGCCAATCCCTTGGAACCTTAACATTGGTACTTAACATTATTCACCACCTTTCTCAAAGTATTGCACTCTTCTGTTGATTCTATTTTTATTCCATATGTCCTTGGTTTTTGAATTGCATTTATTACTAGTGTTTAAAAATATATAATGCTAGAAATACTTTTCAGTAACCCTGACAACGTGATGCTGTGTGTCCTACCGGAAGTAAGTGGCCACCATGACGTCACCGTAGACATTCAGCACACACTCATCGAAGCTTTCTGTTGGGAGAATGAGATCAAACTGTTAAAGGTGTGGAACCAAATTGATGTCATATTTTAACTTCAATGAAATCTCGTTTTCCAGGGCTTCCGGTTAACGGTTTCACTGTTTATATTTATATATTTAAGCTCCCAATTGTAGAATACAAGTCCCCAGAAATTTCAAAGTTGTTTTGGTCAAAAGCATCAAATGCAGTGATGACTTTTAATGGCAATTTGAAGGAACCTCTTCAATTTCTTTATCTTTCTTGAATGCATGAATCTTTTTCATACATGTCATTTAGCACCCAGTCAGTATATGTAGATTGTATGATAAACTATCTGGACCTAAAACATATATATTAAAGCAACGACAATTGAAACAACCATTTGTCGAAGTTATGAGGTTATTTTTTCGAGAATTGTCAGATCAGCCTTTGCTCTTTAATCTGAAGCCATGTGTTGACTGGAAGGGTCTTTCATTTTCCCAGGTCGAGAAACACAACTCCCTTGGCCGTGTCCTTGAAGGAAGGGGAGGTAAGGAGACTGAGACTGGGAACATGGCCACCTCCAAAGTTAACAACACTGCGGTAGACTCGAGCTGCGTCCTCCTAGAGGTACGTTGATGATTTACGTTGATGATTTACGTTGGTTAACTCTTTATGAGTCGCATGTTAAACCTTTGACAAGGGATGGCGGAATTTTATGCAAATGTTTTCAAAAAGAGCCATCAACAGTTCATTATATGAAATATTCAGTCACATTATGTGCACTTAGTGTCAGTGATCATGTGTTTTGTGATTGGCACATTTTCTAAGGGAGCCACGTTTTTGCACCAAACTTTGTATCTTTAGGGGATAAATATTCATGGTTGGTGTTGCATGCACAGTAACTTGATACCAATGATTGATCGCATTCGAAGTCGACAATACACATTCTCTAAGGTATTGCAAGAGGAAACGTACCCGTGAAGATCCGGGGTAGAATAGGTCTTCAGTAACCCATGCGTGCTGTAAAAAGCGACTATGCTTGTCGTAAGAGGCGACTAACGGGATCGGGTGGTCAGGCTCTCAAACTTGGCTGATGCATGTCATCGTATCCCAATTGCGTGGATTGATGCTCATGATTTCAATCACTGGGCTGTCTGATCCAGACTCGATTATTTACAGACCGCCGCCAATAACTGGAATATTGCTGTATGTGCGGTGTTAAACAACAAACAAACAAATAAACAAACTAGAGGTAATGGTTATGCCAAGGAGAGTATTTATGGCCGTTATGCAACTACACACATACACCAACAACGCATTCTAGGCCGACAAAGAACCTATTGCAGTTGTCATTAAAACATGTATTTTTTTCATTGCAGTATCCCAAGAATTGCCCCAGTTCAAACGATGAGGACGTGATAGAATTCCACAACAGTGTCATGCTAAGCGACACGTACCCTAAACCTGTTATAGAATTCCCGGAATGATATGAGCTCCTTACAGTGATATCCACATACGGTATGTTTAATTCCCGTCTAATCTGCATCATAAATAAATTAAAACTTTGTGAAATATAATTCTAAACTTTATAGATTCGAGTAGATGCAACCTAGATATGCCCTGGGTCTTCTCGTGTATGTAATGTTTGTCTCGAGCATGTGGTAAATTTCAGGAATCGTCTACAATATTTTTTTTCTCAACTTGACCCACATATATATGTCAAAGTGTACGATGTTAAGCTGCCCCTGTGTCTTTGAAGAAACGACGTGATTGGCGTTAGCTACGTGGAAACCGTTAAACCAAACACTGCTTGAATTGAGACTTGTTTGTGTTGTGAACTTGAAAAGAATCTTGTGTACACTTGCTCGCTACGACAGTCTTGTTTGTAAGTCTCCAGCATTGACTTGCGTTAGGATTGGAAATTCTCTTTATTTGCAAACACTGCGCAAACAGATCTGCAAACGTTTTGTTGACAGTAGGCTTTGTTTGTGGAATCTGTATAAACGATGTCTCTTCAAACTTTTCAGGACCCAGATCGTTGGCATGAAGCCACATTGAAACCATCACCTCACTGAAATCAGCTACCTGCGATTTCGAGAACAGACGACAGCTGCATGATGGGAAGGCAGGATCCACCGCGCACGCGATGGACGCGAAGAAACAGACGACATTCCGGTCAAGGTCACACAGAATACCGGTTGCATGGCGTAGTCCTTTTGGATCGGATTTACTCTGATCGGATTTGTGGACAATGAGTTATGACCCATCCAATATATAACATCACCTTTTATCGCTACAAGGTTCATTTTGTAATGAGCATATCTACTTTACTGAAGGCGGTTTCCCCGGCAACTGCGTGGCCAGTGTAAGTGAATGTGTCTTAACGATCGTCATGTAATGACAAGTAGATTTAATAAACATTTTTTAAATAAACTTCTCATTTATCTTTATGTTTGTTTCTGGACCGCCTCCGTGGTCTAGTGGTAGAGCGTCCGCCCGGAGAGCGGAAGGTCCGGGATTCGATCCCCGGCCGCGTCATACCAAAATACGTTAAAAGATGGTACTTGTTGTTACCCTGTCTGGCGCTCGGCATTAAGGGGCTAAAACAAGGACTGGTCAGCTCGGAGTCAGTATACTGTGTCTGAGTAGGGTATTCATGTTAAACTGCGGCATGGTATCTCAGTGAGCTAGCACTATAAATCGGCATCAGTCCGGACTAGTACAAGCAGCCACACACACACACACACACACACACACACACACACACGTGCATGCACGTCGCTATATAAGTGCAATAATCTTGGACGCGACGTTAAACCCCATTTCACCTCACCTGATGTTTGTTTCGTCATCGAATGTTTATGATATATTATTTTTTTGTTTGTTTGTTTGTTGTTTAACGCCGCACTCAGCAATAGTCCAGCTACATGACGGCGGTCTGTAAAAAAATCGAATCTGGACCAGTCAATCCAGTATTTAACCTTGAGAATCGATCTTCTCAAATGATCATGGCATGCATGCAACCAAGTTAGCGAGACACTTTATAAGTTGTGTGCCTTCACGGGTGATTGCATTCTCTCGTCACCCCCGTATGGGGCGGTGGGGTAGCCTAGTGGTTAAAGCGTTCGCTCGTCACGCCGAAGACCCGGGTTCGATTCCCGACATGGATACAATGTGTGAAGCCCATTTCTGGTGTCCCCCGCCGTGATGTTGCTGGAATATTGCTAAAAGCGGCGTAAAACCATACTCACTCACTCACTCACTCTAAACATATGAAATGAGCTATCGACGCACAGCCTTCACACCACCTAAACACAACATCCCCATAATATCAACATGTTCAGCAGAATTTTAACACGTTAAAACATGTTTAGATTTTAATCGTATAAAATATAATCGTGTTTAAAATTTGAACAAGTTTAAACATGTTTCAATAAAACGCACATCATGTGTCAATAATTTGTATCACTGATAGTATTTCCCACACAGGAATGACAATGAAAGTACATCTGATTACTTCGATAGACACCCCCTAAAAAACAAAAAAAAACACACAAAAAAAACCCACACACCCACTTCTGTGTCAAATTGAAGGCATATAAACCTACAATGAATTCACATTTTGACCATGTACACGTTCAGCTGTTAAATACAAATCTTTAACATGTTTCGACCTACTACCCCCCAAACCAAAAAAAAAAAAAAAGAAAGAAAGAAAAGATTTCCCCCGTTGTGATGCCATACCCTTTGACAGAAACCAAGTATGCCACAACACGACCGGCATTAGGGATATAGGAAGGCACCGTTGGATGTTATCGACTATTAATATATCGTCGAAGGGAGAACACGAGTGAATAACAGCTGTCAGGTCCTTCTGGCTATCCCAGAATCCCAGAAATCCAGACCATGATTCGTGATTGTTAATTTAATCAGGGACCATGTATCGGTAAATGGTCTATACACTGAGGCACGGACATGGCGGTAGTGGTGAAATGTTACAGATATGTGGTGATCGGTAATAAAACACCAATGGCATGCATAATCCCTTAATTTCCTCCCTTACATACAAGTGAGTTACAAATTATGGCTGAAATGGTCTAATCACGCACGCACTGAAATATGCAAACACACAACCATTACCCCCCATCCCCCCACCCACCCCTTTCCCCAAAGAACCAACTCATGCTTGCCGTAAGAGGCGACTAACGGGATCGGATGGTGGTCAGGCTCGTTAATTTGGTAAATGCATGTCATCGTATCCCAATTGCATGGATCGATGCTCATGATATCAATCACTGGATTGTCTCGTCCAGACGCAATTATTTACAGACCTCCGTCATATAGCTGGAATATTGCTGAGTGCGGCGTTAAATTACGACAACCATGAATCTAAACGTTGAACACTGAAACTTTCATATACCTACAAGTGTGATGAAATCATTAAACGCCCATGACATTTAATGTCTGTTAGCTTTATATTGAACTGGGCCTGGGCGTCAGCATGCCACGTCCATCGTCTCCTACCAGTTACGCCATGTCCACTTACGCAAGAAATGACAGCCGCTGACCCTTAATGGCTTTCTAGCTGTCCACAGGTAGGTCAAGGACGTTCGGAACGGACTGACCCAAGTCCCGGGCGACCCTGGTCAATGTTTGGACACAGCTGGTCGGACAGCTGGCCTTGATGTTACAATGTTAGCAGGGCGACCACCGGTCACCTCCTTACCGTTATAGCGTCCAGTGGGTCCGGAAGACGCCATGCGGAACGTTGGAATTATACAACGTACGTCAAAGTTGGACGCGAAGGTCGACTTGAATTGTTCAATCATGTAATTAAATTTTGATTTGAGCCCGACCCAATGACGTTAGTGAGAGAGGGAGTAGTTTTACGCCATTTTAAGCAGTATGAGGACAGGGAGCATCTATAATTGACTTCATATACTTCATCCATGATTGTGGAGACTGGAATGTCCATCGCGACCACCGAAGGCTTTAACCATCCGACTACCACAACGCCCAAAAGGTCGAATAGGTCGGGGAAATATTTGGAAATTGCACTCACTGAAATACGAATATGATCTCTCAAATTAATTATAGGCTGCAATATAGTGGTTTTTCAATAATATTAAAAAAACATCCTTTTAAGGGCTGTGTGGTCCATACGTGTTCACCTGCCACCATACAAGAAGACGTTAAAGGCAGTTTCTCTGCCTGGCGCTCGGCAATAAGGGGTTAAAATAAGGACTGGTCGGCTAAAACCGGCATTAATCCGGACTAGTACAAGCAGCCACACACACACGCGCGCGCGCACGCACACACACACACACACACACACACACACACAAACACTCACACAAACACTCACCCGATCGCACGCGCTTTATAAGTGAAATAATATTAACTGCAAAGTTAAACCCCACTTCACATCACTTCTGATATCACTATTTGAAATAACATTCCACACGCCCTAATCGATTCAGCTCATTGGCCAACTCGTGATCGGACTTTCCACAAAATTATGCGTCATTTTCCCTAACCACCTCATCTTTGACCTACGTGGATGTCGTAAGCGTGTACACGTCTACAACAACAGCGTAAGGTATTATAGGCTCATACTTTCCATCTCCACCCACCAGAAATCAATGTTGTTATCGGTGCCCCATGTGCTGGTATATATACTGTCTATTTTTAGCCACCTGATTTCCCCCAACCAATCAAATAGCTCACTATGTCAACCCATTCCGGTTAATGCTATCGTTACGAGTCCTTCCGGTTAGATTGTTCGTAAATAGAAACCGGTTTCTCATGGAATGATTATCATTTGAACAGCGTTAAAAATGTCAACGTTGCGCCAGACAGCTCAAATATTTCCCCATGTTCGTGACATTGAGGGGGGAGGTTTGTGATTCAAACACGGGAGAGCTAATAATGACAACAGATTGCTAAAAGCCGTGTAACAAATGAAAACAAGCTGGAAGACCACCGCAGTAATGTTAACTCCTCAGCAAACGCATTGATTCAGTGAAAAACAATTCAACATTATCTTTAATTTACATCTAAGAAAAATATTTTACATAAGGGTGATGTTCAAACTCCAAAGATCCACACGCCCATCTAATACTCAGCTCAGACACTGTCGTGTGTCTTCGTTAAATACACCCTCGTTAATCCGGACTGAAACAAAATCTGGATTAACGAACTCATGTGCAATTAGGCTAAAATTGACACTTACTCTACTATAACAAAACCACAGGGGCTATTTTGATATACAGATTAGCAATCACGAATAGCAGTTAGATTATTTAGGGGTGGGGTCTCAAGATCAGGAAGTTGATTAACGGGATGTTGTGCATGCACCCTTTATCAATATCTAGAGGTGTGTCAGGCAGTTCAAAGTCGGCCACCCGTTATACGCGAGGTACTTCTCGGGGAAAGCATGCAGGAAGTCACACACAGACACACACGAACAGGCGGTGGTAGCTTCATGATGGCAACCTTGATTGTTAAAACGTTCATGATATGATAGCAATGTGCAGGTTGCTACAGTGTCAATAGAAGGTGTGTTAGTATAGTGTTGGGAGTTTTGGATAAAGCGTATTTAGTAACGCTAGTTCTATTTGTTGGCTTGCTATATTGTTGCTACTGATGATCTTGATTAACGCTTTGTCTGTGAAAATATATAATTCTAAAATATATATAATAACTCCATTAAAATTGAAAAGGAGCCCAGGTTAGATAGGAGATTCAGACTGTTGAAAATCTAGACTTGCTTCATTCAAGGCTATAGCATTACAGTAAGGGCTTGGCGGAAGGGCACATACTATGGTTTAGGGACTGGGAGACAGACTAGGAATGAGTAGCACGAACAGCAGGGAACTAGTATTACATTGGTGGCAGTAGAAAGAGATTGGTTTGTGGTGTTCACTAACGTCCCAGCCAGCATTGCTCCAGCTATATGGCAGCGACATGTAAATAATCGAGTCTGGGCGAGACAAACCCGTGGTTGATTAACGCCTCACGCCGGGGTACAATAACGACAGCAAGTCCGCGAGCCACACCACGTGCCTATCACCCCATCCCACATAGTGCCCTCTTAGGACAAGCAATATATGCTAGGGGCTAGACTAACATCTAGTCTCTGATATGAACTATTTTATAGAGAAAAAAAAGCAGTTGTTAAACTATCGTTTTAAAACATAATAAAAAGGAGCCCTGAGACTTTCTTCATTTTCAGATTTTCCTGATACACCAGTAATCTAGACTTGCCAAATTTTATAGTGAGTGAGTGACGGTTTAACGCCGTTTTTAACACTATTCCAGTTATATCACGGCGTGTCAGCTTAATGTGGGAGGAAAGCCCGAACTGATGCAGGTTTCAGACGTTTTGCCACTTCGGTGAAACCCACGAGCACGGGTATGGTGCTGACAAACCTTGAAACATAATCAGGGCGAACCGGGATTCGAACCCACAATCATAGGTTTCTGGCGTGCCCAAGGGACCCAACTCTGCACAGCGAATTGCAGCGCCTTAGACGACTGGGCCACCCGTGCCCCCGCCAAATATTATAGACTTTCAGGGGCTGTATTGGATATATTTGTTTCAGGGTCTGTATGACAGACTAACTGGGGCCCTCAAATCCGCCGGGCTCCCATATAGCGTTAGGATTTGCATTCGGTTTATGTTTTGAACTTAATTAACCAATATTTAATGTATTTTTTTCTGTTTGATGTCACATGATAAAGATTTCATCGAGAGGTCGACAGAAAAAAATACGTACATGTTGTTTGTATTTCTAAAGACTGAGTTGCCATTTTCGAGGTATTGTTAGTTGGCTGGTGGCACACATGTGACAATCCAGCCCGACCCAGTATGCATGGCACGTGCGTTCTAGATGCACTAACGGGTGTCAAAGTGTCACTGTTGAATCAATGGTCCAGGGCCCACTTGCACAAAGCGATCTTAGCGCTAAGATGATCGAAGCTCCCATGCTTGAACATAGGCTAACGATAGTCTTAGCGCTAAGATCGTTTGTGCAAGTGGGCCCTGGTATGAAGTGTCAGTGACAATGAATACGTGAATGGCATGTGTATATGTACATCCGTGGTTTAAATGTTTGATAGAAGTAAGAATAAGCACAAGGTATTTTCAGTATTTATTTGTGTTATAAATGTTCATGTGTGTGTATATTATATTATTAATAATTTTTTATGCATTTTGCACATATTATATTTGTAAGATTCCTTACATGGGATGACGGTTCCTTTCATCAATTCGCATTATTTTGCTTTGTGAATTTATCCATTGCTCAAAGTATTCAACTTGGCTGGTTTTATCGATTTCTATTGTATTTTCATATTATTCACTTTAAACTGAATATGAGGTTTTGTTCAAACATGTTTCATATTACTAGTTTCAACCAAGTTTTGTGAAGTCCTTTGTCCAAAGTGTGCTGGCTATTTCGGTCGCTAACAGTAACCGCTGGTCGGTTGCTAGGACCATTCTGTCACTGAGCTGGAGCTAAAATTCCCGGGGGCCGTTGCTAGGGTCGCGCGTGCACAGAACGTGCCGGGGTCACACCTGTCGCAAATGAACTCGTCTGATTGGTCTCAATAAGGAGATGCGGGGCATGCGATTTTCAACATTTGCACCCTGAACTTGATCTGACAAAGGCAAGCCAAACAGATGTTGCGGACCGTTTCGGCCACCGTCGAGGAATAACTTGCCTTGTTTGTTACAACCCGCATGCGGCGAATATCCCATTCCAGATACTGTTTTCATTTCATAAAATTTATTGCTATTGTCCCATATTTGTCAAAACTATTATCTTTGACGTCTATGAACAATGAAAATACAAGTATCGCGGTCACTGTATCATCAAGTGTGCAAGAAAGGCAGGCATGTTGCACATTTCATGAACGATTTTAGCATGACATAAAAAAATAGTTGTTATGCAACGCACAATGCGCTCGTTTGTTTTAATAAATCTGTACAGAAGTTTTCAATATCTATTTGACATAAATAACAAACAGATCTCGTACAGTCATCATGAAGGAAGCCACGTGACATCACATGCATAATTTCATTAACATAACGCCTTATGAAGCGTCACAAGTCGCCAACTGGGCTAACAAGTTGATGCATTATATCACGGGTTTTTAACCTTTGAATTCACAATTCAGCAAGATAATATATACAATAAGTAATAAATTCAGAACTATGTCCCCAAACTGTAAACATATGTTATATTATATGTGCTGAATAAGCACGAACTGAATAGAAAATAGCCATAAATCAGTCCTGAATTTACGTAGCATTAATTAGCTTGTCAGTAACATGCCTGGATGTGTGATATGTATAAAGGAGTCATGTGAAAAGACGGCATCGAAGTCCTGGGCTCCGATAGACTAAACGCTCTTAGCGCGAAGACGACAATGACTCCCACACTAGACATGAAGCTACGACAATCGTGGTCCTAGGATCACGCCCTGGGACAGTCCTGCCCCACGTGATATGCATGAGTGAGTGAATTTCGTTAAAACGCCACACTCCAACTGTATCACGGCGGGAAAATAACCGAGCCTGGTCCACGCAGGCAGCCAGTGTGTATATTATTGTATGAACAATGATCCGTTAATCAGCTAGATCGGACATTGTATCCATCCGATCCTCAATAGTCAGGTCTTAAGGCGTGTATCTTAAGTCGGGCGTGTTTCGCTAAAGTCTGTTCATTTTAACTGTTTATTTGTTTGAATTAATATATAGTGCTCAAGGGTGCACGGCTGTGCAGAGTTGCGTCATGCTAGAAATCTATGAGTTTGGGTTCGAAGCCCGGTTCGCCCCGATAATGCTTCTATAGGTTTGTCAACACCATACCCGTGCTCGTGGATTACATCAAAGTAGTGAGCGTCTTAGACCTGCATCACTTCGGGCTTTCCTCCCACATTAAGCTGGCACGCGGTGATATACTAGTAACTAGAATACTTTTCATAGCAGCGTTAAACCCAACTCACTCACAGTAATGCTTAACAAATCTGTCAGAAACGCAAATGCATGGTTCTTGAGAAACAAGACCCGTTTACACGTAACGTTATCGCAAAGTTACAGAGACGTTCACACAACCTCCAACCATAACCATCCTCACGTTGATGAGAAAATAGAATATATAGTATATAGTTGCATAGTTATCCGCATTACTGTTACTATCATTGTTACGGTGGGTTAGTCTAGTGGTTAAAGTGTTCGTTTGTCACGCCTAAGGCCCGGGTTCGATTCCCAAAGTGGTTACAATGTGTGAATCCATTTTCTGATGTGAAATATTGCTAAAAGCGGCGTAAAACCCATCTCGCGCACTCACTCAATACCTGCATGCTTTCGTGGCACCCATCACTCAATGTACCAAATCATGGAATCGATTGCTTGATAAGGGTGTGAGAATCTACATTGCAAAGTTGCAAAAACTATCATAAGAAGATGAGTATACCTTCCACTTGTTAGATACCCACACTGAGAGTGAGTGAGTGAGTGAGTATGGTGTTAGGGCGCTTTTAGCAATATCCCAGCAATATCACAGTGGGGTACACGAGAAATGGGCTTCACACATTGTACCCATGTCGGGAATCGAACCTGGGTCTTCGGCGTGACGTGCGATCGCTTTAACCACTAGGCTAACCACCGACCGCCCCCCTCAAAAAACCCCCAAACAAACCCAAAACAACAACAACAAAAAACAACAACAACAACCCCCCCCCCCCCCCCCCCCCCCAAAAAAAAAAACAAAACAACAAAACAAAACAAAACAAAAACAAACAAAAAACAAACAAAAACAAAATAAAAACACACGCGCGCCCTGAGAACAAATTCCAGTGAATTCTACTGACTTAATTGGTCAGAATTAAATGTGTGCAGAATATAAACACATACAAGACATGTATGTTTAGGAATGTGTTTCAATCCAAAACGGAATGCACATGTGTGGAAGAAACACGTTTAGAGTCTAAACACATGAAATGAATAAAACCGCATGGCCTGAACACCACCTGAACGCAACATCTCCATAATTCAAAAATGTTTAGAATTTAAACACCTTGAAACATGTTTAGATTTTGAACACCTTTGAACATGTTTAATAAAGTGCATATCATTAGGCTATAAGTCAAATTAATATGGATGAGATATATGATATATATGCCAGTAATATTGATACTAGATGAGAAAATAACATTCACAGGCACTTGCATAACACATATCAAACGAACTCGGTACAATATTAACATAAAAAATGAACAAATATACCAAGATAATGGTGACTAAGAAAATTGACATTTGTGGCGACAGCATCCTCCGAAACATAGACGGTAGCGTGGCGGACTACAAAACAGGTTCGAATCCAAACGAGGTAAAAACATTTTTGGGTTCATAAATGTGTTTTTGCTGTGTGCCTAAGAGTATTTCACTTATACAGGATGCTGACAATGAAGGTATATCTGACTACTGCTTAACATTTTTTAGTTAGTGACGGAATGCCACCAAGTGAAAAAAATACTTACTGATTAGTAACGTCTACTGACAAGTTAGTGTCTGAGTGGAACAGTGAAATTCACGAACTTAACTATTTCTGTCAGCGCAGCTCCTTTTTATCTGAAAAGCATCTTTGTAACTCGAAAGTCATTTAAGTTACAAAGAATGGAGCCGAACCCATGGCCAGCTATGTAGCGCTATGCAAGACCCGTGAAGGACCGGGGTAGAATGGGACTTCAGCAACCCATGCTTGCCGTAAAAGGCGACTATGCTTGCCGTAAAAGGCGACTATGCTTGTCCTTAGAGGTGACTAACGGCATCGGGTGGTCAGACTCGCTGACTTGGTTGATGCATGTGATCGACCCAAATTGCGTTGATCGATGCTGATGATATCAATCATTGGATTGTCTTGTCCAGACTCGATTATTTACAGACCGCCGAGATATTGCTGGAATATTGCTGAGTGCGGCGTTAAACAACGAACCAAACCCAAACTATGCAAAAGTATGGGTAACGAAATTCACCACTAACAAGGCCCTTTTGACAGCTGTCTCAGGAAGGGAAGAGGTCAGGGGATCGGTGGCCCCACCATAAACAGCAGGTGCACACTTGGGGGCACAGCTGGACGTCGTCACTATAGAAACGGCAACAGTTGTACAAAAATAATGTGATTAATTTCATCATTGTGTGTCTAAATTCATGCGTCAGGTGTAAATTGATAATAACAACACACGGTCTGTTAATTGAATGAGGTGTTCCATTTTCACAAGTGGGTGAAACATATCTCATCAAATACATATATACTCAACAACAAAAGTTCCTGTGACACCAATATTTCAGTGTATTTTTCAAACAAGTAAAGTTTGGTTTTCAATATTGTAGTACATTTTGGAATCAAGTCACAAAAACGCAACTGCTACAGAAAAGCATGCATTCCATGCAAGAATTGACTTTTATGCAAGCCCCATGCATTTCACTACCCAAGAATGGGTATAAAAACATGTGCTTTAACGGGGTTCCATAGGTATTGTTTAGCATCGTGCTGACAACAACCACTCAGAAGAACAACAAAATTACGCAATTATTCAACATTACGAAATGCCACGCCTGTCCGAAAATGAGCGTCTGCGAGCCATTGGTATGCTTGAAGCAGGATCGAGTCAACGTGATGTTGCAAGACAATCTAACGTCCACAGAAACACCATTTGGTGTTTATGGCAACGTTGGCAGACGAATGCAGTCAGAGACCATCCTCGGTGTGGCAGGCCACACCTAACCAATAATCGACAAGACAACTGGATTCGAACAACACACCTACGAAATCGATTCCAGCCAGCAACAGTGACTGCAAGAAGCATCCCTAGCCTTCGACGAATATCTTCCCAAACCGTACGTCGTCGCCTCAGATGTGCAGGGATTGTCGCCAGGAGACCCGCCAGACGTCCCATTTTGACAGGAAACCGCCATCAAGCACGTCTACAGTGGTGCAGACAGCGTCTACGCTGGACGGCCATGCAGTGGGAACAAGTTCTATTTACTGACGAGTCTCGTTTTCACGTCAGCCACAGCAATGGACGGGTTCGAGTGTACTGACGTCGAGGTGAGCGTTACGTCAATCATTGTGTCATGGAAGAAGATTGGTTCGGGGGCGACAGCGTTATGGTATGGGTTTGGATTACAGCAAGACAGAGGACCCGTTTGATAGTGGTAGAGGGAAATCTCAATGGACAGCGCTACCGCGACGACATCATCGGCCCTGTTGTTCTACCGTTTTTGCGTCGTCATGGCCCAGGCATTACCTTTCAACATGAAAGGTCTCATATTGCTCGACTTGTTCAGGATTCTCTTCAACAAAACAACGTGAATGTCATCCCCTGGCCGGCTCGCTCCCCTGTACCTGATCTCTCACCAATCGAGCACATGTGGGATGAGATGGATCGGCGCCTTCCACGTCAACCACGTGTTCCACAGACACTCCAGGAACTTCGAAACATGCTCCAGCAGATATCGATAGATATGACACAGGACCTTTTGCGACGCCTGGTCCATTCCATGAGACGCAGATGTGTTGCTTGCATCGCACCCAGAGGTGGACACACACGCTATTGATTTGTAAATAAACATTTTGGCATGTTCATGTTTTTTATGAAATCACGCATTTTCTGAAGTCAGTATGGCAAATTAAACCATTTGAAAACCTACAGGAGTCCTTTATCTGTTGCAAACCGAAATTGTTTCAGATTTGGTAAAAAACGTAACTTTGCATTAAATCTTATTCAGTGTCACAGGAACTTTTGTTGTTCAGTATATAAACCGGGCAAAAGAAACACATCTTGAATTGAATCATTTTTCGAGGTCCGTACAAAATTGCAATGCCATATCGATTGTGCCCTTGCCATTAGGCTGAGCGAAAGAGGCATGGGGTCAAAATAAAAAAATACATTAACAAGAAACAAACAGAGGCCACTCAAAAGGTACTCATAAAGTCAAATCACGTGACAAGACATGTTCTTAGAAGCAACTATTCATCTCTGTATCTTTGGCCAGTCAGATTCCCCCGAATGATGACAAGCCTTGTTCAAGGCTGCACATCTTGGATTCAGTTAAATGCCAGTCGCTCTCCCCTACGTCGATAAACACGTACTCGGCCATCGTTTCGGAACAAGTTAAAGCGACTTTCATCTGTGAACAGCAAGCACCCTTTCCCAATCACGCCGCTCCCACCGACGTACAGTTCTTGCCCATTGTAATCTTCGTTGACGGTGTAGAGGTGTAAAGGCCATTCCAGGGAGGGGACGGTAGGCTCTGATACCAGCAATGCGGAGTCGTCGTAACATTGTCCGTCTGCTGATGGGGTGTCCCAGTGCCGTCGCCGCCATCGACGTCGCCGTCACGTATCGGTTCTGCAGGTGGATTGTCCGGATGTGGCGATCATCACATGGCGTGGTTACCCTTGGTCTTCCCGATCTTGGACGGTCTTGTGTCTGGCCTGCTTGCTGATAACGGCTCGACAGGTGGCTGAAACTGGTTTGACTGCAGTTAAAGGTTCTTGCAATCTGCCGTTGAGGTGAGGTGAAATTGGGTTTAACGTCGCGTCCAAGATTATTGCACTTATATAGCGACGTGCATGCACGTGTATGTGTGTGTGTGTGTGGCTGCTTGTACTAGTCCGGACTGATGCCGATTTATAGTGCTAGCTCACTGAGATACCATGCCGCAGTTTAACATGAATACCCCACTCAGACACAGTATACTGACTCCGAGCCGACCAGTCCTTGTTTAAGCCCCTTAATGCCGAGCGCCAGACAGGGTAACAACAAGTACAATCTTTTAACGTCTTTTCGTATGACGCGGCCCGGGCGGACGCTCTACCACTAGACCACGGAGGCGGTCAATCTGCCGTTGAGAGTCCCCCATCCTCTTGTGTGATCGTCGGCATTTCTCTTATGTTCTTCTTGATGCTGCATCCTTGCTCTGTCCCACACCAGTATTAATGCAACAATCATGCACCAACATTTTTATTAGTTCCCAAAAATCCTGTTTTTAAGGCTTTGCGACGATAGCTCGTTCCATGTGTTTCGACCTAAATGCCATTAGATAGAACACGTCATGTGTATTCCGTTTGCGATTGAAACACGTTCATAATCATGTTTAGATCTAAACATGTCCTGTCTGTTTACATTCTAAACACATCTATTAACAACGTTGCTATTCCGTTATACCCATATCTTTCTATCAATTCCTGTTACCGTTCTGTTATATATGTTGTTTTATGTCCCGAACTTCACAACCGTATATTTATAGAGATATCTTTATAACATTCATTGATAACGTTCCTTTATATCTGTTACTTTATAACCCACCTTTATATTCAAACTTAATAGCCATTTCTCAACAGCCGTTCCATCTCTACCCGCTCTTTTATACCCGTTCCTATATAACCTACCGTTATAACTATTTCTCAATCGCCGTTCCCTCTCTACTCGCTCTTTTATACCCGTTCCTTTATAACCTACCTTTATAACCTACCTTTATAACTATTTCTCAATCGCCGTTCCCTCTCTACCCGCTCTTTTATACCCATTCCTTTATAACCTACCTTTATAACCTACCTTTATAACTATTTCTCAATCGCCGTTCCCTCTCTACCCGCTCTTTTATACCCGTTCCTTTATAACCTACCTTTATATCCATATTCTTGATAACCATTTCTCAATAGCCGTTCCCTCTGTACACACTCTTTTATACCCGTTCCTTTATAACCTACCTTTATATCCATATTCTTCATAACCATTTCTCAATAGCCGTTCCCTCTGTACACACTCTTTTATACCCGTTCCTTTATAACCTACCTTTATATCCATATTCTTCATAACCATTTCTCAATAGCCGTTCCCTCTGTACACACTCTTTTATACCCGTTCCTTTATAACCTACCTTTATATCCATATTCTTCATAACCATTTCTCAATAGCCGTTCCCTCTGTACACACTCTTTTATACCCGTTCCTTTATAACCTACCTTTATATCCATATTCTTGATAACCATTTCTCAAAAGCCGTTCCCTCTGTACACACTCTTTTATACCCGTTCCTTTATAACCTACCTTTATATTCATATTCTTGATAACCATTTCTCAATAGCCGTTCCCTCTGTACACACTCTTTTATACCCGTTCCTTTATAACCTACCTTTATATCCATATTCTTCATAACCATTTCTCAATAGCCGTTCCCTCTGTACACACTCTTTTATACCCGTTCCTTTATAACCTACCTTTATATCCATATTCTTCATAACCATTTCTCAATAGCCGTTCCCTCTGTACACACTCTTTTATACCCGTTCCTTTATAACCTACCTTTATATCCATATTCTTCATAACCATTTCTCAAAAGCCGTTCCCTCTGTACTCACTCTTTTATACCCGTTCCTTTATAACCTACCTTTATATCCATATTCTTGATAACCATTTCTCAATAGCCGTTCCCTCTGTACACACTCTTTTATACCCGTTCCTTTATAACCTACCTTTATATCCATATTCTTCATAACCATTTCTCAATAGCCGTTCCCTCTGTACACACTCTTTTATACCCGTTCCTTTATAACCTACCTTTATATCCATATTCTTCATAACCATTTCTCAATAGCCGTTCCCTCTGTACACACTCTTTTATACCCGTTCCTTTATAACCTACCTTTATATCCATATTCTTCATAACCATTTCTCAATAGCCGTTCCCTCTGTACACAATCTTTTATACCCGTTCCTTAATATCTTTCCATCAGTTCATGTATGCAAACAGTGAATGGGCTTCCCAGAACGGAATCTATCGCGACATTACAGAACAGAATCACTTGTTGGACTGACGATATAACCAACAAACATAAAACAAACCACTTTGTCTTCAGGTTCAACTAGGGCGGTCGGGTAGCCTAGTGGTTAAAGCGTTAGCTCGTCACGCCGAAGACCCGAGTTCGATTCCCGACATGGGTACAATGTGTGAAGCTCATTTCTGGTGTCCCCCGCCGTGATATTGCTTGAATATTGCTAAAAGCGGCGTAAAACCTCACTCACTCAGGTTCAACAAGAAGAAATTCTTCACTGGACATGCAGGATGATAAATATTATGTTGTAGGTTTGAAACTATTGCTTGGGTTCATCATTTAGAGGAAGAAAATTTTATGTTTTGAAAATAATGTTTTTGTCTCACACAACACCCTCAATACCACCCGCCCCACACATCACCGACCCAATCCCGTTTCGGAAATGACTGGCCTTAGGTTGTGCAGGTTAGATCTCGGTGTCAGCTGCAAAAGCCGTAAACATAAGAAGACACATGTTACCGTATGTCATACTCTGGACTGTACAAGGTACTGTCATCTTCTATATTAACACAATAGGCGCCACGTGTATACTACCACTGAACATTACACCAGATGTTGCCTCGAAACACAGGAGCCAGGATATATTGCTGTCAGCCGAAACTTTAAATCCGCTTTCGTGTGGCTACATTCAGGTACAAAACGAGTTTCTGGGGCTATAGAGAAAGCTCCGCCCGGGCCTATGTCTGGTTGTCCGTCCGTCCTTAGCGTTTAAATTTTCGGCTTCTCAGAAACCACAAAGCCTATGGAGCTGACACCTTGTATGAATGATCATCTGTGGTATCTCTGCAAAGTGCTCACATATTTTTTTAACATGGCAACGATTATTTTTTCATAACAGGTGAGCTACAGTGCCTTGTGGCTCTATTGCTTGGTATAATGAGGATTTTTGTGATTTTTTGCATAGTTTTATAATGTCGAGGGATATCAATGACTTTATCGTTTTGATTTTTATTATTGTTGACAATAATACATACATCGATGTAACGGTCAACCCATCCAGCCCTCCCCACCCCTACACACACACACACACACACACACACACGCGCGCGCGCGCGCGTGATGGATCTCGATGTATTTTCTCCTCATCCCCGTATCCGCCCGGTGACCAAGGGTATCTGGAGGTATGTCGTCCCTGCATCACCCAGTGTATTGTTCTTGACCCGCGAAGATCCGGGGTAGAATGGGACTTCAGCAACCCATGCTTACCGTAAAAGGTGACTTTGCTTGTCGTAAGAGGCGGGTAGTCAGGCTCGCTGACTTGGTTGATGCATGTCATCGTATCCCAATTGCGTGGATCGATGTTCATGATATCAATCACTGGATTGTCTTGTCGAGATTCGATTATTTACAGACCGCCGAGATATTGAGTGCGGCGTTAAACAACAAACCAAACCCAAACTATGCAAAAGTATGGGTAACGAAATTCTCCACTAACAAGGCCCTTTTGACAGCTGTCTCAGGAAGGGAAGAGTTCAGTGGATTGGTGGCCCCACCATAAACAGCAGGTGCACACTTGGGGGCACAGCTGGACGTCGTCACTATAGAAACGGCAACAGTTGTACAAAAATAATGTGATTAATTTCATCATTGTGTGTCTAAATTCATGCGTCAGGAGTACGGCGTTAAACATCAAACAAACAAATCATATGTCAGTCACTATGATCAGGGCGGCGTTCCACAAGAGGTCTTAACCTAAAGTGATCGTAACTCCCATACTATAACAAGGCTTACGACAGTCGTAGAACCACGATCGCTTTGTGCAGCTGGGCCCTAGACGGTATTGGTGCGAGCAGTTCGGTTTGAACGGGAAACCTTGCATGATAGGTAGGCAGTGGGTGGGTATAGTTAATACCGGGGTGGATGTTATGTTGTCTCTTGGCGTATGTGTGTGGCAGAGTAATGTGGGGTAAGGCATGAATGTATGGGAGGGAGTGCGGGGGTATTTAATTTTGTGTTTTATATATTCGTTTACATATTGGGTGTAGTTTGGGTGCAGGGGTAGGGGAGCGGGAAGTGTGCGGAGCGGGTGGGTGCCTGTGAATGAGAGTCGTGGTGGGAGCGGGTGTGTGGGGTTCGGTCGGGATGTGTGCACGTAGGGGAGAGGAGGGACTTTGGTGCAGATGTTTTGACCCACATTTTAGACCCTACGTGTCATCCATGCCATTAAGCCCATGTGCTTGTGTAGACGTCACTTGGGTAGTGCGCCCCCTACCCCAAACTCTTTTTAATCTAACCGATACTCCCTCACGTGTTTACACACTCGTGAGGCTCCGTAGATCAACGCGACGAACAAACCTGTGAAAAACAGGAATGATAAACAACCGACTTGCGTCTTTCACCTTATATACTGTTGGTATATTTAGTAACGAGATAAATCAATATCCCATTGTCGAGTCGTGTAGTACGTCATAGTTAACCGCACGGGTCACAATGCCTTCTTGACGCAACGTCCTTTTGAAAACGTGAATGAAAGGAGGGGCGGGGCGACTGTGGATGCCTGTCGCAGGTAAGTGACAACAGCTAATGTCAAATTTGGATGCCACAGCTGCAACGCTTCACCGTAAAATGACGTACAAACTAAAAACAGGAACTACACTCATGCTGGACGCTGCACGACATATATCTGTCGTGCAAAGGTGTTATTGGACTTTTTTGTCCTTTATATTGCACATTTCGCCAGGATTATAATGTGTCTAGGTTTTGACAGCGCCATATCCGTACTCGTGGTTTCACCGAAGACGTAAACGTCTAAAGACCCGCATCACTTCGGGATTTCTTTCCACATGAATCTGACAGGCCGTGATTTAACAGACTATTGTTCAAAGCACCTTTAAAATCAGCTGGCTAATTGTTTAACCATTGTGCATATGTCTTCTTTTCTTCGAAATGTCAAATGACAGCGACTTTCGTTTTTGTAAATATCAATATAATTGATCATAAACACATGGTATATTTCTTGTTTCTTGTCAACTTGTTTGTTCCCAAATTAAATCCTACGCACACGGTATCTGCCGAGCGTACTAACTGTACACGGGGGCTGAGAGACTTGATGAGAACTTACGGTACCAACGCCTCAAGCCTCAGATTCTTCTGTCATAGACGTTTGCAGCGGCGGTCAGTGCCGTGTCTATATATATCCCGTTAGCTCTGAAAATAGCTCGCCTTACGCAGACTGCCATCGTGCGAGTTATAATGAGCACCACGAGGAGCTATTTTCAGCCCTAGACTGAAACCATGGGCGAAAAGTTTCGTTGGAAATGTGTTCTGGCCACGATTGTCGTAGTGTAATGTACATTCTCAGTGGATGCGTGGCACGTGGACAGGTCGGTGTACATATACTGTGATCCAGTGTTCCGATTAATATTCCACGAAGCAAAGTAATGAGGTGAACGATATAAGGTCCCTAACAGGTCAGAATTTGTAACTTTCGGTACAACGAATCGCGTTGTAAAGAGGCGTCAAAATACAGTTTGTTTGTTAGTTTGATTGTTGTTTAACGCCACTCTTAGCAAGATTCCTGCTATGTGACGGCGGTCTGTATATAATCGAGTCTGAACCAGACAATGCAGTGATTGACATCATAAGCATCGATCCATGCAGTTTGGATACCATGACAAACATCAACCAGGTCAGTGATCCTGACCACCCGATCCCGTTGGTCGCATCTTACGACAAACATGGGTTGCTGGAGATCTATTCTACCCCGGATCTTCATGGTTCGGCAAGATACAGAACAGGATGGGTATAATTAACGGCATTTATCATCCAAAACTGGCTCCCACGGGAGATATCGCTTGGATGAGATCAAGCGATATCAACACTGTAGATATCGGTGCAATGAAATTACATCACAATGCTTTGCAGACCATTGTGACGTCACTGGTTACCATGACGTCACAATCAAATGACATCACTAATGGCTCTGCTACTGAAGCTGTTTGCAGTACTTTTTACACTGACACTGCTAATTACTGTCTTCAAATTGAAAAAGTTGAAAGAATGATGTTGGTTGATAAATAAAATTTCACCCTCGTGTCTTTTGATATCAAATATATCAACACTCGTTGATAAAAGTGGCAAAAATCCTCGGCAAGCCTCGACATTTTTCCACTTTTATCAACTCCTGTTGATATAACTGATATCAAAAGACACTTGGGCGAGATTCTCTCTATATATTATACTGTTATATAGCATTATAATCACTTCTGCTGCCTACGATAATGCAACTATTTTCATTACTATTATGTCATTGTTACTTTACCCCCCCCCCCCCCCCCCCCCCCCCCCCCCCCCCACACACACACACACACACACACACAACCTCTCCCCGCCATCCCCATCCCCATCCCCACCCCACCCCCAATTGCTCATACTATCAATCACTGGTTTGTTTGGTTCCGCCTCAGTTACTGGGACATGTCGGACATGGGTGGCCAACCGCCTTAGAGACCGGTCATTTATTCCATTCTTTTAGGGAGGTGAGGTGTCAGAGAGATTCAGGGCAGGGTCAAAATATATGACAGTCTCTTGGGGAGGGTAATAAAACATACACATATTTGGGGATGGTCTTGAAATAATGGACGACATTTGATAATACAAATTAGGTAGGGTATAAACTGAAATACTGTTCACTGAAGCGTTAAACGAAAGTCACTCACTCACCGTAGTTAAATGTACTTATATTATCTCCATGAGTCAAATGCCGTAAAAGGAAATGTGTCCGCGTTGCTACGCATGTACTATCTCCGGTACGTGGTCGAGTGTTCACGAGTTTGCACTTTCCCTAAACAGCCGTAACTACATAAGCCCTTTATGGAATTACCGTTTGGACCAAAACTGCATTACCCTAGACGGCTACATATATGTCAAGGATATTTCTGTGAAATTGAAGTTAGTACAAAGACCATCAGAACAACAACGAAAATCATGACAACAAGGATGGTATTTTTTCTGATGGAAGTTTCGCAAAACTTCCAACACAAACAGAAAGCCATGTAGTCACAATGTTCTTGAAAGTTTTGCAAATGTGAGATAATCAACAGCATTTGCTACTTATAGTACCAATAAGTTATACATTATCACCAGTGCTACTGGTACTAATAGTATTATAATTGATGATCATAATGATAACTATTAATGTTATTTAATTATTTTTATGAATATGATATTATCTGATCTTTGACATCGTAATTGTCATAAAGTATTTTCATAAGTACCAACAATATTGATTTCGAAGTTAGTATATTATGAAAACGAACAGGACTTCAAAGTAGCAGCCTCAAATCATTATAAAATGTAGATAAAAGTAATAAGGTAACGTGTGAAATAGATTTGATCTTTGTGTTATATACGTTTGATTGTGTGCACTCAAGTACAAACAATCCGTTATGCACGGTCCACTGAACACACGAAATCTATAATATTTGACCTAAATTCTAATGCGTGTTAATTACCATCTGCATTCTTAAAATAATGCAAGAAAACATTCGAAAATGCATTGTTATAACTTATATTTCACCCTTCCTATTAGATGCAATGCATATAACGCTTATATAACGTAAAGACCTCACAAGGCCATCACGATGTTCAGCACGTGCAGAAACATCAACGTGACACAAACGAAGAGGAAGGGAGGTAACTCTAATCATTGTAGGGTCACTTGCCTGGCAACTACGCCCATGTATGGTGGTATATGCGTTTCCTTATATGGGAGGAGTGATTATACTCTTGGTGTAGGGACATTACATATACGGGTACGTGATAATCGGGTTGACTTATATCAGTGTTATGATACTACCCGAAATGGTATTGTATACATGCGAGGCTTCTTTGCCTATTAAGGCTGCCAAATTCATGACCTGTTTTGCTCAAAGTAGTATTTTTGGTTCTTTGTCACGATTGCTACTACTTGTATTTGGTTTGATTTATAAACAATATATCTGATGATATCCAATGAAAACAAATAAACTTAAATTGTGCCCGATATAATTTACAGCTTACATCGAGAACCTACCTCATGAAATATATCAAAACGAGTTACAAATATTCGAGGCTTGCCGATGATATTTTGACTTCTATCAACGTGTCTTGATAAATTTGAGCTTAGGCGACACGAGACTGAGATTCTATTTTTCACCCAAAACTGGCCCCAACAGGAGATATCGCTTGGGTGAGATCAAGCTATATCTACACTCGTTGATAATAGTGGAAACAATCATCGGCAAGCCTCGGAGTTTTCCCACTTTTATCAATTCGTGTTGATATATTTGATATCAAAAGACACTCTGGTGAGATTCTCTATTTATCATCCTAAATCACCCTTCCAACATTTTCTTTTGTAAACGGTAATAACCATTGTCTTGAGAGTGAACAGTACAGCTACAGCTTCAGTGGCAGAGATATTAGTGATGTCATTTGATTGTGACGTCATGCAAACCGATGACGTCACATTGGTCAACAAAGCACTGTGATGCAATTGATGATATTTCCTTTAATAAGTCAGTTATGGGTGATAACTATAGATATGCACGCAATACCCATCATTATTTTATATCATTCAGAAACTGAAGTCCGCAAGGTTTCCGAACATTGATATAACAAACGAGGTTACGATGTTCACCTGAAAACATTTATTTGAGAGTTTGAGGAATGTTCCCTCGAACAATGTCAGATAAGAAAAACGCGTAATGTATTGTTGACATCCAAATATCCGAATTAACGAGGTTCTAATGTAATACATAGATCATATTATATGTCCGGATTAACGAGGTTTCTGTGTACAAGATCTGTTCTCAATTAAGCAGAAGAAGACTTGCTTTGAGACGCAATTAAAGCAGACAAGGTCGGACTTATATAACAAAATTATGAAATAAATACGTGAGTTGCACTTTCCGTCAAAAGGAAATTCCATCCAGTCGTCGTCTCCGACAATATGAGGTTCTCGAAATTAATAGGTTGTAATTAACACGAAAACAAACGAAATAATACGACTATCTCCCACGAACTGCACAATCACAAGAGGTGTAATCTTCATGGCTGGTTACTATAGGAAAAATTATAGCTGCGAACTGGGTGTTCATATCATACAGTTGCAACTACCCACGGCCGAATTATTAGTTCAGTGACATATAAGGTGACTTTGACACCTACATATACCAGGACCACGCTCTATGTATGTCAAGTAGAACCAGACAGGGTTCATTTACTTGGATTTGTAATCGACCATTTCTCTGCGGTCTGTCGGTGTTGCATGTGATGGATAACCTTCATAGCGGCCCATAATCATAAGGCAAGTTCTCCTATGGCTTTATCGATTCGCTGTGCAATATCGGTGCATGGTAATGTCGTGGTCATGTGTGGACGTATTTAATACATGCAGGATACGTTACTAGTATTTGGAATGAAAATGTATACGACATAGCCGACAAAACAATTTCCATAATCATAAGAAATCCCCTTTGTGCATTTTCTACTATATAGTTTATATGTGTTAATGAATCACTATCAAAACGTTATGATAACACGTATAGCATAATGTATATTGTCATCACCCTGGCTGACGTGTTGTCTTGTCATAACCTTGCCATCGAGCATAAGCCACAATGTTGCTGACTGCAGAGAAAAAAAACACACTCACTCTCTCACAACAGGTGGCGGTCATGTAGCCAAGTCGTTCACTGGACTCGCTGAAGACCCAGGTTCGATTCCCAATATGGGTACAATGTTTGCAGCTTAATTGGCAGTGATATCGATGGACTATTGCTGACAGCGGCGTAAAATTTAACTCACTCACTTACTCGCAAAAGAAACATCAAGAACAAAATGAATTGCTTTTAATTTTTTTTATTTCTATACAAAATAACTAAACATTATAAGTAACCTGATACAAAATGAAAACAGTAACATTGAAGACTGATTACTTTTACAAATGTCAAAGAAACAAGCTAAAAAATATAACATTCTAATTTGTCTAAAATGAATTGACAAACAATTGTCTATTGCGTAAAGTATCAGGACAATGCTAACACAGAGTCCCGTTACTTTGTTTAGCCGTTAGCTGATCGGCAGAGTCGAGCTTCTCTGAGCTCTTTCACAGCTCCCCTCCTTCGTCGATGTGTGGTTCAAGGGCAGGTAACCCTAAGATAATGTCACATGTTCCTGTGCGTTGATGCACTACGATGTTTGTCTCTTCCCAGACGACATATCGTCACTTTGTCACATGTTATATATACACATTTTTGCTTTTATGTTTTTTTGCATAGATGAATGCCATGAAATGTTGTTTCAAACACACTGTTCAGGTGATATCCAATCGAATTCCGATGTTCTTTCACAGTTCATTCGCATGGTTCGTTTCCGTTGTTCGTTGACAACGTGATGGGAGTCGTTTTTAACAACACCCCACGCGATCTGTTGATGATGTAGGATAACCGGTACCAGTGACCAATCCTGTCTCTCGTCCTGAATCATGGCGTTTTCATGACCAATTGTGTTGATGAGACAATGGCTATGTATCAATGAAGATGACTTCAACCCATCTACGGTTTGAGACATTAGATCCAACTCGGCAGCTGCTATCTAAGATGTCTCACCGGCATGAAGAGCTCTTCATTTTTTTAGGATATTTTCGGGATGTGGTTTTCCCTGAAAAGAAAAAGGATATCATAAAGCACTGTTCAAAACTATTTTAATTACTGTTAAAAACACTATTATGTACATCGATGCTCATGATGTCAACCACTGGATTGTTCGGTCGAGGTTCTATTATTTACAGACTGCCGTCACATAGTTTGAATGTTGCGGAGTGCGGCATTAAGAACAAACAACTTTTAACCAAAGCTATTAATCAGAAGATATGATTTGCTGAAATTATTTGGCCTAAACCGATTAACGTCAAACATGCATAAAAGCCTTCCTGATTGATTAAAATATATAAAGTGTTATGTCTGCAACTTGTCTTTTTAATTTTAATTCTTTTAATTTAGATATCCCTCCATCCATATACTATTAAACAAAACACATCATACTCGGAAATGCCCTGTCGGACTAGTTACCTCAGATTGTCCATTTGCTGTCAGTCATGTTCATGCGGGTATTGTCACCAAGGACGCCGGGCCATACCCTTTCCCGGCCACAGACTTGCAGAACGTCGTCACCATCACTTCTGCAGGACTGAGGTCTTCCTCCGGGTAATCCACGATGACGCAACCTGCGTCGCTATAAGTGACCCTTCCACCAGCAACATCGTTGTCGTTCATCTTCTGCCCTGGGCGACACTTGACAACAGAAGCCAATTTGTCTTCGCTATCAACCTGTAAGGTACAAATGAAATCGTTATAACAACATTCATATTTCATGAATATATTTCATGCGAGCTATGTAAGGCAAAAACGTGAATCCCTTTTCCAAATTATCTTCTAGGTGTATCTGTGCAAAAGACAATTATGAAAAAACAGTGAACTTTGCCAACTGATGACTCTTCCATTCACGTGCAGTAATCCCCGTTCTCCTCCTTCAAAAGCAAGGCCACGTGCTATTGTTTATTTGACCGAATTTCAATCCCAATTCGTTTGTAAGCGAGGATCCCATTGGTTGTTCCCTAAATTAATATTCATGAGCACAGCAACGCGCATGTGTTTCACTGATTATGTATAGGTAGAGGGTAAACTGGGGCATACGATGACGCAGTGATTTTTGTTGGTGTTTGTGCTGTTCCACTTGAGATCAAATTCCTGTTAAACTACTGCTGGGATATGCAGCGCCAAGTCTGTTGGCTACACTGGCGGAGATTTACCCAGTAAACATCTTTGTTTGCATTTGGCGCAAACAGTGTGTTTTGTCGAAGCTCCCTCGCCACACATAACGGACACAATGACATACAGAGACAGCACAATGACGTTTTGCAATCAGGAAACTTTGTCACATATTTAATCGACACCTAGACCCCGTTTGAAAATCCGATTACGTTATCACTACCATAACAAAGACGGAATGAAAACGATTTAGGGACGGGGTTTAATGAATTTTAATAAAATAATTGTTCACCATTTCAACCTAAAGCTGCTTAAAAGACCTATGTACATTTTCAGCTAATGGGACAATATCCTAGAAACATCACTTCAAAAAGCTACAAACAGTGCCTTCACCGAACTGATTGACTGTATTGGTGTAGAAGAAAGATTATCCATTGACCTTATAGTGATTTAACACTTGTTCGATCAAACAAGTTGGTCAAACTATTATACAACTCAAAATAAGCTAAGGATCATTGATTCTTTATAATACTGTAGATATTGGTCATGCCATGACAGATTAACTATTGTAACATATATAAAAAATCGGGCGGTCCTTAACTTCTTTTGTGTAGTCTATTTCAGTACTGGTGGAGTGCGTGAGTGAGAATGGTTTTACGCCGCTTTTAGCAATATTAAAGCAATATCACAGCGGGGGACACCAGAAATGGGCTTCACACATTGTACCCATGTCGGGAATCAAACCGGGTCTTCGGCGTGACGAGCGAACGCTTTAACCACTAGGCTACCCGACCGCCCCCAGTACTGGTTGAAAGACATAATGTGTAATACAGAGTACAACTGATGGGGACAGAGATAAGTGCTACATACCCTGACAAGTCTGATGTTGTTTTCCATGCAGAAAGCCTCGATGAGCGTGTGATGGATGTGCACTGATACATCCCCAACCATATCCTCGGGCAGGACACACAGCATGATGTTATGGGGGTTTCTGCAAAAATAACACGGTTTTGATTATTTTGATGTATAAATATAACCATGTACACTAAATTCTGGTTGAACATATATTTATATATTCAATAGATTCCTTCATTTTTATTTTCGGTTTCATTTCAAGCACTTTGTCGAAGTATACAATTCTAAAAATATCTCTCGATGTCACCTTTGCTTTTCTTACCATATCAGTACATTGATTAGTACTTATGATAATAGTCATAATTCATGTATATTTATTAATTTGAAATCAGATTTCAAAAGTTGGTGGACGGCTGCGTTGCATTGTTTAAACATGCAACGACTGAAAGATAAAAAAAATCATTTATCTGTTTCTTATGCTGATACTTACATTTCCAAATGCTTTGCACATTCGAACATTCCACAAGTCAATCTTCCTTGCTCTAAGCCCTGCCAAATGGTGTCTCTGAGGGCGTGGCCTACAGTCAGCTGATTCCTGTAACAAACAGAACAACATGCGTTTTGAACATTGTCATGACAAGATGCATAGTCATGTCTATTAATAGCCTCGTGAGTAACCACGGACCTGCAAGACTGGGAATCCCTGCTCCGCGAGCGCGAGCCCAACCACGAGCTTATCAGCTGATTTCATTGCCAAGTTCCTTTGAGGGAATGTAATTATAATCAGTGTACATGACCATAATAAGATTAACATCGATCCATTGAATAGCCCCGTGTTTGTATATCACCACTTGCAACACACAAACACTCGACTGCTGACGTCACTCAGTCACGCGCCCGGATTCTTGATTGGGACTGCCACGCTAGCCCATCTTCACATACAGCACATGTCCTTACATACATTTTGCAAAAATATTGTTTAGAATAGTTGTCTTTTAAACATTATTAAAACAATTAATCGAATGTTATGAAGTGGTTAGGGAGGTACCATGTGCATAAAACATTGCCCTACACTGGATTAAAAAATAACCCTAAAAACGGTTTTACTGAGAATACATGAGATTTCATCCACTGCGTTCGCAACTAGTGACTGCCAAGGTTTTAAAACAAAGTTGCAAACATGGCTTTCATTAATTTCCAAACACGCTAGAGACTACCTGTCAAATGTCATTTTTTTTAAACAATGTCAGTTTCTTAAATTTAGTACAGAATTATTGAAAACATTAAGCCCTCTGATATACAAGATCAGTTTGGTACTTGTATTCTTAATTGAAGCTTTAAATTTAATCCATGTTTTTACCTGATGCAACGTTGCAAGGATTACGTGGCCGTTAAGTACAATGTCAGAAGACGTTTTAACTAAGATAATTGGAGATAATAAACACTACTTACTGTGGTTTTTGCTGCATTTTGCTGTTATCGTCGTATTCTGTCAGTGTCATGATTAAAGGTACTCCGAATTCTGCACAGGTATATCCAACAATATTCATGAAACACACACACGTCCTATCAAGAGCAGATTCACAACAAGAATGTGCTGACACACTACTGGTATCAGACTTTAGCTCAACCCAAGGTGTTGCCCGTCCGCCCGGTCCTCCCATTGGTTGGGAGGAGATGTCAAAGGTAAGGAAAGTACTTCCCTGGAAACCGGTTGCTATGTCGATTGCGGTATATTTTCTTGATTATCAGTCAACGTGAGCCATATTAGCTACTCATGCTGCACTCATTGAAGCATCTTCAAATATCTAAAAGAACTAGAACGTTTTAATTCGGATAACCGTTTGCATTAGCGCATTATTGATTGAACAACTCGCCACGCATCTCAATTCTCCCAACTGCTTTTCAACACGTTGGGTCTTGTGGCAGTAATTCCAAAACGAGGCTAGGGAATTCCTAGCTGTCACTTCTTGATCCAGATGATTCGTTTCCACTACGTTTGAAATATTGCATGGTATTGAACATTTCGAACGTTATGAATAACAGAAAGAGTATATGATTCGGGCGAGAATTCACTTCAGATGTATAAAATGGTGTTTCATGACGAAAGGCCTTAATTGTATTGCATGTTCATTCTCTAGCCTATAAGGTACTTTAACTATATTATCATTTTGTAAATGTGTTTCGGAACACGATACGACATGGCTTTATTAAATACGGCATATATCAAGGGTCACATTAACGTCCTACCTAACTTATCGGAACCGGTGATAACCAGATTAGGCCAACCGTCGGTCATTGCACAAAGTCGTGAAATACATCTAGCCGGTTTTCCCGGGAATCTATTTTTAGCTTTTACCCGGAAAGGACATGTGTGCATGGTTCATGGAGGGTATATGTTTTTTTATGATCATAGACGGATGTGATAACTTTCCGTTGGATATATTATCGTGAATATACACGGATATACAAATTGGTTACACAATCTCTCATATTTTCCAATGAAAACACCATGTCAGTACACGAGTCCGTTTCGCATCCCTTGTTATTTCTGATATCGTCATCGTAGACTTTTATTAAATAAAACCCGATAATATTTAATATTGAAGTGTGTTCAGTAGTCGGAGTCTGAGTTAGCGACTGATTGTCACGCTGTGATTGTGTACCTTTGGAAGTGTACGTGTACAATTACGGTTAACCGCGAAGATAACGTTCTCGACGTTTCGTGGATTGAGCTGTTGCGTCAGGCCTACTGCTCCTGTGCTACTTACACTCAAGTGAGGTGAGGTGAAATTGGGTTTAACGTCGCGTCCAAGATTATTGCACTTATATAGCGACGTGCATGTACGTGTGTGTGTTTGTGTGGCTGCTTGTACTAGTCCGGACTGATGCCGATGCACATGTGGTTTAAAAAATGGCACTTGTTAAATATTACTTATGGACTTTCTTACAGATAAAGATGTATATTCACATCTTCATATTTACTGTTGGCGTGACAATGGTGTCCTTGAATTTCAACAAGGCTGTCAAATGTCCTATTTTTATTATTAACGGTAGTTCTCAGTGCTTACGTCCATTTAAAGAGCTTTAATTGAAAGGTTGATATTTTAAACTGCAGTCCGCTCTATTCCAGCTAGTCCAAGTGGCGAGGCCTGTAAATATTCGAATCTGTGCAAACTAGTGATCGAGAGTGCGTGATGGTCACGATACGATGTCACACAATCAGCCAGCTGCAACTGCAGATCACACATTGACGCCACCCGCGATCCCTGTAACTTCTTACGTCACGGATAGGGTACTGGTGACCCCCTTTAGCCTTGAACCCCTATGTACACGTATTTGACTAGACTTGCACAAGGTATTATTTATTAATTTAATCATAATTTCTAATTATGTTTATAATAAGCACAAGTTGTCCCTATAAGAGGCTGGCGTCCTTACTGTCCGCTTATCTAGACTTGCCTCTTATAAGGATATTATTACTGTACGTATATGGACTTATAATTCAGTACTGTCTAGTACAATGTATATGTATATGACGTACGCGACAATACTGTAGGCTAGAGTTTCCGGTGAAAGTATATGCTTTGAATTCCTATGAAGAATTAGATGGACACGGAACGGAAGCTAGTTTCCGTCGGTCGCTTTCTGTATACAAATATCAGGTAATATCGCACGCGAGATTGAGGCTTTTGAATCTCCGGTAAGTAAGAAGATTTGGACATATTTTTCAGCGCTTTCGTATCACAGGTGCTGTCGACATGTCGTCACCGCTGACAATATGTTATCTTGCAAAGGCGATCATTCTTTTATGTTGTGAGATCATTGTCTTCACAGGCGAGCGGAATGTTGGTGGTTCGGGAATCTTTCAAACATATCGTATTGGACAGCCTCCTTGGTGTACTAGATTGAGTGTCTGCCCGGAGAGCGAAATGTTTGTGGTTCGATCCCCTGCCGCGTCATGCCAAAAGACGTTAAAAGATGGTACTTATTGTTTCCCTGCCTGCCGATCGGAATTGAGGGGCTAAAACAAGGACTGGTCGGAGTTAGTAGATTGTGTCTAAGTGACGTATCCATGTTAAGCTGTGACATGGTATTTCAGTGGACTAGCGCTATAAATGGGCATTAGTCCGTAACATTCAACATAGTAAGGTCTATTCATTTATGTTTGTCAATTACAACATGTTCCTGATCGGAGAATTCCTAACACCGAAGGGAAAACACAGGATTATGTACAAAACAGGGTAATAAAGTGACTATAAAATTTAAAAAATTCAGTTAGGAAGCTAATTTTAGTCATATCGTATTCCATGTTTGGAAACTCCCGTTGCAGTTTCTTCATGTGTATTCTTAGGTAGGGGAATCACCGATTGGTAACGATTCGACAGCTTGAAATAACTTCACGTATCGACAACGTGATTACGGTCAGGGTCACGTGCAATTGTGTGGCACAACCAGCATTACCGATCCTATACGGAGCTTGTCACATTAGTTCTTGCATGAGTTCCCTCTCGTGCTGATTGTGAAATCTAAAAAAAGTTTTTGTTTTGTTTGTTTGTTGTTTTACACCTCACCCACCAATATCCAAGCTATATGACGGCGGTCTGTAAATAATCGAGTCTGGACCAGACAATCCAGTGATTGACATCATGAGCATCGATCCACGCAGTTGGGACACGATGACATGCATCAACCAAGTCAGCGAGCCTCACCACCCCTTTTCTCTAGGCTCCCTTTTATTATTTTTTTGTTAAGATAATTGAACAACTGTTTTTCTGAACGATATGTTCATTTCAGAGACTAGATGTTACTCTAGCTCGGTACATTTCTGTAAAAAAAAAAATTGGATCAATAAAGACAGGCATAAAAAAATGAATTTGCAACCTACCATGTTTGAAATATTATTACAAAATGTTTAAGACACCCATAAGCAGTATGCGGTTGGATTTAAATCAAATTATATTTTTTAATATATAACCATGTAGAAGTCTTCTTTGAGTGCTGGCTAAGTGCCAGTACAGTTCATTTTTGGAAGTAAAATAGCTAACTTAAGATATTTTCAATTGAAAATTAAACATATTATAAATTGAGAAGCCGATATATAATCCCCCCCCCCCCCCCCCCCCCCCCCCCCCCCCCAGTTTAAATACACGTAGATAACAACCACCAGCACTGTATGCCTGATATGCCTGATATACCCGTATATGTTATCAGACTATAAACTTTACCAGTTTGTGTATATGAGTGCAATACGAAATCATTGTGATGACAAAAGATTTTTCAGCTTCATGACGTCTGTCGCAGCTACCGTCGACGTACGTATCTGACGGTGTCCGTCAACCTGTCGCCATGCGAAAAACCTGTACACTGACAAGCTCATTGTTCAATCCCTCAGAAGTGAGGTTTTAGTAAAGGGTGTCTTTGTGGCTTACTGCGTCATCCGCACATTCAGAGACGTACTCGGTGCGACAATTACAACATCGTCTCCGCGTTTTGGCTTCAGTGAGATTAGCACCCTTCTTTGCATACAATGATTGTTTCATATTTTTTTAAATAATGTCAACCACAATTTTCTTTGTGACAACTGGCATGGATATGTCTGTGTAGTGTTGCAAAGACGTTATATTTGATATTACTTTAGACGTTAGGTGTGTTGAAACAGTGCGGGGTTAACGTCATGTTATTCATACATTATTTTTTATATGCACATGTTTAGGTTTATTTGATTCTATTTGTTTATTTCTCTGTATTTATTACGAAATGTAACATTAATTTTTTAAGCTTTTAAATTATGTTATGAATTTATGTTTTTGTCTTTTTTGTTTATCGTATCTATACCCGTTCTGCCATCTACAATTTCTCTCGTCTTTCATTCATTTAATACTCGATATTAATGAAGGTACACTTCACTAATAATCAAAATCACTTTTAAAATTGCTCTTGTTTTGAAATATATCACTTAACCCAACATAATGCAGTAAACTTTTATACGTTCAGGAGGTAACCTATTTGGTAAATAAATCCGCATTTAAATCATTATTCAATTTTAACGGATATATTGTTACAGTGATCAACCCACGTGACGAACCACCAGCTATGCTCAAAGCATTCGTAGGAAGTTCCAACATCCGGAATCCCATTGAAATAGCAACAGGCCTCCAGGCATGATCGCGGTCTGCCGCACCCACCCACACGATACCGCGCGGTGTGGGTGGGGAAATAGGCCAGCGTTCAAGGCCGGGTGAATCTGTAACACGATCAAGCCTGATTCGCTAACACACCTGTAGAAACATGCCGCTTCCGCGCGCCGTCCTCGAAACATCTTCCAATAAACCTGACTCAGCAGACTAATCTGCCCGGTCGGCGGTTTGGAAACAAAGCGTAATCCACTCATAATGTTTTGTTTGGGATTGGGGATAGTCGCGCTTTGTTGGAATTACGACAGAAAGTTCACGAGCAAGGTCAAATGTCATTACCATGATAATCTTAGCGTATAACACCTCGGAGTCCGGGTGATTAAAATGTGTATTTAAATATGTTATATATGGGTCATGGTGATATTGGCTTAAATTGAGTGTGGGTTGCTATAAAAATGTATATTTTGGGGTAGAGTATATACCGATATACTCCAGCGTGAGATGCTTCCACGTGCTGACGACGTTCCACGTGAAAGTGGAATTTAGTGAGAGAGCTATACTTCAGCTATAGTTAAACAATTACGGCTCGTACAGTTTTGTTTCACTGACTTATTACAGGGCGATGTTTTCTCTGATGACACAATTATTTTGTACTACTTATTAGTTTAACTTACTTTAACAATAACTACTTCTTACTCTATTCCACTACTTCACTCGTGACACTACTACTACTACTACTACTACCACCACTACTACTAGTACTACTACCACCACCACCACTACTACTACTACTACTACTGCTACTGCTACTACTACTACTACTACTACTACTACTACTACTACTGCTACTGCTACTACTACTACATATACTGGTACTATTTCTACTACTATTGCTTCTCCTCCTCCTCCTCCTGCTCCTGCTACTACTACTACTACTACTACTACTACTACTACTACTGCTACTGCTACTACTACTACATATACTGGTACTATTTCTACTACTATTGCTTCTCCTCCTCCTCCTCCTGCTCCTGCTACTACTACTACTACTACTACTACTACTACTACTACTACTGCTACTGCTACTACTACTACATATACTGGTACTATTTCTACTACTATTGCTTCTCCTCCTCCTCCTCCTGCTCCTGCTACTACTACTACTACTACTACTACTACTACTACTACTACTGCTACTGCTACTACTACTACATATACTGGTACTATTTCTACTACTATTGCTTCTCCTCCTCCTCCTCCTGCTCCTGCTACTACTACTACTACTGCTACTACTACTACTACTACTACTACTACTACTACTGCTACTACTACTACATATACTGGTACTATTTCTACTACTATTGCTTCTCCTCCTCCTCCTCCTGCTCCTGCTACTACTACTACTACTACTACTACTACTACTACTACTACTACTGGGCGCTAATTAGTAATAAAAAATTATCGCTTATTTCTATTTGTAAGTTATTTGCTTCTTTGATCGTACGTCTATGAGGATAAATTATGAGTGTTTTAAGATTGAGTTACAAATGACATTATATGCAACTGCGTGTATGTTCACATTTAATCACAAATAATTAACTAGTGCAGGCGACCGCAGTGATCTTCACATCAATGTCTTCTTGATTCATCATCATCATAACCACGATGATATATCGTCATTACTCACATAATAAGCCTTGCTACTCTTACCGCAAACGTCCCTACTATTATTACAAATATATATAATTTTATTATTCAATAAAAGCTGCCGTCACCGTTACAAATACTAATGCTGCTATTGCTGCTGTTACTATTACAACTGCATCTGCAACTGCAACTGCTACTGCTACTGCTACTGCTACAACTACTACTACTTCACTACTGCTACCATTATTGCTGCTGATGCTACTATTACCACCACCACCACTGCCGCTACTACTACTACTACTACTACTACTACTACTACTACTACTACGACTGTCGCTACTCCTACAGCACTAATACCACTGACACTACTACTTATGCTGCTACCACTAATTACACTGAAACTACTACTACTTTTACCCCTTTAAGTACTACTATTATTATCATTCCTACAACCACAGCTAATTAGCATACAGACCGCCAAACAAACAAAACAAAACAAAAATCATCATCATTATCACTACCACTCTCACGAATTCCACCTGAAACCTAAATTCACAGGTGTCATTGCATTGCACCCCGCGAAGATCCGGGTTCGAACTGTTCTTCAGCAACCCATGCTTGTCGTAAGAGGCGACTAACGGGACCGGGTGGCCAGGCTCGTTGACCTGGTTGATGCATGTCATCATATCTCAATTGCGTAGATCGATGCTCATGACGTCAATCACTGTATTCTCCGATCTAGACTCGATTATTTACAGAATGCCGTCATATAGCTGGAATATTGCAATTGCCGAGTGCGGCGTTAAACAACAAACGAACGAACAAAACAAACACGCAAACATTGTATTGCATCACTCTGTAATTCTAGCGCTTAACTCTTGAGCACCTTCCCCAAAACCTGCACCACACAAGGGGCTTGGGAATCTCTTCAGACACATTCCAAAGAAGACAGAGGCTGCAGTGTTTAGTGTCTAAGCACTTATACTCATTACCGTGCTTCAATGAGCTTTGACTCATATCGTACATGCACTGACTCATGGAATATACCTAGCAAGAAATCCCACCACCAGTTAGTTTCCACTGAGTCATGTGGGGATGTCGGACCATATTCGGAGCGTACGGTGATCGATTTTTCATTATCGATCTGTTGTTGAGCATGTAGCGATGCCGCGATAGCAGCAATGGAACCACGAGACATTTATGTTGATAGGAAACTTTTGTAGACCGCCTGATGGACCTGGGATGCTGCTGACTCACAGATTGATGCAATAGTGAATAATTAAAGTATCGCGTGATTCCTCCGACCTTCAAATGTCAGTGATCTTGGAGAATAAGGAGGCCGTAGTTTCTTCATCTGAAACACACCAAGAGAAATTGCATGTTAATACTGACAGATTGTTTTGTTACATACGAAACGTTGAAATTCAAAACGATTGTGCATGTTTATAGGTTCGTTAAATATATTACAGTAAACTTCGGTTATAACGAACTCAAGGGGACCACTAATTATAGTTCGTTATAACCGTAGTTCCTTATATGTATGTCGAGTGTTTTATGAGAAAATATACAGCAAAATGCTGGGACGAAAACCAGTTCGTTATATCTGTCAGTTCGTTATAAGCGTGTTCGTTTTAAACGTATTTTACTGTACATATGCCCCGAATAATAATAATAATAATGACGTTATACACAGGGATTATCTGTCGTGAAATGTATGACGTTAAATGTCAATGATTATCCTGCAAACCAGAACTAATGAGTTGCACTCAGAGCAACAGAGTAAATATAAACCGTTACCGCTAGAGAATCAAATCAGTCTTGGTTTAACACCATGCATATTCCATGGGGCGTAAAAGGCAAAATAGCGGTGATAATTACATGAATGGATCACTGAAAATCAGTGATGACACCAGGTGTTCGCGACCAGGACAAGCATGTCCTGCCTTATCAGTAGAACCCGTCACTCGCACAATTTGCATTAATGAGTGAGTGAGTTGGGTTTAACGCCGCTTTTAACATTATTCCAGTCATATCGCGGCGTGTCAGCTTAATGTGGAGGAAAGCCCGAAGTGATGCAGGTTTCAGACGTAAACCACTCCGGTGAAACCCACGAGCACGAGTATGGTGCTGAACAAACCTAGAAACATAATCAGGGCGAACCGGGATTCGAACCCACAATCATAGGTTTCTGGCGTGCCCAAGGTACGCAACTCTGCACAGCGAATCGCGGCGCCTTCGACGACTGGTCCAACCGTTCCCCCTAATTTGCATTAAAAAGTAGAGTTTCATATGTGGGGATGAATGTCAGTTCTGAAGAACACCTTTTAAACAGTTTGGCCTCCTTAATACACGTGGCTGGCGCTTGGACTATAACGCTGCACACCGTCACCTTGGCCCAACCCTCGCTCAGGTTCAGCAGCTGATCGGTTCTACTGGAAACTGACAGCCACTATGTTGTTGTTCAAATTCCAGTATTTGCATAAAGAAGAGTGAATTTACTTAATTATCGGTTCACGGATGTTTCGTTTTGGAGTGGTGTTTATGCGTACTGTAAGGCAAGGTTATAGAAAACCTGTACGTAGTCTAGACGTAGTGTGTGATGGAAAATCAGGCAACAGTCATATGAGTACTGCTGTGCAGGGTCAGGAAAAATAACACTCACTTTTTACATTCAGGTACTACTTAAAATTTCTGACGTAATTGTTCAGTCAAAACCTAACCTAACCTTTGTATTATATTTTGATGAAACTTTTTATTCAAGTATCTCAAAATACATGGTATCATATGAAAGTTTGTGCTATGTCAAAAATAGTGTGCTAATTAATTTTGACAGCCATAGTTTCAGAAACGACCTCAACTGATGACGGTTTGAACTTATTTAGGGTGTGCAAATAGACTTAAAAAGCGTAACTGACACGTTGGCATATACTGATAAGAATTTAACTGCCTCGTAAACTATAAGGTATATCTAATATTGCACATGGCGTATTTTGATGGCAAAAGAATCCGAGGGTTTTTGTTCGGTTAGTTGGTGAACCTCTCATACCTTTTAAACTGCCTGCCTGGTGAACTATTGAGCGTCTTCCCGGAGAGCGGATCTCCGACCCCGCTCCCCGACCTCGTTATACCAAAAGTCGTTAAAAGATGGTACTTGTTGTAACCCTGCCTGACGTTCTATATAAAGCTAAAACAAGGACCGGTCGGCTCGGAGTCCGTATTGATCTGGGTGAGGTACCAGTTACATTGCGGTGTGGTATCTCAGTGGACTAACACTATTAAACCGGCAAAAGTCCGGACTAAACATAGTTATCTGATGGTGGTGTATTTGATACGGGTATCATAGGCGATATTACATGTATCATATATTATATTATCTCGCAATAGGTGGCTTGAGCGTGACGTCTCCAGGAACACGGGGTCGCAATTTCACAGTACACATTAATTATCAGAGTGAATAGTGACTTTTCAAGGGTACGCTTTCTTTTGCCCAGTAGTTTAGTACAAGCAGCCATAAAAACAAACGCTACATAAGTGCAATAATCTTGAACTGGACATCAAGCACCAAATCACACCACCTCAAACCTTTTTGCCTCAGAAATGTAAATAAACGTTGGATGGTAGCCTTGCTCAAAGAAAACTGTGTAGTTTTTTTTATCCATATGATAGGCAAGTCTAGATAAGCGGTCATTACAACTGAGGGCGCCAGTCTATAAAAGGGATAACTTGTTCTTGTTATTTATATAATCGAGAAATTATTGTTTAAACTAATATTTATTGCCTATGAGATTTGTGCAAGTCTAGTTGGCTGGCTCATGGACTGGTATGGGGAGGTGTTGCGAACTCAGCCCATCGGGCACCCAGTTGTTACTGTGAACGTCGTAAAAAAAGCCGTCGTGAATACAAAACCGTTCAGTTGTTTCCATTAGTGTAATACACAACTTGCCATCCGGGTTAGAAGTGGTCTTCAAAAACCCATGCTTGTCGTAAGAGGCGACAAACGGATCGGGTGGCCAGGCTCGCTGACTGGGTTAATGCATGTCATCGTATCCCAATTGCGTAAATCACTGGATTGTCTGTTCCAGACTATAATTGACTCTACAATGTTTCTTTCCACGTAGAGCGACAAATTATTTAATAAATATCAATCCCTGATAAGAGTTAAAGGACCAGTCTCGCGGACCGGACTAAAACAAGTATTCCGGCGCTGTATTAACTGCCGTTTGAGACGACACATTGGATCGGGCACTTGACTGACTGAGCGTCATGTGTTCTACCCGACAGCATGGGACATGCTCATATATCAACCACTGTTTGGTCTGGTCGTTTCGATTATTTACCGGCCGCCCTTATGTTCTGGATTGCGGCGTTAAACAACATTCACTCCCTCAATACTGTTGCAGCTCTAGGTTGATTCCGCGCAAGAACAAAATGGATACGCAAAAGACGACGATGTGTTTGGGAAATTGCCAATTACGTCACTCTATATACGCGCTTGCCCTACAAGCATCGACGTCACTGTGAGATAACCATATCACATAAGGTACGCACTGCCCCACAAAACGAGGAAACACATTTTGTAACATATTAAATTTGTAGAAATACTTTTTATTGTAACATACAAACGATTCTGATTGGCGAAATACAGAGTGACGTCAAATGCAGACCCGGATGTTATAAACCAAAACATAAGTCAAGTAACGTCGAAGCCATCACTGCGATGTATCTAACATTTGACACAATGCACAGAGTGATCAAACACAACTTTGGTATGTTTTGACTCCATGGCAACTTCTCTGATCATTGCAGAAGCTATTTACTGCACAGGCGTTGTAAAAAAAATCTAACTATCGGTGTGGAAACAGCTAAAAATAGGTGGATTGCGTTAAAATAGACCCGATGGTGCAGCTTGCACTTACATAAACTAGTTAACGGCTTGCCTGTACGTCGTGTTGCGTACTCGCATTGTGTGCAGATTGTTTTTGTAGTGATGAGTGTGCCAATCGATTAGGCAGCTGGATTTATTTTGGCTCTTGGAGAGGTTTACTCCAAGATGTAGTGTTGTAACACTGTTTGGCCCTGCTCCTGGTTACTGATTCCCTTGGAGAGTTCCACGTGTATGCTCACATGTCCATCTTTTATTTGGGTCGGTGTCAGTACATTTGTTCACTGTCTTAGCTAATTTTACATTTTACTCAGTATCCTCCATTGTATGTTTATTTGTTGTTTAACGCCGCACTTAGCAATATTTCAGCTATATGACGGCGGTGTGTAAATAATGGAGCAATATCAAGTGATTGACATTATGAGAATCGATCTACGCACTTGGGATACGATGACATGAATGAACTATGTCAGCGAGCCTGACCACCCGATCCCGTTAGTCGCTGCTCACGACAAACATAGTCGCCTCTTACGGCAAGCATGGTTGGCTGAAGACCAAATCTAATCTGGATCTTCTTGGGGGTCTTCAGTCGCAACAGTTATCTTGAGTGGTGGTCCAGTCGTCTAATATGATGCTATTCGCTGTGCAGAGTTGCGTCCCTTGGACACTCCAGAAACTTATGATTGCGGGTTCGAATCCCGGTTCACCCCGATTATGTTTCTGGAGTTGTCAGCACCATACTCGTGGTTGTGGGTCTAACCAAAGTGGTAAATAAATGTATCTGTAGCCCCCCCCCCCCCCCCCCCTCACCCCCCCCCCCCCCCCCCCCCCCCCGCGCCCCACCACACACACACACACACACATCTGATACGCCGTGATATAACCGGAAAACTGTTCAATGCTGCGTTAAACCAAACTCACTCACTCATTTAAAGATCATAAAGTAACATGTATGTATGATTGTATCAGACCACGAACGTTTACAAGGTTTCTTATACTACTGTCCTATACTCCGGGGGATGCAGTTATCGGACTTGACCCAGTCAACCAGTGGTTGATAATGTGAACATCCCGGTGTCGCCTAGATCTGGCGATGAAGTCACTCATCCAGGGTACAGACGCACAATGCGATCTATAACATCAATCTACGTCGAAATGGATTCCGCCAATTAGTCGTCGAATCCCAGATTCTCCTAAATATGATTCTATGTTTGGGGTTACCATCACACACCAAGCTAACGCGCCATGATTTAATACAGTGATTTAATACATGGGCTTCACACATTGTACCCATGTCCGGAATTGAACCCGGGTCTGGCGTGAAGAGCGAACGCTTTAACCACTAGGCTACCCCACCGCCCTCCTGATTTGTTAAATTTCGCAAGCGCACATTGGACCCTCGTACATGGATAAGAAGGGTCTCTATGCTATATTAACGCTATAATTAGAGAAAGGTATATAATGCAGGTATCTCTTACACCCACGCACCAAATCTACCTATCACAGTGTTAGATACCAAACTCATCTGCACGTAGGTGTACCGACAATAAGAAAACATTTCAAAATATTTATCCTGATTTACACATCTCCTGCAATGCAGTCACACGGAGGCGAATCATCACTTAAGCAATAGATACCAGCTTTAGTTGTCGGAGAGCTGGAGAGGACGTGGTACAAGTGGCACGGCCTATCATTGTAATCAATATCATATCAAATGATCGATGACCTAGAGCTCAGGAGGTCGTAATAGGTATGTAGGTCACATTGGCCAAACGTTCACGTCATATTGAATTGCTATGTTGAAACTGCCACTCGATCTGCAGAAGGCGGTCGATTTTGTCGGGTGTAGGCCGGGAAGGAATGTGTGTGTGTGTGCGTGTGTGTACGTGCGTGCGTGCGTGCGTGCGTGCGTGTTTGTTGTTTAACGCCGCACTCCATATTCCAGCTATATGACGTCTGTAAATAATCGAATCTGTAAATAACCAGACAATCCAATGATTGACATCATGAGCGTCGATCCGCACAATTGGGATGCGATGATCGAAATGCATCAACCAAGTTAGTGAGCCTGACCACCCGATCCCGTTAGTCGCCTCTTACGACAAGCATAGTCTCCTTTTACGGCAAGCATGGGTTGCTGAAGACCTATTCTACCTCGGGTCTTCACGGGTCTAGACGCCTTTTACGACAAGCATGGGTGTCTCTCTCTCTCTCTCTCTCTCTCTCTCTCTCTCTCTCTCTCTCTCTCTCTCTCTGTGTCTCTCTCTCTCTCTCTCTCTCTCAGACAAGCAGATTACCATTATAACACCGCATTGCTGCATGGTTAGGTTAGTCTTAAACGATGTTTTGAAATAATAAGGTCCATGTTATCAAGGTCTCACTGAATACATTAGCTTGAATACGTGACCAATAGAACTACACTGAGCTGAATGGCACGGCATTAGCAGGCTCCGGTATATTGAGGTTCGCTGAGTAAGGGTTCACACAGCTACTGCTGGATGCAAAACTAAGGCAGTCAGGGAAATTAGCTGCCCGACATACCTCCCAGTATGAAAGATAGCAAACAGTCGAACAGAATCGATTAATGTTTCACTGTGCCCTTCAGATAGATTCACCATGCTGTAACTAGCGTGAAGGTCGATTACGACCGGCTCCCTCTCCTTCGCAAGGTTGTTCGGTGCAGGTCGCTTCACCGCATATTATAGACCTGTGGTTTATCTTAACGACGGCTTGCCTGGCGGAAGTGGGCGCCACAAACGATTACTCGAAGGTCACCGAGAACTTGGGATGGGTCTTGTTTTGTTTGGAGAGCTCTGTGAGGGGGATTGTATGTAAATTGTCGTTTGATGTACTAGCTCGGATAGTGTCGGTTTCGGAACATGCCAGGGCTCGTCATTTTGTCGAGGAAACAAAAATGGTTATGCTGTCTCAAATAATAGGTCAAGGGGGTAGGGCTGTTGGACTCTGACCTGGGTTTATCGCCATGCAAAGACAGTCACAAAGAACTGAATGTGGATGTGGCATGGCGTTAATGTGGCAAACGAAATGTTTAATAAGGAAATATATACAAACACCTTGTTAGTCTGTAATCCGATAATCAAGACACGTTTCTATCTGGATCTTGGGATATTTTAACCAACCACGCCGCACCGTTGTCTCGATTATCAAGGTTGTGTTATATATGTAACAGGTGCAATATTTGTTTGTTTGTTTGCCTGACCACCCTTTCCCGTTAGTCTCCTTTTTGTTTGTTTGTATGTTGTTTAACGCCGCACTCAGCAAATTTCCAGCTATATAACGGCGGTCTGTAAATAATCGGGTCTGGACCAGACAATCCAGTGATTGACATCATGAGCACCGATCCACGCAATTGGGATCGATGACATGCATCAACCAAGTCAGCGACCTGACCACCCGATCCCGCTACTCGCCTCTTACGACAAGCATAGTCGCCTTTTACGGCAAGCATGGGTTGCTGAAGACCTATTCTACCTCGGGTCTTCACGGGTCTAGACGCCTTTTACGACAAGCATGGGTGTGTGTGTATTAGAATGGTATAAATGTACAGCTCATCTTTGGACTTTTGTATTTATATATAGGGATAATTCGTCTATGCAGAAAGAAAAATAATATTTTTCAATCAGAAGATTTAAAAAGGGAAAATAAAACATCAGCTTTTTCTCTGTGGGGAGTCAGGGGTAGAATAGGGCCCGGGGCACCAGTCATGCTTGTCCTGGCTCCATAATAAAGACGTGACCTGGATGCATGGTTATGTGTTGCTCTGTCGTGATAACTGCTCATGCTATCAACCACTGATTAGCCTTGCCCGCACTCGACAATGTGAAGGCCACCGTGATATACGTGGACCTATTTCTAAGCGTGGCGTAAAACAACATTCACTCGCATCAGTAAAAGTCACACGGGTACTTGTCTGTATTTTTTGCGTAATATCTTAACTCGAACACCTCCCTGATCTCAACACACAGCAGTAGAACGTCACACGCTGAGTCAGGAGTTCGGGTCTGCGAGTTAACACGTATTCCATCAGTAAACATGTTCTTGCAAACCGTCTCTTGCGTCAGTAGGCCGACAGTTCCTGTTCCACTTCCATGGACCTACTGGCATATCACGGTGGCGGGATCAGGTAACGTGGTTCTCTAGACGCACTGAGGAGAGGTTATGTGCGAGCCGAGCGATCCTTCTCTCACTGCTCTTTCACCGAAACGTATGCTCGTACACGAAGCAACATCATGACGGTTTTATAATGAATATATTAGCATATCCCGTTGACCCGTCGCGTGTGTCATGGGGACGTATTACTCACGTATGTTCTGCGACTCTTGCGTTTCGCCTAGTTTAGTACCTATGAGGAAAGTGATATATGTCGTGTCAGCAGCTTTAGTTGTTAGCGACATTCAGCAGGTGTCGTATTTTCAGCGTTTGGCCGACCCCATTTTCACTCCTGGCCCATAATTTCCAGTGGGGCATTTGTAGTCTGTCTTACAGACCCTGATACAAATATATATCAAATACAGCCCATGCAAGTCTATAATGTTTGGCAAGTCTAGATCACTGCAGTATCTGAAAATGAAGAGAGTCACTGGGCTCCTTTTTATTATATTTTTATTAAGATAACTGAACAACTGTTTTTTTATGTACGATATGTTCATTTCAGAGACTAGATGTTAGTCTAGGGCATTTGCATTCTCGTCGTATCGATTCCAAACCCATCCCGACTTCAAACATTTTAAATATATACTCGTACTGCGACAAGGGAAGTTATGTGTGAATCACCATAGTGTGACCGCCTCCCGTCCCAGTTTTTGAACCTTAGGGGTAAGAACTGTTTCGACTGTACCGCATTCATTGCCCCTAGATGTCTTGGTCATCCTGTATTGCATCATTCAAGACATGAACTCCACACATTGAAACCATATGGAAAATCTAACCCCATCACTTTAGCCTCAACGCCACTGCACTGCTGTAATTTTTTTGATGTTCAATAATTTTAATAATAAATGTCTTAAGTATCTCAGAAATAAAAAAAACCCGTTAAAAATATCGGGCCGACCGTCAATAGTTTTTAGCCACGTTTTAATCGTAATCATTTGTTTTGTAATGGCCTTGTTGTTGTACGTCGTGTTTGATGTAGCAAAGCTATCACGTTACGAGATTACAGGGGTTCTCGTGTTCTGTAGTGGTGAAACGTAAGGTTGGAAAACAACAGCAAAACAGGCCTTTTTATGAAATTCTAAATCACTGCTTCTCAGTTGACAAATAATTAAGGAAGGCGTCTGTCGCTGCCAACAGGAAAATACAATAAAATATTTCTTTGTCATGACAACTAGTTAAAATAAACTTTGTCCATAATTAAGGACAACAAAATGATAGCCTAATATTAAGTCTCTGAAGTGAAAATATTTAAAGATTGTTTGGTTGAATTATAGTGTGATATATCATAGAGATACGCACAGATAATTTTCATTTTCAGAAACTGGAGAAATCTATGAATACTCATACATGACACTTAGTATGGGTAGCAACTTCTTTTATACTTTGTCACGACGTTTTAGAGCTACTTTTGCTCCTTCATCAGGGTGAATGCTGAGTGAAGTGCATGGGTTTGTTTGTTTGTTTGTTGTTTAACGTCGCACTCAGCAATATTCCAGCTATATGACGGCGGTCTGTAAATAATCGGGTCTGGACCAGACAATCCAGTGATTGACAACATGAGCATCAATCCACGCAATTGGGATCGATGACATGCATCAGCCAAGACAGCGAGCCTGACCACCCGTTCCCGTTAGTCGCCTCTTACGGCAAGCATAGTCGCCTTTTACGGCAAGCATAGTCGCCTTTTACGGCAAGCATAGTCGCCTCTTACGGCAAGCATTGTCGCCTCTTACGGCAAGCATAGTCGCCTTTTACGGCAAGAAGTGCATAGGTATAACATGTCTAGACACAATACAAGGTAGGGTAAATATACAAAGATAAGCCAATGGGATTATCAGGAGAGGGCTCAATTAAGTAGACTGGAGGCGTAGTGATGACAAGGTGCTGGCTTTTGTGACACAAGCAATAAGGCAATCAAGATGTCCATTGTGGTTGATAATGTGATGAAAGCACAGTGGCGTACACACTGGGTAGGTGGTACAACTTGGTCTCAGCTAATGGCGGGTTTCTTGCTCAGCATTCACCTGATGAAGGAGCAAGAAGTAACTCTGAAACGTCGTGACAAAGAATAAAAAAAGGTGCTTTCCATAAAAAGTGCCATGTATTCATGTCCTTCCAATTTCTAAATGCCTATCAAAGACTGGAGAAATCTGGACATGCGAAAGTATTGTAGACTTGCTTGGGTGTTCGTATGATAATGTTGGTTCACTCTCTGTATGAGTGAGTGAGTGAATTTGGTTTTACGCCGCTTTTAGCAATATTCCAGCAATATCAAGGCGGGGGACACCAGAAATGGACTTCACACATTGTACCCATGTCGGGAATCGAACCCGGGTCTTCGGCGTGACGAGCGAACGCTTTAACCACTAGCTACCCGACCGCCCCACTCTCTGTATGATAGAAAATCCAGTAAAAACAAGTAAAACTACAGGTTATGTGTATGTCACGAGACAAGGCCAGCTCGAACTTTATTTCCTCGAAGTATCGTTTAAGTCGGTGGTGCTTAAAGATCCCGAAGGCTCCACATCACAATATGTTCTCATATTAATGCTTCGAACTTGTCTTGAACTGCAGATAACTCTTTTGTGTCATTGCTAAAAGCAGAGTCGACTGTACGATTCCGACTATATTAAAACCAAGTGTTTCTGAATGACTAAAGTATAAGATAGTGATGCTACGAGGCTTATCCTCCCCAACCGGTGGCCCCCGTCACAATGAAGTCGGGCATGGCCAGGGGACAAAGTACCGCTTGTGATGATTCAGAACGAGCAACATTCCCATGTGGAGTCAGCTGGAGCGTTCCCTTGTGAACTCCGTGAGTTTATATTGACAATATACATCGTGTGTAAAGCAACTTGGAGTCCACTGTCATTGGACGATCGTATGATTGCTATCAGTGACATGACAACCACCACCCCCTCCCCCTTCACACACTCACCCACGTGCAGGAAGACGGAAGAACGTGGGGATGATGATGGGGGAAAATCCGTAGTCACATTTTCTTGTTATGTGTCTTAAGACTGGACATTTCTTAGTGTTGGGGGAGTGGCTGGTCTTCGGAACAATTAATCGTGGCCCCCAAATACATATAAAAAACAGTGACCCTTCCCCCCTTCCACACACTCACGCCTCCCCACCTTCCACACACTCACGCCTCCCCTGTAATAAATGAATTTATATTATAAACTTTAGATTTACATTTACTACATTTCTTTCAAGTCTCGCCATCAAGATAACTATCGATTCAGTTTCAGTCGATGATAAAGTATTGCTGACATTGCAAGTAAACACACCGGTATTAAATTATTGCAAACACCTGTTGCTCAAACTTTCACGCACATTGATGAGTGAGTGAGTGAGTGTGGGTTTACGTCGCTTTTAACAATATTCAAGAACCAGCACTGTGTGGAACACGAGAATGGGTTTCACACCAATATTGTACCCATGTGGGAAATCGAACCCGGGCCTTCGGCATGACAAGCGTTATATAATTAACCACTTGCTCACCCGCATCAAACTCACGTCTATAACAGGAAATGTCTACAAGTTTAATCACCATTTCGGAGAGTATTTATTAGGATGCAGAGAACCACATCATTATCAATGCAACAGGACTTCGGCCAGGCAGTCGAGACGAAACCGGATAGACACGCGTCAGTCATACCTCTAAAACCGAGGATTGTGTACTTGAGTTTATCAGGAAGCAACTTTAATGCATATACCCCTTCGCGAATTCTCTCGAGGAAACGCGAAACCTATCACCAGCATCATCAGCCAGACAATACGCTCATCCATCCATACTCGCAGTCGTGAAGGCCTCGGGCGATGTTTGGGCTTGTATACTTCGTACCTAGTTCACTACCAAGCACTTGTGATCCTAGTTGCTATCACATATACTAATCTGGATTAATCAAAACAACGTGTAAGAATTACGCACCAATTGTCGTAACCATACCCCAACCACAAGACAAAGCACTCCAACACATACCGCAGAACACGTGGTCTTACGTTGCGCCGTGTCAGATGTCGGTAACACCCCGTGCCGTGCTTCATTCATGATCTTTGCTATGCACGAGCAGATAAACTAAGTCCAAAGTCCAGGAGCTGGGTTGTGTTTTGCTTCGTCACCTAGAGCTGCGTATAAACACATGTTACCTGTAGGTACATTATGTAGACGCATGACAAGAGTACATACGAACAATGCCGTACACCGCTTGGAATGTGTGTAACCCAATATTGATCAATCATTATCGACAAGCCCTAATCAGACAAAGTGGATTTACATGCCTAGGGAGTGATTAGTAATCTGATTTCACTTAAGGTCACATTATCTGTGCCCCTTGATATAACGAGGCCAGGGCGTGTGAAATGTCTCATTTTGATAGTCTTCAGTGTAACGCCGAACCAACGTGATCGGATCGTGTGTCAAGGATTATTTTAGAAATGAGCATAGATTTATTTAACCTTGTCTATCCTATAGTCTGTAAAATCTTATATTATAATAATTTTGTTTCTTCTGTTTTGTTTCCCTTGTGACGCACGTTGAGAACTGCTAACTGGACTTTTTTATTATCTAAATTTGATTTGATTAAATGCATATATTTCGCTGTCATGGTGTTATATATTTCTGTCCGACCTTTGTTCCGTAATTGTTGTTTAACGCCCCACTCAGCAATATTCCAGCTATATATGACGGCGGTCTGTAAATAGTTTGAACCAGACACACCAGTGATTGACATCATGAGCATCGACCTTCACAATTGGGATACACTGACATGCACTACCCGATCCCGTTAGTCGCCTCTCACGACAAGCATGGGTTGCAGTTTAGAACTGGCTAGACTTGCCTTTTTATAATCTAGATTGATTTTGGTTTCAGAAACTAGATATCTTCTGCAGTGGTGCTGTAGGACTAGATGCAGGACTACAATGACGTACATTGTTGGCCCGACAAATAAACTGCCCATTTGGACTCAATTATTGATCAGTGGCCATGTTTAGCAATGTCAATGCAATATCGTTGTTCAGTTACATTGAATATCTGCTACCCGCTAGGATGTGATACTTGAGAATGAATGAATCGACCCACTTCACAAAATGCATCCCAGAAGCATATATTATACTCCTAGAAGGATTTTGTTTTGTAAACTGCCAGCCGGTCAGTACCGTGCGGCCAGCAGACATTCCAGTGTCCATCGCCTATTGTCCAGCTTGACCACAGGGTAGCAGCATAGAATTACTAACAAATCTGGTGCCCATTTAGTATCAGCTAGAGGAACTAACAGTTTGATAAGTTGGCATCACAAATATTATCCTAGTCATGTGACAGTTCTACAATCTGGTTGGTTGGTTGGTTTGTTTGTTGTTCAACGCCGCACTCAGCAATATTCCAGCTATATGACGGCGGTCTGTAAATAATCGAGTCTGGACCAGACAATCCAGTGATTAATATCATGAGCAACGATCCACGCAATTGGGATCTACAATCTGGTCAAACTTGACCTGCTGTCTACTGGACTGTGACTGGCAATGGCTGTAAATATGACAGAGCTATGCAGGGGTATAGTCTAAGGCAGGGGATTATAAAACGTGATTTTCACATACTTTCTGCTATTCTCATAGGAGTACAAAGTATTGCTCTATATATGTTAGGGCAAGGTCTACTGGTTCATCCTCACTGATTCAATCACCAAATTTCACATGACACAATGGGGAAACTCGACACTGATCAAAACACTTTTTATTTCTCGAGAATATTTTCCCTATTTTTCAAACATAACCCATGTTTTACGTAACAGTATTCAGGAAATTCGGTTAAGAATATTTCACCATGCGAACAAGTCTTAGACGCAGCCTGTTTTGCCAAAAACATGTCGGTTGTGGAATTCTCACAAATGCACAACCCTTAAGAAGAGCGGTGGCCTTAAGACCTGGTTGTGAGGTGTCAACATCTCTTAGCCCTCGGTCACCCCGCCCGACCCCAGAACGACAAGTCCCCACCCAGGGAGCCAGGTCGAGTGGTTGGGTATTGGCACAGTGATTACAACATGAAACCAACAACCCCCACGATGAAGGGTCGTCGCATTCCTGTCTTGTTTAAGCACAAACACCAGGAAATCTATCAATGACAGAGACGGCAGCCAAAGACGTGAGTCACTTAACTCCCCAGATCTCGAGGGGTCTCGCCATCAATGAAAGTTGAGTGCCTTAAAAATACAAGGTGTGGAATGTAAGATCGAAGTGCTGATCTGGGTCACCTGTGGCGGACACTGTTGGATGTTAACAGTTGTATGTCACTGTGCACACAGTTGGGCGTGATCTTTTTGTATTCACATGTTAAAGGGAGGCACAGTTGGCCCAGTCGTCGAAGGCGCCGCGATTAACTGTACAGAATTGCGTCCCTTGGGCACGCAAGAAACCTATGATTGTGGGTTCGAATCCCGGTTAGCCACGATTATGTTTCAAGGTTTGTCAGCACCATACCTGTGCTCGTGGGTTTCACCGAAGTGGTAAACGTCTGAGACCTGCATCACTTCGGGCTTTCCTCCCACATTAAGCTGACACGCCGTGATATAACTGGAATACTGTTACAAGCGGCGTTAAACCCAACTCACTCACTCACATGTTAAAGTACGACTTTTGTTGTTGTTGGTAAACGCCGCACTCAGCAATATTCCAGCTATATGACAGCGGTCTGTAAATAACCGAGTCTGGACCAGACAATCCAGTTATTAACATCATGAGCATCGATTGCGCAGTTTGGATGCGATGACATGCGTCAACCATGTCAGCGCGTCTGACCACTCGATCCCGTTATAGTCATCCCTTACAACAAGCATCATACCCGTGAAGATCCGGGTAGAAAAGGTCTTCAGCAATCCATGCTTATTGTCGAGGCTACTGACGGGATCGGGTGGTCAGGCTCGCTGACTCGGTTGATGCATGTCTTCGTATCCCAATTGCTTAGAATGATACTCATGATCTCAATCACTGGTATATCTGACCCAGTCTCGTTTATGTACACACCACCGTCATATAGATAGAATAGAGGTGGGTGAGGTGTTTAACAACAAACAAAGAAACAAACAAGGGTTGCTTCAGGGCGTATGTACGGACAGCAATACCGTAGGGAACGACAATACAGAAATATGTGTCTTTATATAGTTACGTCGTATCCAATATTCGTTACTCAGGATATTTCTTCATCCTGCAACAGTTCGAATTAACGAGGTTACACTGAAGACGGTTTCTTTGTTATTTCAGACAACTGGTAGCATCACCCACTCCACCCTAACCCCACATATGCACACATACATACTATATTAGAAAAAAAGGCTGGAAGCATCGGTGTGTAAAGCTGGGTTGGGTTGATGGGATGGGATGGTGGTGGTTGGGTGTGGTGTGTCGGGTGGCTGGGGTTGGTGGTTGGGTGGCTGGGGATGGTGTGTCGGGTTGGTGGGGTTGGTACTTGGTGGTGATGGTGGGTCGCGATGGTATGTCCGGTTGGTGGGCTTGGTGGTTGGGGATGGTGTATCGGGTGGGTGGGGATGGTGGTAGGTGATGGTGTGTCGGGTGGGTGGGGGTAGTGGTTGGGGATCGTGTGTCGAATGGGTGTGGTTGGTGATGGTGTGTCGGGTGGGTGGTGGTGGTGGTAGGTGATGGTGTGTCGGGTGTATGGGGGTAGTGGTTGGGGATCGGGTGTCGGGTGGGTGGGGGTAGTGGTTGTGGATCGGGTGTGGTTGGGTGTGGTGTGTCGGGTGGGTGGAGGTGGTGGTTGGGTGCTTGGGTATGGTGTGTCGGGTTGGTGGGGTTGGTAGTTCGGTGGTGATGGTGGTTGGTGATGGTGTATCGGGCGGGTAGAGGTGGTGGTGTGTCGGGTGGGTGGGGGTAGTGGTTGGGTGGTGATGGTGGTAGGTGATGGTGTGTCGGGTGGGTGGGGGTAGTGGTTGGGTGGTGATGGTGGTTGGTGATGGTATGTCGGCTTGGTGGTTGGGGATGGTGTGTCGGGTGGGTAGAGGTGGTGTTTGGTGATGGTGTGTCGGGTGGGTAGAGGTGGTGGTTGGGGATGGTGTGTCGGGTGGGTAGAGGTGGTGGTTGGGGATGGTGTGTCGGGTGGGTAGAGGTGGTGGTTGGTGATGGTGTGTCGGGTTGGTGGTTGGGGATGGTGTATCGGGTGGGAAGAGGTGGTGGTTGGTGATGGTGTGTCGGGTGGATGGGGGTAGTGGTTGGGGATCGTGTGTCGGATGGGTGTGGTTGGGGGTTGGATGGTTTAATTGCATGGTCTCTGTGACCATTCCTGCATTTCCCGTGATGCAGACACGTGCGCTTCGGGTTATTATTCAAACTTATCAGTTTGAACGAAAATTCTTCAGTTGTTTTTGTGTGTTATACACAGTGAGCAAAATACTATTACGCACAATTTGAAATGTGATTCTTGTTTATTTCAGAAATGTTTCACGTCACACGATCACTCAGTCCAAAGAAAACAACAGACGGGATTCACTACGATATGAATACTTCAGCGTTGAGCGAGTACTTCACGTCACGCCATACAGCGATCCCGGATCTGGTCGGAAGAAAATGTGAGAAATAGATATGTGGTGTCATGCCTTTCTGTTATCTACACTGCCATATATCGTTAACGTTGGTGTGTAACCTTACACATGTTCGGGGTGGGAGTGGTGCGAGACGAGCTCTAACATCGATGGTTGATGCACAGTACATGCGCTCTTTGGCACAGTCATAAAATCGTGAAAGTTAGAAATTATATACATTCGTTGACCACCCCAACGGGTCAGAATGAATTGTTCACCGTGCTTTTAGAAAGCATGTTCATTCTATCAATCACTGGTTTACCTGTACCATTTACTGTCATACCGTCGTGATACACATATGTATCTGGAACTTTGAGGCGATTAAATCTTATTTACTCACTCACTCTTTGCTGACTATTACAAGACGTTATAACGAGTGAGTGAGTGAATATGGTTTTACGCTGCTTTTAGCAATATCCCAGCAATATCTCGGCGGGGTACACCTGAAATGGGGGACACAAGAAATGGGCTCCACACATTGTACCCATGTCGGGAATCGAACCCGGGTCTTCGGCGTGACGAGCGAACGCTTTAACCACTAGCTACCCGACCGTCTCCGTTATCACTCAGAGGGTGACCCAAAGGTGATTCCCAACACCGTGTATTCTAAGTGAGTGAGTATGGTTTTACGCCGCTTTTAGCAATATTCCAGCAATAACACGGCGGAGTACACCTGAAATGGGCTTCACACATTTTGCCCATGTGGTCTTCAGCATGACGAGCGAACGCCTTAACCACCACCGCCCCCTGTATTCTAAGGAACCTTTTGGGTTTACACATGGTGAAAAGCACCCACATACCCACATCACGCACCCACAAACGCACTGACGCATTCACACTCACTCACTCACTCACTCGTTATTGGTATCGGCTTCGTTTGATTTTTCACGTCAATATATTCTACTCAAAAGAAGTTAAAGAACACCCGATGACATGACAGATTAGCTAAAATAAATCGAGTGTTCTTTAACTTGTTATGAGAAGTGAACATGTATCTGTATGGTTTTAGTGGAAGGGGCAGATCCCTTATCGTCCGTGTTTGTTTCAGTGGAGCTAGACTTGCACAAGTCTCTAAGGCAATAATCATTAGTTCAAATCATAATTTCTAGATTACGTAAAGTTGTCCCTATAAGAGACTGGAGTCCTAGACTTGCCTATTAGGAGGATAGAATTACTACATATCCATGGACTTTTCTTTCAGTACAGCCTTGGAGCAAGGCTCAATAGAGCTTCCAGTGTAGAATAGGTTACCAATACGTTATGCTTGGCCAACAGCCGACCAACAGTCGGACCAGGCTGTATAATAAGTCCTCCAGCTCCAACAGCGTGGTCCGTTGCTCACGCTATCAACCACTTGTTTGGAGGTGCAGTTTCGATAATATACAGGCCATGATAAGTCTATATTATTGTTGACATGATATTGCAGCATAAAACAGCACTGGTTTCGATACAGGCGTGGAAAGCTTTTTTAAGCCGCCGTCGGTAATCTTCATGCTATATCATGTCGGTTTGTAAGTAATCGAGCCCCCCATTTGAACCTGGTGCGTTTGTTCCTCATCTTATCTCGCCCACCTTTAACTCTCGCCCATGTTTAATTTAATCAAGCGAGCGAATATTTCATCAGATCTCTTCTGAAACATCCAGCTAGTCCAAAAACTGAGGCAAAATTAGTTTTCCCTGACTGTTTTTTTTAAACTTAAATTCTATTCTAAACTCCCCAATCTAACCCCACCTCAAACCCATCCGTAAAATTCTTTTTTTTAAATTTGTTTGTACCTTACAAAAGATATATACATGCCGATAAACCCAAAGTGTCAGTAAAAGTTAGCATTACATAGTCTTTGTCACGTAACATGTTTCAATGTCCGTATGTGTCATTATTAATGATCCGCCAATTAATAATCAGCATCATTCACATATCATTTGACCATGTATGGGATATGCTTGATTTCCTTATTCTCGCTGGGCGAGCTGCTCGCCGTGAGTCACTCGCTTTAGTCTCAGCTAGAATATAGTGTTTAGTCACTAGTCGTGATATACCACCACCATGTTAGTCATATGTATGAGTAATCAGAACCATACTCCCTGTCCGTCATACGAGGTAATATCATTATATGTGCTCACATTTGGTTTGCAGTGCAATTATACCTTGCTTTATAGTTTCTATTCGTTCTAATATGTATTTTAAGTGGGGCGGTGGGGTAGGCTAGTGGTTATAGCGTTTGCTCGTCACGCCGAAGACCCGGGTTCGATTCTCGACATGGGTACAATGTGTGAAGCCCATTTCTAGGGTTCCCCGCCGTGATGTTGATTGAATATTGCTAAAAGAGGCGTAAAACCATACTCACTCACTCTAATTTTTAAGTAAAGTTTCTGTTTTTAAAGTTGATGCAATTTGCAATATTAGCAAAATGACACAGTCGACATGACGCATCCCCAACCGCCAAAACATGGTTTTCCTATATACAAGCTTATACAGTCACTCACTCTCTCATTCCAGGTTAGAATAGGTGTTAAGCAACCCATATACTTGTCGAGGCAACTATGCTTGCCGTAAAAGGTGACTATGCTTGTCGTAAGAGGCGACTAACGAGATCGGGTGGTCAGGTTCCCAGACTTGGTTGATGCATGTCATCGCATCCCAATTGCGTTGATGGATGTTCATGTCAATCACTGGATTATCTGGTCCTGACTTGGATATTTACAGACTGCCGTCAAACAGCTAGACTATTGCTGAGTGCGGCGTTTATCAACAAACAAACTAAGTACATATAAAAATCAGATCATTCATGCCAACACACAATGGTTTAGTCAGGTGATTCCCAGATTCATTGCTATACAACTATCCCCAGCTATGCCTATGGAAACCTAGCCGTACTGGCTGAACTAACCGAATCGAACAGATGCAGCACAACAGTTAACGTAGCTATGCGATACACCAGCACCTTATTGCGGTAAACAACGGCTGCACAATCTTCAAAACACATTCCACTACCAGAAATACTCGTAGTTGTCAATGAATGTTGCATAGTTGGTGTATGGATGACGTTATGTTGGTGTGCAGCATTTCGTGATGTTCCTCAGTCGTGTATTTGTAGCGAGGACTGTCATTATTCGACTCGGGGGCTTCCCCGAGAGCAGGCTCTGACTCACGGAAGGTGACAGTACACGGAAAGCGATCAATGCATACCACACATGCTTATGGTGTACACATTATCTGTAAAATAAAATTCCGTTAGCAACCGTATGTTAATCGCCGCTGGAACGTGACTCAATAATTTGGGACATCTGTTATTGTTTGCGTTGACTCGGAGATACGTCCGTGTGGACTTGACCGACATCGCAGCCCCGCGAGCGAACAGCTGATGACGATAGGTATTTTCTTGGTAATGACTAACCACTCGGGGTTACCCCGTCCAGAGCTACTGACAAGCTGGCCAACTATGACTCACACGACAATAGATCTAGTTATCTTCAAAGCTTACCTCGGTATATGTAAATCGGAGGTTTTCCGGTTTTGCGGTGACAAAATGACAAGTTTTTTTGTATTAACTTCAAACGTAACTACTGCATGCCCTTGGCGACCTCTAAACAGACAGACGCGGATACGTTCATCGTGCATGGAGAAATTTTTCATCCTGCATCATGTAAAATGATTAATTATAATGAGTCATCAGAGGGCAAGTTTCCATAACTTTACAACGCGATATGTACTTCCTTATACATTTCTTACAATGACGTGATTCCATGCTTATATAATCTTCTGAACATATTATAAAATTTTCATATGTAAAACCATTACACAATCAAATTTGACTTAATGTAATTAACATCATTTTCCATTTCTGATAATACACCAAGCTACACTGACATATCGATTGACTCTTTGTATCAAGCTTTATATTATAAACCGCTGGCGCATACACTACGCTAGTTCATGCAGTATTAGGTGTTGTAGCTTCGTGGTTACGAATCTCAAAATGTAACAACGTTAAGATTTTGTTTCAAGAAGGAAAACTCCATGCGGTTCATCTACACTGAAATGTCAACATTTAACGCAAACTGACACAAATATATGACACCTTTATTAGGCGTTATTTTGACACTTCAGTGCAATAGGAGAGCGCTCCTCTTAGTCACTTTGAAAGATGGTTCTACCTGTGGTTGTATGTCATGAGTCATCTTAAGTTTCTGATTTTCTGCCAATTGTGATATTCTGAACCACATGAATCAGAGCCCGAGTTATCAGAACTTGAAAATACTAAATCAGGATGACATAAAAAAATCGAGATGCAAAATGAGATGGAAGTCTCGTGATGGGGCGTGATCTCCAATCTGACAGGCGTTGCTAGTCACTGCACGTTTTAAGCTACTTTTAGTGTCATGTACTGATAGTTAACATACGCACAAACAGTCTACGACTGGACTTTAATACCTGTCTGTTTACAACACACCTCACCCATGCAGTTTACATTGATATGTTTATTGAAAACATGCTCATGTGAATATCATGTTGCTATACGACAATACTAAATCATAAACCGCATCTAGTGGTAGAGCGTCCGCCCGGAGAGCGGAAGGTCCTTTAAATACCAGCTTAATGCCGAGTGCTAGTCAGGGTAACAACAAGTACCACCCTTTAAAGATTTTGGTATGACGCGGGGATCGACCCACCGACCTTCCGCTCTCTCAGACGCTCAATTCACTTGAGGGGCGGTCGGGTAGCCGAGTGGTTAAAGCGTTCGCTCGTCACTCAGAAAACCTGAGTCGATTCCCGACATGGAGATTGGAGGAGGAGGTTTAGCTGTTTAGCTTAAGTTATAGGGTAGCATCCATCGTTTATTCCAAGAACAGCTTAATACTCAAAACGAGGCTTTTTTTACTGATATTTGGACACACACGTCCCAACTGGTAATTATAACACAAAAGGTAAATCCTTTGCGATCACGTGTTACTTATGTCTGCCAGCCTTATGGTAACGCTCGATGGTGTCTAGGGTGTAGCCAGGGTAAGCTAGTTTCAGCAGGGTTGTGCCTGATGTTTAGTTGGAGTTCGCTGACTTGGTTGATGCATGTCATCGTATCCCAAGTGTGTAGATCGATGCTCATGATGTCAATTACTGGATTGTCTGGTCCAGACGCCATTATTTACAGACCGCTGTCACACAGCTGGAATAATGCTGAGTGCGGCGTTAAACAACAAACAAGCAAAGGTTTACTTGACTTTTAGTTTGGTTGTAACTGGGGTTTTTAATGAGATTCAGCACACACACACATCCTTGTTATTTTAGAAATAATACATCTCCTTAGGATGTGTAACGCGTAGTTTAATTACAGGTGAGTTAACCGGTAAGTTTGTGCTCCTTACGACAATCAACATCCCGGGACCCGAGTGACAATATATTGCCACCACTTCCCCACAAAACTTGAAGAAGTTTCCTAACTATTGTATTAGATCTCCGTAACAGGAAACAGCCGCCCGTGTTAATGACGTCATATGACGTCAAACTGCCGTCTGCTCAAAGCAAATCCTCGCCAGATGTCAAGTGCGCTTATCGGCGACAGGCAGACGATTGAGCGACGAGGTGATCCAAAGACACTATATAGGTCTTCACTCAAGTAACTCATATTTACTTTCGTGACTCCCTCAGCCAGACAGGAACCCGAGTCGTTGTGCCCCATGGGTGGGGTGTTACTTCTGTGCGCGGGTTGGAGTCGCCAACAGGATGTTGATATGTTTTTTCACAGTTGTGAGGTGTGAGAATCGTCATTGGCAATACGGAATGGTCGCGATGCGTGAGGCAGATCTACAGTGGTTTAAATGGGACTAACGTTCGGTCAATAAACTTCAACTAGTAATTTAAGCATCGATCCACGCAATTGGGATCGATGATATGCATCAACCAAGTCAGCGAGCCTGACCACCCGATCCCGTTAGTCGCCTCTTACGACAGGCATAGTCGCCTTTAACGGCAAGCATGGGTTGCTGAAGACCTATTCTACCCCGGATCTTCACGGGTTGAAAAATAGATAGAAAGTTCCATTAAAGTGAATGTATGAAAGATAATGTACTTAAGCATGAATGGATAAATAAATGAAAATTTACATTAAAAAATGAATTAATTAATGAAAATGCACATAAAATAAAATAAAATAAACGTATTTCAACAAATCAGGTTTAAGTATAAGAGTGGGTTGCTATATTCCTAATTATTGCGACTTCAAAGGCGTGCGAATTAACATCAGCTGTTGATTGCAGAGGTGCGTCTCTTGGGCGTGCCAGAAACCTATGGTCGTGGGTTCGAATCCCAGATCCGCCCTGATTAAGTTTTTTGGTGCTTTTCGTTCGTTCGTTCGTTCGATCGATCGATCGTTCGTTTGTTGTTTAACGCCGCACTCAGCAATATTCCGGCTATAGGACAGTGATCTGAAAATAATCGAGTCTGGACCAGACAGTCAAGTGAGTCACATCATGTCAATTGAGCATCGATACACGCAGTTGTGATTCAATGGCATGCATCAACCATGTCAGCGAGAATTCATCAAAGTTATAAAACATCTAAGAAATGCACCAGTTCGGTATTTTCTCCCACATCAAGCTGAAAATAACTCACTCATTCCAAAATACCAAATAGTCGCACTGATTTGCAGAAAATTGCGACTGTAAACTTATTTCACACATCAAACGGAATATTCAGTTTTGACGTGGATATTGGTCGGTAATTTGGGCGTTAAACACTCTCCGCTGCATTATGAAAATATAACATAACCCCCACCCCCACCACACCCATCGGCATGTTAGATGCGTCAATGCACGTAGATTATCCAAACCAAATAATAACATGCAATTTATTTTTTATATCATTTTTTTAGCATTATCTATGACAGATGTCTTTTGAAGACAATGAGTGAAAAACAAATCGTCATTCCTTTTTTAGTAAAGATTTGTTATAGGCTTTGAAAAAAAGTAATCAATTTCCCTATCAATCACGTGAAATACATTCACGTCAATGTAAGGTGTGAGCTGCACGGGGCGCACGTTGAGCAGCAAGCAATATGATACACGTTCATGCTGTAGTTTGTCACACGCGGCCTGCCATGTGATGGCGTGGAGTCACACACGTGGTGTCTCGGTACATCCCATGAATATTGTTGAGCGACGCATTACTCTAATGAATTGGTTGTACCTTCAATAATGAGCTGGGTTCAAAAAACAGGAAAATATTAACTGAACAAGTTTACATTGACCTTGCATTTGCCAAAGATTCTATATTTTCAGTTCCGTTGGTCCAAATCTTGGGGCACAGTTCGAACAGATGATCTGTGTATTTTTATTGTGGATTGAGCAATATTGTTTGCCGATATCTGATTGCGCTATACTATTCGATTTCAGGTTATAATAATTATATTTACAAAGTTATCATTTCTTTGACTACTAACATAGTTAGTTGACTAAACAACACTAGTTGATGTGTTTAAGGGTTATTTTTCCAGGGAATGATTATGTTTGAAAACGGTATCATTTGTTGTTGTAGCATACTATGAAAGACGACATGGCTAATTATCCCGTGTCTCCGTGAGAAGTAAGCTTTTGTTTTGAATAAGTTCCAAGTATCCTAACGTAAGTACTGACATATAAGAGGCGACTATGCTTGTCGTAAGAGGCGACTTTAACGGGATCGGGTGGTCAGGCTCGCTGACATGGTTTACGTTTGTTTGTTGTTTAACGCCGCACTCAGCAATATTCCAGCTATATGACTGCGGTCTGTAAATAATCGAGTCTGGACCAGACAATACAGTGATTAACTTCATGAGTATCGATCCACGCAATTGGGATACGCTGACATGCATCAACCAAGTCAGCGAGCCTGACTCCCCGATCCCGTTAGTCGCCTTTTACGACAAGGATAGTCACTGGTTCTTCACGGATAGTATGCACGTCATCGTATTCCTTCTGCGTAGATCGATGCTCATGATGTCAACCACTTTACTGTCTGGTCAAGACCCCATTATCTAGCGGCGGTGGGATAGCCTAGTTGTTAAAGCGTTCTCTCTTCACGCCGAATGCCCGGGTTCCATTACCAACGAGATTACAATGTGTGAAGACTATTTCTGGTGTTCCCCGCCGTGATTTTGCTTGAATATTGCGAAAAGCGGCGTAAAACCATGCTCATTCACTATTCAGACCAATTAACCAGCGAGAATTAGTTCTAAAAACATGCAGAGTAAATTTCGACTCGGCATTCCCAAATGCCAACCCATTGTATTTGGTTGAAAGTTTTACACAAATCGATATGCTCCCTTACTGACAGGTGGACAGCATCAAGTTGGATATTTATTAAAAGCAAGTTTATTTCAGGCTTATTCATGAAGTTTATACGCTGTTTTCAATACTTCCTATTGCTCACGGCTAAAGGTGCGAAAGTAATACAACTGTACAGATTCCGAGTGAGCGAGATGTGCTTTCCTAATCTATTTCAGTTATATGGAGGCGTGGCAGTTCATTGCTAGAGGTAAGACGGACGTGATGAACGTCCTAAAGAGAGAGAACGAGAGAGAGGCAAAGATCCCAATCAGGACGAATATTGGTTCAGAATGAGTGAGTGAGTGAGTGAGTTTGGATTTACGCCGCTTTTAGCAATATTCCAGCAATACCCCGGCGGGGGACACCAGAAAAGGGCTTCACACATTGTACCCATGTGGGGAATCGAACCCGGGTCTTCGGCGTGACGAGCTAACGCTTTAACCACTAGGCTACCCGACCGCCCCGTCTTGGTTTAGAAAGAACGATCATGGAACTAATGAAGTATGCATCTCTGCTTATAGTGAATTGCGCAGAGATTCTGGGTATGCACGATTAAAGATTGGGTTATGCCCATCAGCGCAGACACACCGGACAGGAGGGGCATCGCATGGGACCTTGGCGGCTGTGTCGATCGATGCTCAATCGTCCCTGCCCGCCGATGTGTCTGATCCAAATACAATTACCCCGGTTATAATATTGCTGAGTTGTGCGTCCAGCACTCGATCAATCATCCAGCAGAGTCCGTGGAACGGCAGGTGCACACAAACCATAGTTTACCCTATAAATTCAAACTGGCTATATTGACAAGGTGTTAACAACGAAGAATATGTTCGGCTCCCTCTCCACGTCACATGTCGACATACACCATCTGCTACACTACGTCATACAACCCTTACTAAGGCCTTCTCCCCGCCCAATGTTTACATCTGGGGCGAGCAACAGTTCAGACATCTACTGCACTGATTCGAGGTGTGGACTGTTATTGATCGCCGTGAGCACTTGTCACGTCCAGGTAGATACATATGCGGATCCAGGTAGAGACATTAGTGGATCCAGGTAGAGACATTAGTGGATCCAGGTAGAGACATTGGTGGATCCAGGTAGAGACATTGGTGGATCCAGGTAGAGACATTGGTATATCCAGGTAGAGACATTGGCGGATCCAGGTAGAGACATTGGTATATCCAGGTAGAGACATTAGTATATCCAGGTAGATACATTGGTTGATCCAGGTAGAGACGTTGGTGGATTCAGGTAGAGACATTGGTATATCCAGGTAGAGATACATTGGCGGATCCAGGTAGAGACGTTGGTGGATCCAGGTAGAGACATTGGTATATCCAGGTAGAGACGTTGGTGGATTCAGGTAGAGATACATTGGCTGATCCAGGTAGAGATACATTGGCGGATCCAGGTAGAGACAATGGCGGATCCAGGTAGATACATTGGTGGATCCAGGTAGAGACATTGGTATATCCAGGTAGAGACATTGGTGGATTCAGGTAGAGAAACATTGGCTGATCCAGGTAGAGATACATTGGCGGATCCAGGTAGAGACAATGGCGGATCCAGGTAGATACATTGGTGGATCCAGGTAGATACATTGGCGGATCCAGGTAGAGATACATTGGCGGATCCAGATAGAGACAATGGCGGATCCAGGTAGATACATTGGTGGATCCGATGGAGGGATGAATCCAAGATGGACCTGTGCTTGGATAGATGATACACGGGGAACGGGTTTCCTGTCAGTTCCTCCTCTCCACACACCCTCATAATTCAACACACACCTTCACACCCCAACACACACCTTCACACCCCAACACACACCCTCGCAATGCAACACGTCCCGTTTTATTCAAAACATACAACTGTGATGTCACAAATCTACAATTTTACACTGTAAGCAACAAAAAGAGGGAGAAAATATTAGAAAAAAACCCATGATCTACTGAGGGGGTTTTAAGGCACGGAATGGCACACTGCTGCAGGTACGCAATATATAGGTCCTGTCACAAGTAAGCTATTTGTAGAAAACATATTTCATTATCAATTACATTTAGTTGACATACTTTTCCAAAGCTTTACAAAGTACAGTAAATCCATTTAACAGAGCAGACCCGCTTTCTGCTTAAAATCAACCTCTTACTGCGTAATTATCTGCGTTCATTGCAGGTGGACCTTGAACTTAAAATGATAATCTTTGCAACAGCCTATGTCAACGATCAGATGATTGTTTTTCTGTATTCAATACTTAATGCACTTAGTCCCCTTAACTTTAATCAATGGCATCTGTATACAAGGGCGTCGTTTCATGGGTAACATACTTTGTTTACTGTTGTAGTTACTGCAATGCACTAACTGGGGTCAATCAGTGTAAAGGTGCAAAGGGAAGTAACTCTGATTAAGGGCGAAGATAAAACTAGCTCAGTAGCCTCCCTTACCGTGAACAGCGAAACAGTTGATTGAGACTCTGTACCAAGAATCACAAGGCCCTTCCCTGATGAAACTGTGCGTAAAAAATGTCGATATATGAGAGAAAATAATTCTTCTTGACAACTTGTCTGAGATTAAGTGAGAAAGAAAGAGCCTTCAAGCCGGATATACAAACACAAACAAATATTTCAAAAGTTAATAAATAAACCGGTGAGTCAAATTGTCGTCTTACTTGTGTTTTGTGGGGCATGGGGTATCCTAGTGGTTAACGCGTTCGCTCGTCACGCCGAAGACCCGGGTTCGATTCCCAACATGGGTACAATGTGTGAAGCCCATTTCTGGTGTCCCCCGCCGTGATATTGCTGGAATATTGCTAAAATCGGCGTAAAACCATACTCATTCACTCACCCAAGTCGGGGCGAATCGGGATACGATCCCACGATCATAGGTTTCTGGCGTGCCGAGGATGCAACTCCGCACAGCCAATGGCGGCGCCTCAGACAAATGGGCGATTCGTCAAAGACATCTCAGTGGACTTTTTTGGCTGCTGTTGTTTCCATATAAGTTAGATACGAAACCATTGATACGCCAGTTTATAAACCTATAAAGTATAGGTGGTCAGCATGATTCAAATTACAAGCAGTCGGGGATCCGAGTACACTCAGCCAAATCTCACAGCATGAGTGAGTGAGTTGGGTTCAAAGCTGCGGTAAACAGGATTTATATGACGGTGTCTGCCTGATGTGGGAGGAAAGCGTTTACCACTTCGGTGAGACCCACGAGCACGGGTATGGTGCTGATTGACCTAGAATCATAATTAGGGCGCAAATGTGATTCGGACCCAATGGGTTCCTGGCACTCCAACGGAAACTGTGAACAGGAAATCGCGGCGCCCGAGTTCTTTGTTGAGTGAGTGAGTGAGTGAGTGAGTGAGTGAGTGAGTGAGTGAGTGAGTGAGTGAGTGAGTGAGTGAGTGAGTGAGTGAGTGAGTGAGTGAGTGAGTGAGTGAGTGAGTGAGTGAGTGAGTGAGTGAGTGAGTGAGTGAGTGAGTGAGTGAGTGAGTGAGTGAGTGAGTGAGTGAGTGAGTGAGTGAGTGAGTGAGTGAGTGAGTGAGTGAGTGAGTGAGTGAGTGAGTGAGTGAGTGAGTGAGTGAGTGAGTGAGTGAGTGAGTGAGTGAGTGAGTGAGTGAGTGAGTGAGTGAGTGAGTGAGTGAGTGAGTGAGTGAGTGAGTGAGTGAGTGAGTGAGTGAGTGAGTGAGTGAGTGAGTGAGTGAGTGAGTGAGTGAGTGAGTGAGTGAGTGAGTGAGTGAGTGAGTGAGTGAGTGAGTGAGTGAGTGAGTGAGTGAGTGAGTGAGTGAGTGAGTGAGTGAGTGAGTGAGTGAGTGAGTGAGTGAGTGAGTGAGTGAGTGAGTGAGTGCGTGCGTGCGTGCGTGCGTGCGTGCGTGCGTGAGTGAGTGCGTGAGAGTGTTTGTTGTTTAACGCCGCACTCAGCTATATTCCAGTTATACGACGGCGGTCTGTAACTTATTTCTTCTGGACCAGATGATTGATATCATGACCATCGATCTACGCAATTGGGATACGATGACATGCATCATCCAAATCAGCGAGCCTGACCACCCGATCCCGTTAGTCGCCTCTTACGACAAGCATAGTCGTCTTTTACGGCAAGCATAGGTTGCTGAAGACCTATTCTACCCCGGATCTTCATGAATGAGTGAGTGAGGTTTAACGTCGCTTTGAACATTATTCCAGTTATATCACGGCGTGTCAGCTTAATGTGGGAGGAAAGCCCGAAGTGATGCAGGTCTCAGACGTTTACCACTTCGGTGAAACCCCATGAGTACGGTTATGGTGCTGACAAACCTAGAAACATACTCGGGGTGAACCGGGATTCGAACCCTAGATCATAGGTGTGGTCCCAGAAGTGCTACGGAGATGAAATGATGAGGATAGAGATGTCTTAGCTTGATCGACAAACAAACAAGGGATTGTGATGACTTGTATTCAAACTCTACATCTTCAAATTGGTTATCAGACTGCTGGTTATATGTTAACAAAAAGTAATATGTTTGCTATGATGTTTGTTTGCTTTGATGACCATAGTTGCAGTAACCGTGCTGCTATCCCATAGTGTTTTCCATATATTCGGTAGATAAATAATCTTTACCGGTCTGGTTTTCAACTCGATAAGTAAATATATTGTTGCACGATCTAAAATATAAGTACTCGAATTTAAAGGCAAGTGTCATAGGAAGTGAATTATGTAGCGTCTGTCGTTAGCTCACGACGCCTACACTTTGGGACTCTGCGTAGCTCTGTGTAGTGACTAGCTAGCGTTTGTCGTTAGCTCACGATGCCTACACTTTGGGACTCTCCGTAGCTCTGTGTAGTGACTAGCTAGCGTTTGTCGTTAGCTCACGATGCCTACACTTTGGGACTCTCCGTAGCTCTGTGTAGTGACAAGCTAGCGTTTGTCGTAAGCTCACGATGCCTACACTTTGGGACTCTCCGTAGCTCTGTGTAGTGACAAGCTAGCGTTTGTCGTTAGCTCACGATGCCTACACTTTGGGACTCTCCGTAGCTCTGTGTAGTGACTAGCTAGCGCTTGTCGTTAGCTCACGATGCCTACACTTTGGGACTCTCCGTAGCTCTGTGTAGTGACAAGCTAGCGTTTGTCGTTAGCTCACGATGCCTACACTTTGGGACTCTCCGTAGCTCTGTGTAGTGACTAGCTAGCGTTTGTCGTTAGCTCACGATGCCTACACTTTGGGACTCTCCGTAGCTCTGTGTAGTGACAAGCTAGCGTTTGTCGTTAGCTCACGATGCCTACACTTTGGGACTCTCCGTAGCTCTGTGTAGTGACTAGCTAGCGTTTGTCGTTAGCTCACGATGCCTACACTTTGGGACTCTCCGTAGCTCTGTGTAGTGACTAGCTAGCGTTTGTCGTTAGCTCACGATGCCTACACTTTGGGACTCTCCGTAACTCTGTGTAGTGACTAGCTAGCGTTTGTCGTTAGCTCACGATGCCTACACTTTGGGACTCTCCGTAGCTCTGTGTAGTGACAAGCTAGCGTTTGTCGTTAGCTCACGATGCCTACACTTTGATACTCTCCGTAGCTCTGTGTAGTGACTAGCTAGCGTTTGTCGTTAGCGCACGATGCCTACACTTTGGGACTCTCCGTAGCTCTGTGTAGTGACTAGCTAGCGTTTGTCGTTAGCTCACGATGCCTCCACTTTGGGACACTGCGTAGCTCTGTGTAGTGACAAGCCAAAATCAAAATCGTCTACGGTTACCGCAGCTATGGTCATCAAAGCAAACAAACAACATAGCAAACATATTACTTTTTGTCAACAAATAACCTGCAATCCGTCATTTGAAGCAGTCGTAAAATATATCGTTAACGCCAGATTATCCGATCGGCGTGTACAGGCGAGAAAGTTGATATATTTAACTGTCTCCTAGATATCTCCCAGGACAACTAAATGTGTGTGTTCAACGCCACTTTGGACAAAATTTCTGATATGTCACGGCATGTCAGCTCGCCTTCTGTATGAAGGACATTACAGAATGACGCAAGTCGGGTTTGCCGCTATATACATCCACGAACGCGGTAACATTGCTGATAGATCAGATGAGAATAAGGGCTTCATACATCGGACACAGGCAGGTGATGGACGCAGCTCTGGGTATTGTAGGGGTCACACTTGACTCAGCGGTTGTGTAAGTGGGGGTATCAGGTCACTTAAGTTGTTGTGAGTGAGTGAGTGAGTGAGTGAGTGAGAGTGAGTGAGTGAGTGAGTGAGTGAGTGAGTGAGTGAGTGAGTGAGTGAGTGAGTTGCGTCATCCTAATGTGGGAAACCCATGAGCACAGGTGTGGTGTGGACAAACCTAGAGACATAATACCTTTACGATATCGCTTCGTATTGTTGAACAGTTCCAGACAGAAGCCGTACATATACACCACTCAAATTTGGATAGGGATATGCTGAGTGTCCAGGTGAGTGAGTGAGTTATCAGTTGACGTCACATCGGCAATATGTCAGCCACATCGTGACGAGAGAACGTGCTACATTAATAACAAATATATTTGAACTGTATAAAACCTGTCGCCACAGATTGTATTTATAACTAGTCTGAGAGTATGTATAAGAATAAAATATGATTCAACAATACATTACAAAAACGGGCCAGCAACCAATGATAGGCCACCCACCATACGAGGGACAGTGAGATACTTCTGCTACCTACATGGTACCGCAGCAGGATTTACACCATCCCCTCATCTGCTGGCGATTGTAGTCAATTTTAGCCTTCAATTAAAATTCATAAATATTCCAGTTTAAGAACTACGGTATGAATAACCGTAACAATAATTTGACGCTGCTTCAACCCCCATTGAATGCACAGTCACAAACAATCTCGGTATATAATAAAACTAGTCTATCCTATGATTAAATGAGCTCTGATTAAAAAGACCCTTTATGGATGAAACTTTGAAATATTTATCCTTTGTGATGAAAAAATCAACAGAGTCAAGCAGGACGTCCTTGGCGATGAACCTCTCATCACAAGGGATACAGAATGGAGGATCCTCACCTTTCAATAAATATTTATGTGTATATCTGGAATTTGCCAATACGACATCGTCGTAAAATGACCTCTTCAATCTGGACTGACAACCCAAGCAGGTGCAACTGATAGTTGGTTTAATTTGATGTAATTTATTGATACCTACTTGTGATTCTCACTTCTTTTGCATAATTTCTCTGATGTAACATCTGATCACATACCTCTCTATTGTATGCATATTTGTACCACAGCAAGAAATATTAAAATCAAAATACACCCTTGTGGGACACTTTGATCCTGATTATAATGATCAGACAGGCTTAAACCCTGTCGGACTTAAAATTGCCTGTCTGTTAAATGTTAATTGTGATATTAAATGAGGTAAACGACCTCTCAAGCCAATATCATGTAAATCCTTTAAAATGCCATGCTTCCCGGTAGTATCGTATGATTTTTCAAGATCAAAGAAAAATGATACTACGTGTTGTGTATTAGCATTTATAACAAAGGATTCTAATCGCACTAAATCAATAGTACTTCTATTTTACCGGAAACCATATACAGTAAAGTACGGTTATAACGAACTCAAAGGGACTACTAATTTTAGTTCGTTATAACCGTAGTTCGTTATAAGCATATATACAGCATAATACAGCTAATTATCGGGACCAAAAAAGTAGTTCCTTATATCCGTCAGTTCGTTATAAGCGTGTTCGTTATAACCGTAGTTTACTGTATACTATTTGTAATAAAATTATTGGTTTCCAGATACTTGTAAACGCTTGTTAACCATTGTTTCGTTACGTATTTATATTCACAAGTTCGGGACAATTTGTGAAAAATGAAAGCCATCTGAAGTTTACTGAGAAAACAATATGTGAAATGCTGGACTTCCTCATCGATAACATCAGCGTAAAATTTGAGGGTAAGACATTTAGGCAAGAAGTAGGCATCCCTACGGGACCAATTGTGCTCCACGTCTTGCGGAACTGTTTCTTTATGCATATGAATCGGAATTTCTGTTCGGATTGGCAAAGTCAAAACAAGGTAATTTGGCCAAGAAGGTTAACTTAAGCTTCAGAAATATCGATGATCTGATATCGTTCAATAACAATCAAATATCCAAGTCACTTCCACTGATTTACCCACCAGAACTAGAAATAAAGGAGACCAGTGAGACCGAGATCTATGCATACAGATTCAGAGTGAATCTCCACAAGACTGACTGTGTGACAAGAAGGATGACTTCAACTTTCCGATAGTCAACTTTTCCTTCATGTCGAGCAATATTCCAGCATCTCCAGCCTTTGGTGTTTACATTTCACAATTTTGAGTGATAGAATCGACCATGCTCTTGCTACCAAGATTTCAGAGAGCGTCAAAGGACATATGCTTAGAAGTTGTTTGATCAAGGTTACAACATTCAAGGCCTCAGTAAGGCTTTCAAAAGGTTATGTGGTAGACATGTGGATGTCCGATGCAGATCCTCATTTTGACTTGTACCATATGTTCCCGTGTTTTAGGCGAACAGTTACCACAGGTGGGGCAGGATCCGCTCACCTCTTCGCCAAATGGTCATGTCCATTTAAATCGCTCAGGGCTTCGGGAGCTGATCTTATAGATTCTGAAGATCAGATTGTCGAAGCGCAGATGAAGGTGGACAACACAACGAGCACAAAGTAAATGCGCTGTACATGGTAAGGCTGAAAGCAACGGCTTGAGGGTTTGTATGCACATGAACAGCGCTGTAAATGGCATCCTACCTGACTAAAATAGTAGAGCCTCCGGCTGCTCTATCTCCCGGAGAAGAAAATGAATGATGTCAGATATACTGCCTTAGGTCAAATGAGTCTTATAATCTTGTATTTATAAGTGTTACTTATTAAAATTTGTCCTAAGCCCTCTGCAATTCCACTCAGCTGAGTTGTGTTACTCACGAAGGTGGAGTAACAGGGGACCGGCTCCTGACTTTCGTTTTAGGACAGTGGCCAACTGTACGACCACTAGTGCTCATGGGTGGTGGCGGTCGGGTAGCCTAGTGGTTAAAGCGTTCGCTCGTCACGCCGAAGACTCGGGTTCGATTCCAGACATGGGTACAATGTGTGAAGCCCATTTCTGGTGCAAAAAGCGGCGAAAAACCATACTCACTCACTCACTCACTCATGTAGGGGATGCTTCCGCATCCATGTCCTCCAGCAGCCCATACGTTGTAGGGATGCACAGGATCCTTGTGTGCCTTTGACATTCAATTTGATTATTTTTTTGGGGATGTTGAACATTATTTGATGCTTTAGCGTTTGGGATTGTTTCTGTTGACGTGGATGCTACCTGGGTTGATTTTAGAGCTGTAAATGTCTTTAGTTCACGTTGGATAGTTCCGATTTGAAATTTGCTTTGGTGTGTCCGTGACAGATCTGTCTGACAGCGAACTGATGCAGCTTTAACCATTTGAAGCACAAGAATGTCCTGTTGTGTTAGCAGATGCGACTGGTTTAACTTCTTTGTCAGGCATTTAGAAGTTGGAGAACTAAGTTAGGATAAGATTTATGGATGAAAAACTTCTTTATTAAAATTGGGGCGGTCGGGTAGCCTAGTGGTTAAAGCGTTCGCTCGTCACGCCGAAGACCCGGGTTCGATTCCCGACATGGGTACAATGTGTGAAGCCCATTTCTGGTGTCCCCCGCCGTGATATTGCTGGAATATTGCTAAAAGCGGCGTAAAACTAAACTCACTCACTCACTCTCTTTATTAAAATAAAGAGCGACTTTTCTGTGTAGATTCTAACACCGTTATCAAGCATCACTTCCATAAATCTTATCCTTACTTGCAACTAGTTAAGCGTGTTTCCTGGCATCGGCGTAGCTTATGTTTTGTTCATATTGAATTTTTTGGACAATGGATTGAAACTTATATTCACTGCAGTCAGCTGAAAAAGACATATGATCATATTGACAGTTAGGGCATTTCAGAGGGCATGAGTAACCACCATGATGAGTTTCACCCCATCTGAAGCAAGTAGCTGTATGTGTACCGGAATTCTGCCCATGACCAACTTTCTGACATTTAAAACAACGAGTAGGTCGTGGGATGCAGAGGTCCATAGGCATGGGGAAACAATGACATTTTAAAGTAACTTCGAGTTGTTGTGTTGAATGTCAAAAGATATGTGTTTGGTGGAAACAAACGGGCCTCTTTACGATAATGTAAATCGTTTGGCTTCAATTACACCTTAACTCCGAAGTTCACATTCAATTTCATTACCCAAACTGCGATCGTGATCTCGGATTATGTCCCTGCTGATATTTAGGGGCTTGTGAGCAGAACAGCTAACAGGTATTTCAGCCAACTTAGTTGATGTCATGAGATTGATGGCTTGTGTTTTCCTAGTACATTCATTGGTTGGTCGGTTTGTTGTTTTGTGCCGCACTCAGCAATATTTCAGCTATATGACGGCGGTCTGTAACAATCGAGTCTGGACCAGACAATCCAGTGATTAATATCATGAGCATCTATCCACGCAATTGGGATACGATGATATGCATCAACCAAGTCAGCGAGCCCGACCACCCGATCCCGTTAGTCGCCTTTTACGACAAGCCTAGTCGCCTTTTACGGCAAGCATAGGTTGCTGAAGACCTATTCTACCCCGGATCTTCACGGGTCTCTAGTACATTCAATAAGAGCGCTCCAAATCGTATTTTCTTCAAAATAAATGGTGAATACGGAGCTGGAGTACGGTCACCCTGAGCTTCCATGACAAGGAACCGAGGCCAAGTATCCCTTTCGGAATATAACAACCTGATCACGGTTTCATTATGATGAATCAGATTCGGATGGTTGCTGTTTTTAAAATCTTTTTAATGTGTTTACCCATGGTTCATTTATTGCGGTTCAGTAAACCTGTTCCCTGAGCGCCAACAAGGGCGATGTCATACGTTTTGGCATTCCAGCAAACGTAACACCACAGGGATACAGGAATGTTATACTCCAACCAGATTGACCTATGAGCCATCGCCTTCTGGGTATATACGCTAGAGGGAACATACATAAACTTGATGAACAGAGGACTTCATGAAAAGTTAGTGAAGTGAGTGAAACCATATCGAAAACTTCATACACAGGGCTTGACATAACCCACCGATTGATAGAACCGGGCCAATTCTGCCACCCGTCTGCCAAACGCCGAAGACCCGGGTTCGATTCCCGACATGGGTACAATGTGTGAAGCTTATTTCTGGTGTCCCCCTCCGCGTTATTACTGGAACATTGCTAAAAGTGGCGTTAAACCATACTCACCCACTCTGCCACCCGTCAAGGTGAAGTCAGGGCCAAAGCGGTGTATTGAGCAAAAGGAACGCCGTTCCTGGCTCCAGTACCCTCAACCACCAGAATCCCTTCCCCCACCGACACAGTGGCGCAACGTAGGCAAACGGGTTGCTCAATTCGGTGGCCTTTAACGACTAGCATGAAAGATCTCCCTTTTCCCCACCCATTGTTAAGCCGTATACTCTAGTCAGATAGATTCCCTTTTTCTACATGAAAATGCAAGCAAAACAATACTATATACATTACAATACAAATTTATTTGCAGTTACCCTAAAAAGTAATGCCCGTTCCTGTGAAATTTTACTCGAGGGGTGACAATCCGAACATGAAGCAGCGTCAGCTGATCACAAATAACTAAACGTAGTTCTGATTCAGGGGAGACAACTCCTGCATGCCAACCGTTAATTGTGCTGTGCGAAGAAAACGTTCAATATTATAATGTGTTTTTGACCTCTCACGTACACTCCACCTTTCACAATCAAATTCAAGGCTTTTCATCTTCTTTTCTCAAATGTCGACTTGCACGTAGAATACCTAAATATGCTTCGGATGATGCCCTTATGCCCCGATAGACAGATAGACAGACAGACAGATAGATGACAGACAGCGTACAGACAGACAGGTAGATGACAGGAGGGTATCTCGGAAGAATCTTCTTTTCTTTTCATCAAAGAATTCATCATTATGGAGTTTGACACTGCTTTAGGCATTTTGGAACAAGATCCTGCGACGGTCAGCTCGGTTTGGCAGACATTTTCTTTGATCAAAGGGTCTATTACATCATCTCTGATTAAGAAAAAAGACTGCATTGCAAATTGTAGACAAAATGTTAATTTTCATTGGATGCATAAAGTCATACTGTACACGTGTATTGCCTTAGCTGTTACCCTGTTACCTGGGAGTTTCCTGAAGGGCCGTATGCACAATCTTAAACACGAAAACTGTGGTCATTGTGTTTTTATGACAGTGTTAACCTAATTAACTCTGTTAGTAATGTTACAAAAAATGTTTTTATAAACACAAATGTAACAATATTGAAAAGAAATTGGGGGGAAATATTTGGGATTCCATGATGTTATAAAACAAGTTTGAATCTACAGTAACCTACGGTTATAACGAACTCAAAGGGACTACTAATTTTAGTTCGTTATAACCGTAATTCGTTATGAGCATATATACAGCATAACTACAGCATATATTCGGGACTAAAAAGTTAGTTCGTTATAACCGTTAGTTCGTTATAACCGTGTTCGTTATAACCGTAGTTTACTGTATTCATTTACTCTGTGACGTCTGCACTGAAAGTGAAAGACCACCCTAGTTGCGATTTCAATGTAAAATCGTTTCTGTTTTAATAAATCATGCCCTCCTCCGTCGAGGAATACGTTGTTCACACAGTGCATAATCATGAAAGACGAAATCAATATAGAATTCCGTTGAAATCTAATAACACATTCCATTAAATGAAACGAAATGTGATTGCGCGTCATGTATTATTACAAAGCACATTGTACCATAAATACCCCAGTTGTACTCATTGACCTTTAAGCAGAGTATGTACAAACAAGCATAGTAACGAACAGGTGGGAGTAATTTTAACGCTTACATCATTTTAACATTCTCAGCTCACCTGCACGTTTACCGTCCCCGTGCTGATAGTTAAGGCAGGTATTCTTGATCAGTTGATCCCGTTGAAATGCAATACTAAAACTTCAATGCTATTTAACAGATGATAACAAACATAGTGAATCTCGAGTCAACTTTTTGTAATACCCATGATTTTGACCGTGATCAACTGAAATACATTGATACTCAGATCTAAATGAATATGTATTCTATATCATGCATAATTGTTTGAATTTTGTTTGTTTTTCAAACTTGTGTTGAGGTTTAGGTTATTATTGTGAATTATGTTTGGGATAACGAATTTTCATAAATTACATCGTTAATAAAATGTTTACATATCTATAGAACATGTCTGAATAAAATTGTCGAGGAGCAACCGAGTGCTATCAAATATCAGCACTGCATTTTTAAAAATGCATAGTTACCCTTATGTTGTTGTGAATGGTTCCACAAAGCGATCGTAGCGCTACGACTGTCATAAGCCTATGCTAAGGAATGGGAGTTACGATCATCTTGGCGCTACGGTTGCTTTGTGGAACGGGGCCCAGTTCTTTTTACAGTTATTAATTAATTGTATAACGTCAACTTATGACGTCATATTTCTGCATCTCTATGACACGTCACACTTAACAATGACGTCATATTTCTGCATCTCTATGACACGTCACACTTCACAATGGCCTATGCACCAGAGAAGAATAGTCCTATTTAAGTATATTCCCCAAAATGACAATGGATAAATCCAAACAAATACAGATATATTTGAAGTTTTAGCAAATAAGAAACAAACGTAAGCGCAACATTTAAATTTACGACATGATCTGTTGTGGATACAGACAAGAGCGGATTCTTAAAGTTTAATATTGCCGATTCGATGTAAAATTTAACTCACTCACATTGAACACATGAACACTATGAACCGGCTCTGGTAGTATTAACATGCAGATCCGGGGTAGAATAGGTCTTCAGCAACCCATGCTTGCCGTAAAAGGCGACTATGTTTGTCGCAAGAGGCGAATAACAGGATCGGGTAGTCAGGCTCGCTGACTTGATTGATGCATGTCATCGTATCCCAGTTGCGGGGATCGATGCTCATGATATCAATCACTGGATTTTTCTGTTCCAGACTCGATTATTTACATACCGCCGTCATATAGCTTGAATATTGCTGAGTGCGGCGTTCAACAACAAACCAACCAACCAACAAAGTATTATAACATGCTCTGAATCCCCAAGGACATCGTGGCATACATGTATTGTACTACAAATTTCGTCCATTCGAATAACGTTACTTTTTATTTGTTATTCAATCAACGTCAACAACATACGCGATACAAAACGTGATACTTTCAGACCATCGTCCCATACGACCATACTAAATTGAAATGAGTATTAATGATGAATATTCAACCGCATCTCATATTACAAGATGTCTAAAGTAAAACTATATGATTCTCAGTTTAGAATGAAGTATATACCATCTGAATACTTTGTACGTCCAAATATATAATTTCAGTCTTTTTTTAAAAGTTCTAATGCAATAATATTTCTAATGCAATAATATTCAGACATGTCCATGCAAGTGAAAGATGCACAACTGTACAGAGATTAGTCTATGTAACGTATATATACGTTGTCTGTACGGTTATAAAACAATCTATGTATCACGAGGCGGTCTGTTACTCAACATTGTGTATACATTAACTGGGGGCCTGGGATCTTCTAAGCACGGATATAAAACAATATATGTATCACGAGGCGGTCTGTTACTCAACATTGTATATACATTGTACTGGGGGCCTGGGATCTTCTAAGTACGGAGATAAAACAATATATGTATCACGAGGCGGTCTGTTACTCAACATTGTATATACATTGTACTGGGGGCCTGGGATCTTCTAAGTACGGAGATAAAACAATATATGTATCACGAGGCGGTCTGTTACTCAACATTGTATATACATTGTACTGGGGGCCTGGGATCTTTTAAGTACGGAAATAAAACAGTCTTTGTATCACGAGGCGGTCTGTTACTCAACATTGTATACACATTGTACCGGAGGCCTGGGATATTTTAAGTACGGAAATAAAACAATCTATGTAACAGAGATTTAAAACAGTTACAAATGTGAGATTGTTGTCGACCAAACAATTTTCAAACTGAGATTCTATTCACGAAGGTTGTTGATGGATTGGTTGTTACAAATGCTATATGTAATGAAAATAACTGTTAGGGAACATGAATTTTTCAGAAATATTTTTTGGTATTGAAGCACACAATTCGAAATATTCCACCCAAATATTCATGATCCCTAGTTTGTTTTTGTTCAGTATATATTGAAATTAATAATATACTTTCTTCTTCTTCTCTCTGTCTCTCTGTGTGAACATGACGAAAATTTGTTACTTAAATTAATCAGGCCAATTACCACAACGTTTAAACATTACAAGACTGTTACATTTCAAGTTTTGTTTAATTACGAAACACCTGTGAAAATATATCAGACAACTCTAATCAGATCACATGCATGGTTCAGAATCTATAGTGTCACTAGACGACAATCAAATCAGTGATTAGATTTCGATTGTTCGCAAAACTTAAACATGAGTTCAATACAATCACATCGATATATAAAATCTTGTATCGGGTACAAGTTGTGTCGAAATTGTGTGTGATTTGACATTAAGTTAGGTCAGGATATAACGAATTTAACTGTAAATCCCGATGTCTCTTTCACAGGGTTCATTGTCCTTCTCTTCTTGCCGTTTAAAATATATATTTCTGTGATATAAAACCCTCCAAAAGTGACCGTAGCTTTCAGTGTTTATTTTTAATATTTAAACCTACCGACCACGTGTTAAGATATTCACATACCAAAATCACTTTCAAAACGCATATTCTAATTTTTGTAATATTTGTCGAAATTGACACAAAAATCAAATGACGTTGTTCTGGGCATGAGATAATTATGCAACATTGCACAACATCGCCGTCCAACGCGTTCGAATCTCTTCCGATGTGTTTGGAGATAGACTTGAACACAAACTTCCGTTGAAGTAAATGAATAATTTTCATAGTGTTTCAGTATACATTTTTTAAAGTTTAATTTGATAAAGAAATCTTGATGTTTAGAACTGATTTGAAGTAATGTGGATACGTTATACCCCTGTGTTTAGTTACTTTAATTACCTTCCGCAATAACTCGAAGTCAGACAATATAATTATAACAAGAACAATCATTTGTTCGTCAATTCAAACCAACCAACCATCTTTTTGGATTATTTGGTCTGTTAATCTAACGATCCATGTGACAAGGTCGGGTGCTGCACACCTTGATCCAACACCCCGTTACATATGAAAGTGGGGAAAAAAAGAATTCGTCGGATATGTGAAATCGAGAAAGATCTAACATGATCGAAATCGGATAGGTGTTACTTTAGAACTACAGTAATTTGATTGAAGCTCATTTGTTTTTAGTTCGCATTAGCATAGAGAGGTCATGGGAACATATATATATATGAAAAAATGAAAAATCATTTGCTTGAAGTATATCTTTATATACTACAAACACAAAAAGAATATCATTTTGAAAAAGAAATTTTCCTGAGCAATACGTTTTTGAAATTAAATAAAATGAAACAAAATAATTCAGTATCGATTACCGCGAGCTCCTGCTCATTCCGATGAATAAATATAAAATAAATGGTATGCCGCACAAATTATCCTTGGAACACACACAGTTTCAAGCCTAGGCCTGCACATGTATGCTAGTACTGGTGATACTATAATTTTGCAAATAAACCACTTAAAATGACAGTAAAATTAACTTTGTCATCTGGACAACATGCGGCCAATGTGCCGTCTACATGCCTCAACATGTCAAGAAGTTATGTCCAAACAATTCATAATCTTTGGTGTATATCATATGACTACTCGCGATTTTCAGTATTTCGAAACTAGAACGATCTCGAGCAAATATTGCACATCCCGCTCAAAGAAGCAAGACCCCCGGTACAAATGTCAACGTCTGGAGACCACCTGATGCCCCGCCCCCTAATCAATAATGCAGAAACCACGTGACCTGCAAACACTTTGCATCCATGGTTTTCAGGTGTCTGACTGTAATATGATACAGGATGTGTGTCTATTGTAAATAGCAAGGGTTCTCCTTATATCGATTCCAGTACAGCGCGCGAGGTCGCCGGGTATGGTGCTCCAAATGTAGTTAGCAATGAAACTGATGAAGCACAACCGTCGAGCACTTAAGACTAGAATAGAGGACTTTTAAGCGAAATCTATATACACGATATAGAGTACATATCAGATTCATGGCCCGACATTACCTTTTGTTGGCCGAGCACCTACTGTGGTCATTAACATTTGTTACAAGCATTATCACCAGTTAACGTTACTGACCAATTAGTCAATTTCGTTTACTGACAAAAACTTAAATTGTACGAGCGTGGATGCGTCCATTGATTTAGTGTTGTATTTATGTTGCGCAATGCTAAGTGTAGTCACGTGATGGAGCAAGACAATTCCGTGCAGGCATATTATTAGATTATGGATTATTGGCGATACCGTGCACATTGTTAATCGAGGGGCGTACATGTGAAGATTTATGCACAATTAGATATAGGCTTCTTGATAAATGTGAGATAAGGTGCGTATGATTATCTTTAGAACACGAAGCAAAAAACGGGATATAAAAACGCCACGTGTTTTGTTCAATATACCCAGGGTGTAAAATGATTACGCATGATATATTAGCGTGCAGTAAGTAACTTGGTGATAACGAGTATACGTCGGATCGAACTATTACACAGTGTTTCAATATTTAAGGACATGAATTGCTATTAATTTGAAAAAAATGCTTTCACATTTGATATAAATACACTTTACATGCTACGAACATGTTTGTTATATGATGCATATATTTGCAAACTATGGAGGTAACACATGCTTTTTATAAATAATCGAGTCTAGATCAGACAATCCAGTGATTAACATCATAGGCATCGATCAACTCGATTGGGACACGATGACTTACGGTAAACAAATCAAGTCAGCGAGCCTGACCACCCGATCCCGTTAGTTAACTCTTTCGAGAAGCATGTGTTGCTGAAGACCTATTCTAACACCAGTCATCACGGGTTGGACACGCATAACGATTCAATGCTTTATGCGAGAGATAATTCCAGAAAGTGTAATATTCACTAGCTTATGTTCAAATCCTACATCAGACATGATGTTCACTTGTTACACCAATAACACAAATTATCTTTGAAGCTCTATTTATAAATGGTATATTCTTCTTCGATCTAGATATTTACAAATGCAGTCGATTGCTGTTTAAAATGATTTTTACTGAAAGGAATCAACGAAATTAATATTTCAAGCCAAACATATTTTGCACTTTTTTTATTCAGCATAGGACTATAAAAAAGTCGGATGAATTTTATGTCATTTCCAAATGTCAATACAGCTACAAGGTAAAATCGATTGTTCTGAGTATCCATTCCACAGGTGTATCCTATCTTCAATTACGGCGTGGTAAAACACTCGCAGCTGATTTTGTTCCAACGCACAAGGATTTTTAATTTTTAATTATTTGTTTTACAGATCAGATGAAATTTAGCAATGTGGGGGAACGTTTCAGTTTTAAACTTTTTTACTTAATAATATGAAAAAAACAGATATCACAAATTATTGCTATTCCAGACCAAGACATCTTCACTGGTACTCCAAGCAGTATGTGGCTTTGTTTTCACGTAAATAAAAGCGACAAAACCCTTTCCATAATTATAAGAAGAGTCCAATGTACGATTCCGACTGTATCATGAGCATGTGTTTATGAATCACTATCTATCAAATAGTGATGTTACCAGGTGTTCGAGAAAAGGTGGCACCCGTCAGAAACACATGGAAAGGCAAGTCAATGTTCACCTGGAAAAAAACAACAACCTAGGAATACATGGGAATTGCATCACACTTCATAAAACTTCAAAGGATACCTCCCATTGTTTCATAGATATACCTTATAATATAACTTATTATGTTATTATTCGTCACTGCAAAATATGGGTTTGTGGATCCGTAATTTTATAACAATATATTACCGGATAATTATGCTATGACGCATGATATTTGTTTGTTTGTTGTTCAACGCCGCACTCAGCAATATTCCAGCTATATGACTGCGGTCTGTAAATAATCGAATCTGGACCAGACAAGCCAGTGATTGACATCATGAGCATCGATCCACGCATATGGGATACGATGACATGCATCAGCCAAGTCAGCGAGCCTGACCACCCTGTCCCGTTAGTCGACTCTTTCGACAAGTATAGTCGCCTTTTACGGCAAGCATGGGTTGCTGAAGACATCTTCTTCCCTAGATCTTAGTGGGCCTGTGATGATAATGTGATAGCAGTTGGATATCCAGGGACTGCATTTTATTACATATGCAAAATAGATAAAGAAATCATTTATCAAAATATTTAATTATTTCAGCAACAGCGGTCCGTTGTTAACGCCAGTTGTATTATTTGGTCTGCTTCTTCATCCGCCGCCTGCCCATCACGGTCCAGCTCAAGTTTCGTTTTATTCGCCCATTTTGCGCGTCTCAATGAATATCCTACCGTTCCCGTTTCATTGAAATAGTCCTGTGTTTTAAGGTAAGGTTATTCCATGAAGGGACATAACTCTGCCAATAGAGGGGTTTTGACCGTCTTTTAACGGTACTGCAACCGATTATAGCATAATAATATAACAAGAGTTCATGTGGAGGAAATGCAATTTTGGCAATACACATTGTAGACAATCTGTTCAGATTTCGAACTTCATAACAGCTATTTATCAGTTGCATTCTAAAAGAAACATTTCTTAAAATATCTTCCGACCAACCTGTGCCTCTGAATTGGAGAAGGTGAAACACACACACAATAACATGAATAGCCTTACGTTGTCCTAATACATGCAAATGATATTAGGGAGTGAGTGAGAGAACGTTGTATATTTCACCACATCTGCAGTATTCCAGCCATACCTATAAATATTCAAGTCTCGACCAGGTAAACCAGTGACTAAAAACATGAGCACCGACCAATAACACACTGTGAGCCAAGCCACCGAGTCGGACCCCAAGATCGTCTTGTGTCGGCTCCTAAGACCAGTATGATGAACTGGAGATCTAGTCTTCCCCGGAATACCCACGGGGAATGAAGTTGGGAAATTCAATTTGTATCCCTGATTGATATGAATATTCATAACGTAGTTTGGTAACACTCAGTATTGCACCATGGTAATTTAATATTTACTATGTAAAAGGATAAAGAATATATTAACGATAAACGGATATCTGCAATTTAGGGAGCAACCATTTGATCTGAATCTTTAGGAGCTCAATTTTAACATTAATAGGTGAGCAATGCTATTTTAATGAAGGAAGAAAATTTACTGATGTCAACTTCTTTATTATGAGGAACACAACGTTTCTGAGGATACACTTACTCCTTCTCAGAATCACCTGTATTTTCTCCGAAACGTTGTGTTCCTCATCATAAAGAACTTGACATCCTTAAGTTCTCTTCCTTATGTGTATCACTTCTAAATGCCTTTCAAAGACTTGTATTTTTATGAATAAATATAAATAATAAACTGTATTTAAAGGATGATCAGGACACACAATTTCTGTCCCTAGAATGCGAGGCATATGTATTTTTTTCAGTAAAACAGGGGCTTGAATATTTGTTTAGAAGAAGCCCCACCCGCACGCAAACACCCCTTTGAAAATCAAATTTAATTAAATGTTTAAAAAAATAAAAGTGGCCTTACATCGAAGTCAGCCGAGCTGTATGTAACACAGGGTCGTTCACGTCATGGGCACACCAGTGGTTGATCGGATGAGAAGCGACAAATGTAGGAAAGATACCTCTTTATACTCGACCAGATCGAGCGGACACGGGTCAAGTACTTTCCATACACAGCAGTCATTGTGAGCAAACGATTCTCATTTGTGTCGCCATCAACGAAAACTCTTGGCCCTAATTTGCCCCGGAATCTCCAATGGATATTCGAATAAGATCATATGAAGTAATTAAACCGGGTGATTATGATTATTATCAGTGTGCTAGATCGGCTCAGGTATTGTAATAGAAGCCATATTGCTGTACAAAATGACTTTGGATATACGTGCATACATGTGTCTGTTACCGCAATGATATCACAACCATCGCTATAATTTACAATTATATGTACTTTGCGCATTTTGAAGGAAATATTATCATTGTGATTGAAGCAGATTAATATATTCACGAGTGTGGTTTAAACAGAAGTCAAATCAATGATATTTGAAAGATTTTAAAGATTGGTCGTGACTATAATTTGTGACGAATGACCAATACTACATAATATATGCGCGCGGTATTTCTACCATGAATCCAATACTACGAACACCAATATCTAAACCAGCCTTTAATGGTACACAATGACTCATATATTCCGTAAAGGTTAAAGTCGGTATATAACCTTAATGTGTAGATATTGTTTTCCGTGAAAACAATACAGCTTTTAGAAAATTCCTAATTTTGTGTAATAGCTGTTTATTCGAGAGTAATAACATGTGATCAAATAGAAGATAGGGGATAGGATTAGAGTGAACGCAGAGTAAAAAACGATAATCAAATCCCAGCAGCAAATATCATCGTCAATTATTTTCCCAAAATAACATCCCGTGTTGTATGTAGGGTTGGTGCGGGAAGGGTAAGCGGGAGAGATTAAACGCAGGAAAGTGTCTTCTGTCATGCGCCTTCAGAGAGGCTTAATGTCACTGAAGATTTTCATTAATTTCATTTGTACTGGCTTTCGATCTTGAACAATTATTTTGTTCAGTTTCACTTCATGTGCAACAGCATGTTATAACCTACACGATATTATTGTGAAATCAACAACCATCATCATCATCATCATCATCATCATCATCATCGTGACGGATCATGCGAACTAATAATCAGTATTAAACCTTGTGTATTAAATATGCTAGGCAGGCATGCAGCATCGACGAACATACAGTAACTTATTATTAACGCATCAGAGAGTCAGATGATGCCAGGCCACACTCGGTTACTTCCGTACACATGCATATTAATTTCACATATGGATTATGATAAAACACTCATTATTATTCTTTCCTTTCACGGATATGTGTGTAAACATCAAACAAAGGGTTATACATTTTGCGATACGTACCCTCGTATGGTATAAACATGTCGTTTCATGTATGTGATCCTCAGTACATACCGCATGCTCGTTCTACCAAGATTTCGAAGAGCGTCTTACGACTTTTGCTCAGAAGTTGTTTGGTCAACGTTACAACATTCAAGGCCTCAGTAAAGCTTTCAAATGTATGGTAGACATGTGGAGGACATATCCAAATTTGACGCATCAGTGACAAACAATTATGCCCGGTGCAATTCCCTATTTTGAATTGTATCATATGTTCCCTTGTTTTGTTAGGCGAATATTGGACTTGCCTTTGCATGTGTTTGTGACGTGTGTCGCCGATGGGGCAGGATACGCTCACCTTTTCGGGAACACCAGGTATCATCACTATTTGATATTGATTCATTAACACATGTCCATGATATAGTCTGAATGGTACAATCGGCAGAGATTTCTTATGAGTATGGAAAGGGTTTTGTCCCCTTTATTTTAGAGATCCGAAAGAGGGTCGGGTGGTTACATTCGCTGATTGTATGTCATGTTACCCCCACAGCATAGAGCTGTGCTCTTGCTTTCAACATTACCATATTGGTCCAATATTACATATTTAAAAATCGCCGTTATAAACCTGCTATATATTACAGACTTTGGCGTAAAACAACATTCACTTATAATATAGAAACAGGGTTTCTCTCACGTTGGGGAGTCCATAATTGCAGCAGACACGCCGAGGTAATATCAGAATGGCAATCCGAGCAATACTTGAAAGAAAGTATAAAGGTATTGGGTATGAAGTAAACATAAATGACGGCATACAGGGTTGTCGTGGGGGTGAATCTATTATACAAAATGCAGGTTCGTGTATATTGTTCTTTGAACACTGCGACATGTCGATATCTTACATTTTCTACACACTCTTAGTCGCGTCAATGCGTTGAAACAAAACAGTTCTTCCTGTCTAAAGTAATATTTGGCATAACGTAAGGATGAGTAGACAAGAATTTTTTTTTGCGCCCATTGGAATCTGTTTCGGCGGATGATCGAGTGTATCTGGTTGTTCTCTGGCGTTGAAGTTTTCAATTTAATAGTACCAGTACAATTGGTACGAACTGATTCTTGTCCCTCTGGACATGCATTCCTTCTGTTTATTATGTTTATTATGCAACATTCCAGCTATATTACGGCAGGCTGTACAAACTCGAGCCTGGACCTGACAAACTGGTGATTGCTATCGTGACCATCGTAGTACGATGACACACACTGAACCAAGTTACTGAGCCTAAGTACCGATCTATTAAGTCGGATAACAACCACAGGTTGCGGGGGACCAATTCTAACTTGGAATCTATATGTGTGCAACCGTTTAGGGAAAGTCGGTGTGCCAAGGAGGGATACTACAAGCTAGTCACTTAAGCTTTACCGAGGAAATTATGAACTACATGCGAAAAGAAACAAAATGTGTTCCCAAAACCACCGACTTCCAAATGAGTGAGTATTGTTTTACGCCGCATTGAGCAAAATTCCAGCAATATCATGGCCGGGGGTACTAGAAATTGGCTTCACGCATTGTACCCATGTGGGGAATCGAACCCGCATCGTCTGCGTGACGAGCGAACGTTTTAACCACTAGGCTACCCAAACGCTCCCTAAACATGACACAGCTGGGCGTACACTATTGTAATCAAGTGGAATCGAACCCTGGCATTTCCAATCGCCCCCGCCCCCACAGTTAAAACTTAACGACACTAATTGCCACAAGTACATACACGTGTAAAATATTTATATATTCTTGTAATTCAGTATGACACCAGTGTGCAATCATCTTGCAAATAAAAGCACAACATTAGAAATGGCGCGATACTTAGTTTAACATGAAATAATTGGGCAACTTCGCAATCGCATACATGTTCGTCGTCCACCTTTGAAATCAGAGACCACAGGAATTCCTCTTTATATTTGCCATCACTACAGTGCTATCGTCCATAGGTCAGACTGTGTTATTCAAGTTGAAATATATGCACAGTTTAATTGAGTCCATCTCTAATTTAAACATACCCTCATTCCAAGACGCCGTGTCACATGAACGCTGCGCTCTGATTGGCTGCTCAAACGTACCGCCATGGCAACTATTAACACGTTAAGAGGTTCTTTATGAATAGAGAAGATATCCAAATATTGAAATACTACACCTGTTGAAATTATACATACAATATCTTCAGTCGGCGTACCTTCCGACAGCGGACCTATTGAAAGCAGGTCAGAGCTTGGGCCGGGACTAAGGACTGGCGGTTTGTGGGAAGAACCAGGATGGCGACGCCTGGTAAGAGGGACGACTCCCGCCACCTTTTCCCACCTTCAATTGTGAAGTGTTCCTATACTGGGGAGACGACTCCATGTCTTGGTGTCATTGTTTGAGGGACAATCGGGCCAGGGAGAAGAATACTTTACAATAAGGAGGACAGTAGAGAAATGTCGTTACAAGCACGTACTGGTAACTGTGTAAATTCCGTTTTGAATGACGACGGCCAATTATTTCGAGAATATCCTTTTCAGAAAATGAAAACGGTCTTTCATACGCTACTCGAGATATATTTGCCTAAAGACGAGGTACAGCGCTGGTGATTTGTGGTTTAAGGTTTATTATAACTCGCTCCGGGAAAGGTAAGTAACAGTTCTCTATCACTCTTTGGGGTTTTGATAATTATTCAGAACGGTTCTGTTACACATTAGGATATGTTATATAGTTTTGTAGAATAAACTTTTATTTTATTTTCATATTATCAAAAAGCAATTAACTCCAAGAAGGAAAACATATTTTTCAAATCCATTTTATTATCTTATTATATTAGCCTATAGACATTGAATAAACATTTCCCTGTTCATACAACATTCCATTTTCAAGATGAAAACGTTGAAACACGAAGTACATGTACCTGAACGATGTTTCTGAATGTATCCTTTGGTTAAGTCAGTGAAGCGCAGAGAATCCCTCCAGTACATTAAGGAGGTGCGAGGGACGTATTGTCAAATATTTTAGTTCGTTATACCACGTCTTTCTTGAAGGCTACGAGTAAATACATCTTCATCCATGCGTGTAAGTGTCATCCCATGCTCAGTGAACTACTCCTGGAGCAGCACAGCGCACAGATTCTTTCAAACATACTCAAGGATGTGTGGTTGTTAGGGTCTTTTCAGCCGACTACATGACATTGTACATCAGCTTGTTGGGACCAGGGAACACTTGAGAACAAGGTACGTTTTAAACAACGGTTTGGAGAAAGCATTGCACCCAGATGGCATTCGTGTGAAGGTCGACATTCAGCATTTTGGAAACATTTCTGACAGCACATCCATGCCCCAAAATCATCACAAAGGGCAATGGATATATGATTGGCGTAAAATGAAAATCTCTAGTCGAAACTCAATGACCGAAGCGTACTCTTTATGAGCAGAGCTCCCGCTGTGTGGAGGCTCAGTAAACACACCTTATAGAAACAGTCCTTGGGAACATTTAATTATGTTGAAGGTGTTTTGACGTTACGAAATGGTGCCCATTTTATGCGAATATTTGAATACGATGAACTCTTGAATAGAGTGTTCCCCCCGAATTCAAAGCAACCGCACGTGGTTTCTAGTTGAAGTGCAGTTGTTAAATTGATACAGGACACCATCAATGCAGAATCTCATACGCTAATATTCCGTTTGAGTTTGGGGTTAAAGTTCCCACGGTTTAAACGTACTATACTGTTCTAGGTAAAACTCTAGACGAACATGACGAACAGACATACATTCTATTCAGTAGTAAAGGGAGTGGACAGAATAATTTGTCACGTTGAAATGCTTAGCAAGAAATATTTAAATTACTGTAGGTTTTGTACCCAAGGAACATGATTTAGAGACAAGAATAAAGAGTGAATATGGTTAACGTTTTTTTGAAATTTATTTAATTTACGGATATTATTCACATTAATGTTTTTCAGAGACATTCTAAATTTGTAAAATACCCGTATTCACGCTTTATCATTTAACTTTGTAACGTACATTTCTGATCCAAATGCTTTAAAAAAAATATAATGTGTTAAAGAGCGTGATGTACATATTGATTGTAGCGATTTTGAATATAAATATCTTTAAGTCTTTGTTCAAATATACGTAAAATTGTCAGGACGCGTATGTAAGATAACGAGTCGCCAAACTTGTATATATATTTGTATTGACGAGGACATTGTATTAATCATTCTATATCATATCACGGCCATGACATAATCAAATTTCGACTATGGGTCATGTGTATATGCACTTCGTGGCCTGTGGAATCAATAAAGCATGATATCCCTCATTATCATGTGACTTGTCCACGCTCTCAAACGTGATTGGCTGCATGGGTTGTTGCATAGCAAATTAACTAGCATGTTCGTTTCATACTCATAACCTCAGCCGATTCGAGAAAGGTAACACGTTTGTGCTGTATATCAGTTGATATATTGAAAAAAGTTAAGCAATTAAATCTTTGAAAGGACACTTGCCTTTTCTTGAAATGTCTACAGTAATAATTACGGGATTTTTTGCGAGCCGGCCAGTTTAAAAATAATGTAATCCTTTTTTGAAGATCGTGCGTCGGTCTGCTCACTTATCTTTTCAATAAACAGATTTGAACGAGCTAAGAAACATGTTTTAATTACAATTTTATCGATAGAAACACTATAACTGGTCCATCTGACTCATCAATGTCAGATTAATAAGCCGGCTGTCCATCAATACGAACTGGAGCATCATGGGACGTTAAAACAACCAGACGACACTTCCAATTCTCGTCTCCCACTTCTTAATCGTCTGCAGCCATTCGATCTTGAACTTTTGTCATCCAAGGCATATTATTCCTCAAAACATTGTCTTGAACATTCAGATGACAGCTGTAAAATTGGACCGAGGAAGCAGCAACAGACGAAGCCCTATACCAACACCGGAAATGCAATTTTATTCCTGGTTTATTGCAAAGGTGCTGTGTTCCGACCTGACATTGAGTGACGGATGCCTATAGGAATGGTAAGTGATTGTCAAATTTTATTACTCGTAACCCATTTACGCCTCTTTCACTTGCTTTTAGGGCCATTTCCAATACATACAGACCACTCAATCTGCCGCAGATTTTGTCTTTGACCATACTATCTCCCAGATGATCGACTTTTCAGAAAATAATTAAGGGAACGAAAAGCATACTAGGTAATTGTGGTCAATGTAGCAAACATCTCTTTTCAGAAATATGCTTTAGATTTTAGGTATTTCTATTTCTTTTGTTTCTAGACTTTATGAAATATAATGTTGAAATTAAAGAAGAAGCATAAATACTTATAACACAGTGTTAATAGTGGCTCAATTAAAAAAAGGTTAAATTATACGTGTAATGAGACAATGGATTTGAACTATGTGTAAGCTACGTTATTTGAGATACTATCCTAAAAAGTACTCCATTTAGTCAAATAATGTTTAGGATGAAGATAATATTTAACATGAATCGAAACATACTTAGAACACAATCTGATCCGACTTTCCGCCAACGAAACTGCTCTTTAAACACAAATCTACCCAGCATACTTCAATGTGTTCTTTTATGCTTCTTGGAGAGTGTAGATGCTCTGGCTTTGAAATGGCATTTTCACTCAGTGACCAATAAAGCAAATTCTTTCAAAGCAATATATATATAACTCCAAACACAGTATCTTTGCATAATTCAAACAACTTAAGCTACACATGAGTTTTAAGTAAGCCAACAATAGGTATTTGATCATTTGCGATCTCAAGAAATGAAATCACATTTAGACAAGTATCACGATGTAAAATGATGTGACTGTAGCATGACCGACGCCTTACTGATATATTTAAAAAAATATTTTTTGTGTATATAGAAAAAGGAAGATTGTAAAATACCCGTCAATACATTGACAATATATGGCATACGGATTACACTCTTCTAACATGCGTTTGTCGTTAAAAAGCTCCAATCTGATACAATGTCATTGATCAGAGAATGACAAGAACAATATATTATTTATGTCTGCCAATAATTGTACCCCTTTGTAACTGACTGTATATGAGAAAATAAATAAGTAAATAAAATAAATATTGTATCTAAATCCACTCCTAAAAAGTTAAGTTTTCAATTGGAGGTGAATAAAGATTATGTTGTGTGCACCTTGTACGTTCGGGTTTAATTGTGTAATTTGTTGACACACAATCATACACAGCATTCGTGTACATTCTGACATCCATTGGAATTATAGTAAATATTTGCATAGAAACAATTCATGGGAAGGCATTTACTTTTCATTCGAATGTTTAAAGTAGAGTTGTGTATTATTAACGTATATTTGGTAACATCCGCGTTTCAATACTCTTTTGTAAATACAGATTCCGCTATCCTTTCAAACACAAAACGTGTACATGTAATTATGCTGTGCACATGTTATTATGCAGGGTTACTTTCTTCTCAGTGAAATAGGTTCCAATTAGCATATGCCTCAAATACTCCTGCAAAATGATGAATGCTTGGTCATATATACGTTCCATTCACTGTTGAAATTCTTACACTCCGAGGCGGTTTACAGCTTTCAGTGTTGTAGCGATCTTTTCAATTGCCTTTAGATAACAAAGTTTATTCACTTGGAATGGAATGCTTCTCTCAATTGCAAGTGTATTATTTGACTTTTTCTTAACTGAAACATCATTTTTTTAATGACAACGGTTTGCATGGTTTCGTTTCACAGTCATGTGAACACACGTGGAAGTTTCGTTCTGGATATTTTTAGTTATTTTATCCCATAAGTAAAAATAGTTATAATGTATCAACAAGCATAGATTTATCTGGACAATTTCGGATGCTAATCATTGCAATTAATAAAAACGTTTTTTTTCTGTAAAAATAATACAAAGTGGTGTGATATGTCTTATTCTTAGTTGCTAATCATTTAAGACTTATACTAAACGGCTTCTCTGATGATTTATGAAAATTTAAAATTTCACTTTTTTTGTGTTAATGACTGTTGCTATATGTTTAATACTTAAAAGACAAAGTAAACTAAGTAGACATGGCTTAAGGTTTCAGTGTATGTGGATGAGGAAAAGTTAAACATTTACGGAACTGTATGCACATATACTATAATAAAGAAAAGAAGTTAGGGATCATGAATATTTTGGGGCATAGTTTTTGTCTGAGACTGAGCACACACCTTCTTTAAGAAATCCCCAACGATATTCATTTGTTTGTTCAGTATATATAATTTAATAATAAAAATAGTATTTACGCAAGTTTTGATATCGATAGGCGCCGGTTACCATAGATAGAATGTAATGTAGGTATATTTGATTACAATTTAAAATTACTGCAAGAAGATGTTTCAAGAAAACGTCAAAATAGATTTTTTAAAACATGCAATATTATCACTACATGGTTTTCTTTTTATTGCAACGATATGTTTGGCCAATTATCATTATCCATGGTCAGTTCAAGTCGTTATGATAAAGACGGAATCGTACACTGAACTGATTTTTGCAGACATTTGATTATGTAAGGGTTTGTCGCTTTTAGTTACAAAAACATTCACTGTAAATAATAATTTAACGTACTAAATGTTTATCCCGATTTGTAAGTGAATATAATGAACTTCCTAAGTATAATTTCGGAGCCCTATGTAATATGGAATTTCTTGTTTAATATGATAATGCATGCGTTTGGACGCAATAATGTGATTTATCACGACACAAGACATGGTTGTCCTGTCCATCTTATATCTTGTAATGGAGATGTGACGCGCATCCCTCAGTCATTGATTGACATCGTCGTTGTCGATTTCGTTTGTGTACATTTCGGGTCGGTGCTATGGTTACTATTAAAATGCGGACAATGGTGCAATGTTTTTATTTGTTAGAGCACGGAGTCATGGAAACTCCTCAAGACTTAGAAGGAATAGAAGTTTTTGTGCGGAGACTACTGATGAAGGTTCAGAGCAGAACAATCAATGGTTTATGGAGGAACTATGTAAATAAGTGCTCATAGCCCCCGGGGATGATGATGTTGTTTTATGTCGGACAAGTGAAAGCATTTGCAGAGGCATTGACAAGGACAGTGATAGAGAATGGTTGTGTCGAAGGTAACAAACGTGTTCTGATGTCCTCCGCGTATAAGGACCAGGCCAAACAATGAATCTTTTCATCTTGTAACCGAGGGAGTCCATCAATGGCGGATTAACGTTGAAATTAACTTTGAACGTATTTCCTTTCCTTATCAGTAGTCTTATATCAAAATATCTTATCTGAGTGTAATCTTTTATCATACAATTACGTGAATCGGCGAGGAAGATATTTATGTACATTACTGATCATTGTTTGTGATTTTGACGTATTTAAGAAATAAACGACGAGTGGGAGTTGTTTGTCGTACAATAAAACACTGCATCCCCTCAGGGTTTATGCTCCCTGCAGTGTTTTATTGTACGATAAACAAAGACCACGAGTCGTTTAGTTCTTATATGAGATATCAACATTATGTACAGCCTCTTTAAGGATGATGTGCAAGCTTTAAAAGTATTTACCCCTGTTTTAATAATGATGACTACCTCAATAGAATCCGACCTCGGCAATGTCGGACAAGTCCATTTTATGCACAGGTGGGTATTTCCCGGATATTCCCCAAATCGATCACGTCGACTGCCTGTACCTTTTCTCCCAATACCGATTTTCTTATCTCTCCCGCTTTTGGATGCAATTGTTCGGCCATTGCGTTTATCTGTGTTTGCCAGCTACATTTATGGGGAACAACTCTCTAGACACCCCCTCTAAAAAATAACGTCGTCCAATATACGACGTCATCAAGTCGGGAGCGCATGTTCGAGTCTCCCGAAAATATGGAGTGATAGAACAATGTTATATCGTTAAATCAGAGACTATATACCGAATTAGACCACACACCGTTCTTCGTTGTTCTTACCGATTTATCGCGAAGCTCTCTTATATATAAAAATAAAGTCATATTGGGTATTTGTTAATAGCCACAGCAGTATTCATTATCAGCATACAGTATTTTGAATGATGGCTTAGTAATATTTCGACTGGTATAATAATTTCAAAATGTATGGTTCAAAATTATTTTTATGTGAAATGATCATTTTCTGTTGCTTGTAACATTTTTGCCTCTTTACTTTTACGGGGTTGAAGTAGTGTAAAATTATTCTCCCCCTACGAGGTTATGTAAGACCGCGTCTTTCAAAGTATATTTATTTTTGCCACGTTTTTAACCGTAGCATATTTGTTGTTTTAATGTTTGGCTAAATTTGTCAATAATCGCCAACAGCTGAAGGGATGATGTAAATCCTGCTGGGCTCTATGGAGAAGCAAAAGTACTGTAAGTCCCCATGGTTCCTGGTGTGGTGGTCAACCTTCAACTGCTGGCGATCTACAGCCCTATTTTTATGTCGTGTCGTTATCCAATCATAAAATATTTTTAATGTTCTATAACTAGTTTTAAGTCAATCTGTGATATATTGCTAGTTATTATACTGTCCTTCGTCGACAGTTTTTATAGATATTGTATAACTTGTTCAAGTCACACTATGGCTGAAATATTGCCGACGTGACTTAAAAATACAACTCACTCACTCTTTGCTTTTACGGAATGATTTCATTTCTTCGCCATATGTGTAACATCCACGTTAATCCTGCTTATGTTAAATAGTGACTAGATAATAAGTTGAGGAAGTAAAATATTTTTTTTATATTTATTGCTAACCCAATCTGGTCCTGGGTACGTTTTGCAAACCAAATATAATATTGTTAGTTTGTTGTTTAACGCCGCACTCAGCAATATTCCAGCTATATGACGGCTATATGTCTGTAAATAATCGAGTCTGGACCAGATAATCCAGTGATTGACATCATGAGCATCGATTCGCGCAATTGGGATACGATGACATGCATCAACCAAGTCAGCGAGCCTGATCACCCGATCCCGTTTGCCACCTTTTACAGCAAGCATGGGTTGCTGAATACCTATTCTACCCCGGATCTTCACGGGTCACATAATATTGTGATTTCTGATCATTGTATTCTAATAACTTCCATCTTGTACAGCAGTATCTTGACATTAGGTTAATACCACGAATGTTACTGGACAGGCTGTTTGCGGTCCCACTAAACGTACACACATTTGGATCTTCTTGTACACACATTTCATAGCCGCGCGTTCTCGTGCGTGTAAACTTGCAGATTAAGGAGGGGCCGTTTCTGGGATCGTTGCAGGTAGTCACGGAATGCGCTGCGTCCGTGTATTGTTTCAAGACTATTATTAACAAGAACACCATTAACGCTTTGGCCTTGTAAATTTGTATTTGTTGAAAATAATATTGTTTCAAAATAAAAGCAACAAAACCCTTTCAAATTTCATAAGATATATCTGCCAAAACCAGAATCGATTGTACGATTCCGATTATTTCATTGGCATTGTTTATGAATTGTTTAAGGTGTCGGTTCTTCATTTCAATATAATAAGTTTATGTTTCTACGTGGTAAACCCTGTTTGGTGACAGATGTCTTGTTTCGTTTTAAGCTCTTTATAAAAAAAAAACAACTTCTGTATTTTTTCCCAATGTCCCTTGAAGACAATTGAGTATGTCTATTTCTGTCTTTGTGACGAGCGTTTAATCATGTGAACATTGATTTAAAAACAACAACAACGTTATCAAAGTCCTGAAAGGCAAGGTACCAGGGTAGATGTGTATATATATTTCAATTCACACGGTAAAGAAATACAATTCAAAGATTCACATTCCAATAAAAAGCTGACCAACCGAGTAACGATCGTTAACGATTACCCTCCTTCCTCAACCGTCATTATCAACTGCTCCACGTCAAAGGGTATTGATAGCAAGTCGGGACTATTATTCGTTTCAAACCTCTTTGTTCATTACCTCTATATCAGGTGAATTCACGACTAACAGTGGTAAGATACCTGTCGTCAGTAAAGATTTAGCTGTCTCGAAGATTTGCCCACTGAAAACAGTCAATTCTTACGACTGTCAGCTATCGACACGGAAAGGTGTCTTCTAACTAACGTGCCAGAGTCGCGTGCGATACAAATCTTAAAACAACCCTCCACATTCCTGTCGAGTCAAAATCACATTAACAGCGACTGCGATAAAGTCCGAACTCCTCCAAAGTTTATGGCCTTATCTAACCGGTTTGCGCTCTTAAACCACGGATATGATTGAAGAATCACCACCATGAGACGAGACGTGACGGCAGCTGACAAAGAGGGTATTTTTCGACTTAAAAATCAATTCCCATAGGGACTGTGCATGTAGGTGTTGCTGTTGAGGCGAAGTTAAAGAGGACGCTGTTGAGTCACACGCCCGCCATTGGTCTCCACCCACCACACCTCGAGTTATACATTGGAGCATATCACGAGATGGACTATATTTCCTATTTACACAGAGGTGTGTTCCCAACAGATCAGCTGAACAGACAACATGGTCCGGTGTAAGTATCTCCAACTTAGCAACCCTCACCAAGCTGCTGACGATCTGATCAAGCACTTTAAAACAAGCTTGGCCCAGAAAACAACAGAACGAGTCGTTTGGGAGAACACGGCCTACTAATCTTTGTTGAAATGTTTTCCCTCTCTTATTGATCGAAAACTGGCCCAAATCCTCCCGATACGGTCTTCTGTTTCGTGTTAAGGGACACTAATGAGAGAAAGGATCGTTGGACCATTGGCCCAGAATGGACCAATATCCGTAGGTAAATATTTGTTCCACCTCTTTCCCATCTAATTGAGGAGCAAGCTTTATTCGCCCGTGTCATGTCTGTTAACGTCACTATAGCTGATAGGACACAAACACGGTGTAGATCTTGAATGAAGAACCGAGTTGAAACTGCTCTTCTTGAACGTGGTCATGTCAGAGCTTGATGAACTGTACAAGAGGAGTCTACAATGGAATGGATGTTCATTTTGTCTGTTGGGCATGTGCCGGTGCTATGGAGATGAATGGTTTGTATTTTATGTCCCACTTCAACTTGTTCAATATAAACATAAGGAGAGACCCGATGCGTTTTATATCAAGCATGTGCGATTTAAGGCGAGGCCAGTTCTAAAAGTGTTTGTGTGAATACATTTTTGCAGCTTCCATACAGAGACGTGATAATGTGTTTGCACAAATAATGTTTACCTAGCCAGTCAGTTTAACAGTTTTGTGTAGAAGGATTTTAGCGCATGTAAAAACACATACTTCTTTATCTTAATCTCCGTTTGTATTGCAATACAAAGTGGTGGTAGTATGTAGCAAATTTTAACCATTAAGTTGTAATTAAATGTGAAGTATTAATATATATTTACATTTAACTGATGGCTTGTCCCCGTGTGAGCTGGTCATTAAAATGATCTTAACGTCAATCTTCACAAGAAATAAAACTGAAAAAAATTATTTACATATTCTAATACAAAAAAAAATCTCATTAAGCTGAAACAGCATCTATGGAAAAAAGACTCCTATTAGAACTGAACGTATATAACTTGCAATTGCTGACATACAAAATAACCAAGTAAATTTAGAATGTAGTACATCTCCGGCTTAACCCAAATACATCCGATGGACGAGTAAATTCAAACCCTGACGGTTGCCGTCGAAAACCGGAGTGTTTGCAGAGGCATTTTGTATGGAGTAAGGGGGCATCATTTAGCCCTGCATCCTATTGATCTGCAGGGGAGGGTTGATTGACATGGTACGACAGTAAACAGGTGGACGAGATGCCATCAGACGCTGTAATTGGCCCCTTTGTCATTGGTTGTTGCTAGACATGCACGTGGCATTTACTTTACCCTTACGTAGTTAATACGTGTACAGTATAAAGAGTGGCCTTGTGTGCTTTTGCATGCATATCGATTTAGTTTCGAAATTGATATGCAGTTGCTATGGGGAATGGTTTAAATGAGCTATATATGGTAAACTGAAATGAGGTTATTGATGAAATAAAATTGCATGTATTAGAATCGGTTTATCATTGGACTACTTTGCTCGAAATTGATTTACAGTTGTATCGTCCTCGTAATAATCACATGATGTGGACGTATTTTATACTGAATTTACTGATTTTATATCCTCAGTTCAAATGGAATAATATGATTGTGATATACTTTTGAACGTTTATATTAGGTATGTGTAAAGTCATATCTGCATTTAGTAAATATTAAGTGCTGACACTAATTTGTGATTTGGGGTCCATGACTGTTCATGATATTGCATTTGAACACAGGGCGACACTAAATGTATGATTTGACATGACAGAAGGATAGACTAGATATATGACCTAAATCAGTCCCTTAAAGTGGAACAAAATAGTTTCAGCCTGACAGTCAACTAACCTGTTGAGTACATAAACAGCAACGCCCGTTACTCGTGAATACCCACTTCTCTAATAAACATGTTATGTTACGAAATTATGATCACATGGGAACAGCATGCGTGACTAAACCCCTTAGCATACTGACCACATATTCCCTTATAACGTTGATGTTTTCATGATAACACTTAATCACTACAGAAGTATTTACGAAACGTATCCTATGCGTAATTTAACAGACTTCCTGTATTGCTTTTGTCAACGAACCCGAGACTAATGCCTTGTGTTGTTTCTATAAAATCGGACAGTGTTAAACCTCTATTACTATTAATATTATTTTGACCAGTGAGACCGCCTCATCTCCTTCACGTTTAGATCTTTGTATAAAGATTCAGAGTGACAAAACACTCTCCACAAGACAAAAGGGAGGACTTCAGTTTTCCAGTAGTCCACATTTCCCTCATGTCGAGCAACAGTCCAGCAGATCCAGCCTTTTAGTGTCCACATGACACAACTTTTGAGGTACAATAGAACATGCTCTTTCTACGAAGGTGTCGTAGTGCGTCATAAGACACTTGCTCAAAAGTCACGGCATCGGTACAGCTTTCAAAAGGTTTTATGGTAGACATGTGGAGGACATTTCCAAATTTGATGCATCAGTAACAAAGTTGATGTCCGATGCAATTCCCTATTTTGACTTATTCCATACGTTTCCGTGGTTTTTTTTCAGGTAAATATCGACTTGTTTGTGACTGGTGGGTCAGGATACGCTCGCCTTTTTGCGAACACCTGGTGTCATCACTATTAAATGGGGGCATTTAGTAGGAATTGTACAATCGACCCTGCTTTTGTCAGAGATTTCTAATGAAAATGGAATGGGGTTTGTCGCTTTTATTTCGTGGTCATACGCATATGTGATAATTTTGTCCCAACAATCCCGAAAGCATTTGAAGGGTCTATTCTCTCCTGATAAAATAGGATTTTGTATATTGCATAAATAACTGCCTGAATGAATAATTTCCACTTCAATTAGAGACTAGAGTAGTCAATGCATTCTCACATATTTGTATTTACAATAATCTAAGCGGAAATTTCAGTGCTACCAAATCTACATGAAGCTAGTATCAAATGTCCATCTTTTGAATACATCAAGGAACCAAAGTTTCATCCCGTCTAATCAGTGGTTACTTTCTGAAGCCTTTTCAGATCTACACAATAATCAGTTGCACATATCTTTCACTCATATTGTTCAGGGCTTTGTTATGTTAACCAAACAAGGTTATTGTTCACATGCACTTTCAAACTGTAGCGAGTGACATGGAATCACAGCTACGTGTACATATGCATTTATCTGGGTGTTTTGATTTCATGGTCCAAAGGGGCAGACCATGTGACCGGAGACTATATATATTTTCAGCTTCAGCAGGAAAACCTCATTTTTTTCTGAAATTAAAACCATGGGCCTAATTATTTATAAAATATAACATCTTTCAACAGATATTTGTGGCACAGACTGAAGGATAATTATTATTTTCAAGCATTATCTCGGCCGAGAATCCCTCCCCCCTTTCGGTTCTCAGCAACATTCCAGCTATATGACTTCAGTGTCTAAATAATCAAGTCTGGACAGGCAATCGAGTGATCGATATTACGAGCAACGATCTCTCCCCGATATGTTTGTAATACTAGCATTCCAATCGTCGGCCTTAACATAACCGGTGGTTGATAACATGAGCAACAATACACATTGTCGAGGCACGTCATACAACGATCATGTCACACGCAACGACACGATCCTCATATATTACTTCTGTTAACATGAAGAGGTTCTCAGGACCTATTCCATTACGGAACCCAACAGGTAGCAAAAAGTGTCAATACACACGCTTCAGGTAAGCTACGTGAAAATATATGAATGTTTTCCATTTCAAGATTTATATGAGCATAGACTTGAAGCCATTTTGATTAACGGTTAACAAATTCAAGTGAAATATACTGTTATTTACAGAGTGGTGAACACGAGTGGGCAAGCCGGATCGCATTTCCCTCGGATACAGGGTTGGACACAGGACGATGAGACATATCCAGACATGCTAGGGAGAATGAGGCGCGTCCTGGGCGTCCATTGTGATATTATAACTACTATGTCAACAGCGACACTCAGACAAGATAAGGGGAGGGCACGCTAGTGGTCCACCTCATTTCCCTGCCGAGACCCATCCAGGTTCGCTTGAAGAAGAGAGTAGGTAACACACACGGTTTGTCATATTCTGCTTGCCTCGTACAAACTGAATTTTGTGTTATAGTATACATCAATTTCTCAGATATAAGAGTACCCATTGTTTCTCTTTTAATATTCGAATTGGACATTGCTGAAATTCTTGTGGCATATCGTGCTTTACTGTGGGATAAATCTTGGACGATCGATTACTTTCCTGGCAAAACCTTTACGCATATACATGTACATGGTGTTAATATCATATTAATGTAGTAAGGGTTATTAAACTATGCCATAGAAGCTTAGATTTATGCAGTGAGAGATGGTTTAATGTTTGTAGTAATTATATTCTGTTTCTTAAATAACACACTACATGGCTGCAAAAAATCTTTTTTTTAACTCATTCTTAAAATAAATAGATCTGGTGAGGAAAATATCATTATTTTGCAGTGATACGAAACGCATCTTTCCTTTTATATATGAAGCATTACTTCCTCAGGTATGAAACCCTTTTTTCTTAGATGTTCTGGGGTTTGACATTCAAGGTAGCCAGGGAAGCATTATATACGCTATTCATAAATCATTCACGACCGTAGAAATAGTTTTACGTGATCACAGTGTCAGTTGGAAAATCCTAATAATAAAGAATTAAGATGCAACGCAACATTTACAATATCCTGAGATAGACAGCAACTAAATCTATGCACGTTTTCCATTCATCCTCCCACCATTATCTGCTTCCTTGAGTACATTGCTAGTGGTCAATTGTGATGGACCTCGTCGGACCACCCTCCAGCACGTTGAGGAAAAACCCTTTGGTGTGCACTTTTGAGATTGGGAAAACGTTTACGATCGTGCTGAATTGGATCTGCGTTAATTTGCATGAAGTAGGTATGATGTAGTTACATCTCCAGTTATGACTGCAGACTTGTATAGGCCCCTTAAACCCATAGAAAGCGTTGCCAGTCGCATTGTGTATTGAAGGAGATGCTTACCTACAGTACCTGGCTTCAGCTTTACCCCAGTTGGATGGATACCACCGGAAGAAAACACTTCATTGACCAACCCAAATACGTCAAATCACAGAGGACGAAGCTTGAGAAGAAGGGTCTGAGTCCAGATTAGGCAAGATGTTGGCATAGCTGAGGATACTTGACTTATCAGCTGTGCCGCATATTGCCACCTTTTGGCTCGCACATACGACATCTTCGGTGGAGTGAGTGAGTTGGGTGTACACCACTTTGAACAGCATTTCAGTTTTATCATGGCGTGTCATCGTAATGGAGCGGAACCATGCAGGTTTTAGACTTTTATAACTTTGGGGCAACCCACAAGCACGGAACTGACAGGCCAATGCTCATAACATCTTGCACCTCTTCTCTTGTATTTACTTTTAATTCAAATGTTTCTTTCCTTGTTTTTTATTCCCCTTTACTATAACTAATATGCACATCCATCGTTTGTACGAAAGGTGAAAACGAACCGATATAACAACATGAAAACTTTCAGGGATGGCAGAACCACTGGCTTTAATGATCGAATAACCTTCGAAATAATGTTCTTACCGATTCTTGGCTTTACAGCTTTAAAAGTTCTTTTCGTTGTCCCTGAATTTTTACATAATGCTATTTCTTATTTTTGTACCATCTTTGAACTTGTTCACGTGTACACATTTCAATTTATATCTAAATTGACAACCACACTAATTTTACATGTACAGTTGTTTTATGTGATTGATGTACCTCCATGTACATGTATTCCTTGTTGAGTTTCTGTTTCACTGCTAGAATAACCTAGGAAGGACCTTGCCTAAACCAGGTTGTTAATCCAGATGGACGTCGTGGCATCAATATGGCGTCTAGTCAGAACCACGTGGTTTGTAATACGAACCTAAGACCACACTTGACGGGGTTGAAGTCCCTGCCTACAACAAATGCACGAAACATTATACGTCTCTCTTCTGACCCATAAGTCTGTATTCGCATTCTGTTGGTTGGGGTTAAAGGTAAAGCTTCTTGAAAGACTGCTTACCTTTGCTTTTCTTTGTTATTAGCATGATTGATTGATGTCCCAGTGAGTGAATTAAATCCTTCCTGTATTTGTAGTTGAAATTTATAAATATATATGTAGTTAACACAAATGATATACGTTCCTTATTGTTTTAGGCTCTCACAATATGTACTTTTCTATTTCATAAGATGGAATATTAATCTTTTTGTCATTTGTACATACAGATGTATTGCATGAAATTCTGTTATATTATGTATTCATTAATCTATTTATTTATTGCAAATATATTAGAATCTTTTTTGTTCATATTATTTACATGTATAATAATATCAATCAGATGTTTAGAGAAAAGGGTTTAAAACCCCACAATAACCTGTATCTTGGTTCATTTACTTAATATACTTTGTTAAATAAATCCGGTATCTATATCTATATTTAAACAAAAATATACTTCGGATCATACTGATGGAAGATTTCTGCAGTTTGGTAATATCAGGAAAATGTAGGCTAAAATGACCAAGCGTTTGTGGGCTCATTGTGTGCTTTGCCTCATGGGAACGGTGTGTGCCTCCCACAATGAGATCAGGCAGGGGCCACTGGAGCTTGTTCAGTTAGGTCGATTTCCTACAAAGCACTGGTTTTCAGACACGTGAGCTTTTCTGGCCTCTTGGAAAGTCAATATGTGGAACCGCAGACAATTTCCTTCATCGGATGGGGAAACCCTGAGCTTGGATTTTACTCTTAAAACCATGGGAATTCCACAGTATGGCGCCATTGAAGTATCGGTGCTACCAGTGCTGACAGCAAGCTGTTTGTTCTTCTCTCAGAGTATTGGATCCTGGCCTTAAAGACCCCTAAATTGCCAGCATTCCTTCTGACAAAAAAGTCATTTTAGTTGGTTTGGCCATGATCAGAGGACATACCTTTTCATTACTCTGTCAGACATCAATCTTTTTTTAAAGATGTTTCTTTGCTCATGAGAAGATGCTAATATTTGCATTTCATTGCTGTCGTTTACTTTCAGGATCATGTAGAACTTCTCTGAACGGACAAGGGATGAAGTTATATTATTACTTAGATCAGATTGGTGTATTTAAATTGTTCGACCTTCTTGAGTGAGTGAGTGAGTGAGTTGGGTTTAACGCCGCTTTTGTGTGAGGAAAGCCCGAAGTGATGCAGGTCGCAGACGTTTGCCACTTCGGTGAAACCCACGAGCACGAGTATGGTGCTGACAAACCTAGAAACATAATCGGGGCGAACCGAGATTCGAACCCACAATCATAGGTTTCTGGCGTGCCCAAGGGACGCAATTCTGCACAGTAAATCGCGGCGCCTTAGACGACTGGGCCACCCGTGCCCCCTCGACCTTCTTGATATCACTTACTCTACATGTATGAGTAAGGACATTTAACTGATGTTGCTTTCCCATCCATAAGGAATACGTGATTTAGGGGCCGACCATTTAATATTCTTCTCGGGGGTGAGGGTGGTGGTATCGAAAGCGAGGTAAAATGGGGTTTTAACCTCGCGTGTATGTCAGTAGGTGGGTGAGTTGAGATGAAATTTGGGTTCGATGTCGCGGGTATACAATGTAAAGTAAATGACCGATCCTTGACATTCGGTTTCGGATTCGAGGGATTCGGTTGGGTAGGGCGCTGGGATGTTATCGAAATTTTTTTTTGTCCCAGAACATTCTTGAAAAAAATGCTTAAGACTGTTACAGTCATTGTCTGCCACAACATTTACATTGTTGCAGTGTTTTTTTCTTTACAGAATTCAGTTTTGCATTTTTGGATGAAAATATCAAATCTCCATACAAATTCCCTTATAGATATGACCAATGCCATGGGCTTTCGTTGTTTGATAACAAAATATATTTAACGTTCAACGGAAGTACTTCTTCTTTAAGAAACTTGTAAATATGTAAATTATAAGAATGTTTACCGGTATTTTCATTAAAGATGTTCATAGATAGCAAAATCTTTCAGATAAGACATATCTACGCTTTTGCATTCCCCTCTACACCTGAACAGTTACATAAATAAACTGAATCTCGTTCAGCATAATAGTTAATCTAATGGTTAATAATTTAATTTGAAAATCTCTAATTGGAAATTGTCAAACAGGTTGTAATTCACGATCAAACTGGCTCGTTTCTGTTTTAACTGGGTAATAATATCCTAAAACGGAATACATGTACATCATTTCGCTCATGCACCTTGCGGATGCAGAAAAAACGCCGAAGAGGCGTGTCCATCTTTAATGTTCATTTTCACTCCCAGTCTCCGGAATTTCAAGATGGCGGCGGTCATGGACCTGCCTGAGGGCGGTGTCGTCTGCTAGCTAATCCTGACTGTTGAGGAGTGTTCACTTGAGGTCTGGGCCGGTAGAATCGTTATCATAATCAATCATGCCATACAGGGACTATTTGTCTTGCATTTTAGGGGGAACGTGAGGACGAAAGCGTTGGAGGTATGACCCGATGCCCAGCCGTCCCAGAGAGCTCGGGAAGGACGATCAATAGAGGGCTGCTGGCCCAACCATACTATGGGTGGCACACTGAACAAATATTTGCTGTATACAGGCATAATGGGAGAAGAACAGCTGTAATATAAGCCATCTTTTACCGGAGCTTGTGCTTGTATTTCGTTTTTCTCTCCCTGTTCAGGACGTGTAAGGAATAATTCAAATAGACCCGCTGACTGAACAAACATGGCGTCAGAGCTGCGCCACAAGGAGGTTGAATGTGGGTACGGAGCTACCCTCCAAACACTGTTATTTAACATCATTGGAGGTGTTTGATGTAGGTGAACGTAGGTAGGAGCAGCGTAGACAAACACCCCCCTCAGAGATATTTAGGTCAGAGCTGTTTGATGCATTGGCACGACAGACTGAAAGATGTTTGTAATCCATGTCTCATTGAATGGACCCATCAGCAATGAAGCCTTAAAGTGTTTGAAGAAATACAAAGCGTGCATATAGCGCGTTTTTTTCTTGTAATTACATGTGTTTCCATAATTCAACCATTCGGGTGGTACAATTGATGTATTAATGGATTCTGACTACATTGAATATCAGAGAAACGACTTCATTTATTGCTAGATAGTGTATTAATACACATGAAAAGTAAATATATGTGCTTTTATATTTGGTTTGACATGCGCTATAGCAGGTTGAACATACAACATGACTTCTTGACCTTACTTCATAAAAGTGTTTGATCTAAGACATGAAGCTGAACGTTCCCATCAGATTTAAAGGTACACAAATCTTATAAAAATTATGTATGGTACAACGTTCCATTAAATACATTAAAATATTTCCATAATCATTTGAAAACAGAGAGAGAGAGAGAGAGAGAGAGAGAGAGAGAGAGAGAGAGAGAGAGAGAGAGAGAGAGAGAGAGAGAGAGAGAACATATGTATACTATTCAAAAGAAGTTAGTTAAAGGACACCCTATTTATTCATATGGATGGTGCGTATTGCAACTCATAGCCTTCAAATTTTAGTAAAAAAATAAATATTATGGATGACAATTTCTTTATTCGATTATGAAGCGACGTTTCGGAATAGACCCTTATACGGTTGTAAAGCAGTACTTTGTTGTCTCACTTCACTCTTGCTTGACAATTGTATAATTGAATTATCGCATCATAATAGAATGAAGCAATTGTCATCCATGAAATATCTTGTCTTTACGGTGACTTACAACTTCTAAAATTGCCAGTCAAACTGGTCTCCCGATTGTGGTTGTTCTTGACTTGTTTTGAGTAGTATTTTTGTGTATTGGCTATTCCTAGACAGTCAAACTGGTCTCCCGATTGTGGTTGTTCTTGACTTTTTTGAGTAGTATATTTGTGTATTGGCTATTCCTAGACAGTCAAACTGGTCTCCCGATTGTGGTTGTTCTTGACTTGTTTTGAGTTGTATATTTGTGTATTGGCTATTCCTAGACAGTCAAACAATCAGGTATTACTCACCCTTGAACTTAATGTCGAATTGTCACTTTCCCACTAAAATTAAAAGTAAATTTAATTGCTAAGGATGTTATGGTCGGCCCGAGGAACCGACAGAACTCGACTCAAAGTCAAATCGTCAATGTCGCACGCCGAACGCCCATCCTAAATGCACTGCGCTTCACATATACATGGGGAAACGACCAACGTGTTGATACCTTAATATTTGAATACACGTGTTAAAGAAACCAATACCCATCAAGTTATGTTTCATACAATTTTCGCAAACCTTGAACCCTGCAATCGCCAGGGAGTCTTTGAATGGCATTTAGAAGTGATACACATACCAGTTAATTAGCGCTAGGTAATAACGATGGACATCTGGGAGCCAGGACCTCAAGAGCCAAGACCATGACATCATGTTGGAAGCCACCAAAGTCCTGTTTACCAACAACTGGCGACAAAGAAAACTACAAGAAGCCATTGACATCAGGAGACACCAGCCAGCCATGAACCATGATCAGGGAACCTATATGTCCAGTGCTTGCTTTTATTATTGTCCGTGATAATTATCCAGCTGGCTTCCATTTGTCGATTTCCATTTCCATTCTATTACCTATCAGTGCAAATTACTACCAACCACCCTTTTGTCCATTGTCTATTGTCTATTACTAATCAGTGATAATTTAAGGCCTGGTTTCCAGTTGTCCAAAGGTTTCACCCGTCAGCGCTAATTAACTGCTAAGTGTTGGCTTCCATATCTGTCCATTGCTACTCACCTATCAGAGACATATAAGTGTTGACTTCCTTTGTTAAGTTTCCACCTTTGTCATCTTTTTACTTTTGTTTTCCTTACATGTACGTATAGCATTTATTCACCCGATGAAGGAGTAAGTATGTACTCCGAGACGTTGTGTTCCTCATAATAATGAAGTTGGCATCCATAAATTATCTTCCTTAATAGCTAGGGAATTCAAACCTCACCTTTTCTATCACCATGAGCCGGTTTTATATCCTAGGTACATGTACATTGGATGCAAAGTCCATAACACGTATTGTGGGGCTTGTGGTTGTGATTAACATTTAACCCGCGCGTCCGACCCGACTTCAAAGGGGTACAACTCTCTACGCAAGTCCTGTTGTGACCTAAATCCAATTACTCATATTATTAGTAGAAAGTATTCGGCAACAGAAAATGCATTGAAAACAACGTTAAAAAATTCTGAAAACATATTCAAATTTACAGGATCGTCAATAACGGTTTTTAATTAACACAGAAGCAAAGAATATCGAAGCTTAAGGGAATAGGTGCCTGGTTCGCTTTTAATATATTTTGAAAACAAACCATCTTACGATTATATGTTTCTGTGTATGTAACGAGCATTTGTTTATGAATCATTATCTAATAACGATGATACCTGAACGAAAGTGTCAAAATATGATTAATAACCATGTGAAGTATTTGAATGGCACCTAGAAGTGATACCCATAAGGAAGAGAATTTATTGATGTCAACTTCTCTATTATGAGGAACACACCGTTTCGGAGTATAAACGTACTCCTTCATTCACCTGATTGAGGAGTAAGTACATACTCAGAAACGTTGTGTTCCTCATAATAAAGAAGTTGACATCCATAAATTATGCTCCTTAATAATCATGTGGTTTTGATGAAGCGTTGGTAAAGAAATTTAAACATGCGGATATAGTGACAGAAATGTCGTATAGATTTCGTGATCCTCCTAATTAAATGGCAAGCTCATGATACCATTACATTCATATGTAAACACGAGCCTACATCCTCCATCAAAACCCGAATGAACTGACTCAGGCACTGTACCAGGAAAGGCAGAGGATCCCAATGTTGAAAATCAGACACTGATCAGCAGTATGAGGAGATACCTCGCGAATGTCATCCGGGAGAGGGTGGTCACTCTAGACACTGACTGTAGAGTCAGTGGTGATTCCTAGGTTGAGAGTAATCCTTTTCCACTGCATAATCTGACAGTCAGAACCATGGTGTGGACTGGTGCTGATACTTTTCAGCGTTGTTGAAATTAACGTTTTTAGGCTTCGCATGACGCCAAAAAATCGGTACCTATTGTACCTAATATTTTTGTGATGGTAGTGCACGGCGTTGTCTTTGTCAATTTGCTACTCTTTTTGTTGTGTTTCACAATGAATAACCCCAGTCAATTTTAATATAGCAGATATCTGAAAAAGTAGGTGTTGCTTAATTAATGCTCATGTGTACGCTGGTGTTTGAGCCAGATGTTGTTGAAACCCATGTCAGCATAAAACACAAATCTTCTTCTTTCAAAGACTTGATCATAGGAATTTGTTTTTTCTAATGCTTAGGATCCGTGGTCGAAATGAAAATAAACTTAAAATTCAAATGTTTGGTTTCACTGGCTTCGTGACGAATTGATGACCTATTGAAAAAAAATAAAAAAATATTAATAAGTGTTTCGGACAGATGACAAATCAATTGATAATTACGCTTTCCATGCTTGTCTACACCTTCTTCATAGTTTTTACATATTTTTCGAAAACCTGGGAAATAGTCTTCTAAGAATATTAATTTTATTTTATTTGTTTAAGTAGTTAATCTAGAAAAGCAGGTTAATGCTAATATGATATATTTTGTCGAGTTTAGAAAATAACTTTGCAAATTCTTCGACATATTAGTACAATCAGTCACCGCACTTAGCCATAATTATTCTCGGTAAATAAATGCATGCAATTACGACCGCGTACAATTGTACCCCATGAATAGACATTTAGGGGACTTGCCAACAGACTAGAATATCGATACATCTAAACATGGTCGCCTGAGCGCCGTCACGTGCTTTTATGCAAACAAGACTAAAAGGACCGCAAGACATACCAGTTGTAGATCTAGAAATTATTATATTTTGCATATCTTCATCAGACAGTTGATAATAATAATGATGATAATAATAATAATCATCATCATCATCATCATCATCACATTTATATTGCGCCAAATTCCATTCACAAGTGGATGCTCATAGCACTGGAGAGTTAATAAAACAGGCATGATATGAAAACACTCTATGTGAGGCCGTGTAATTTTTGAAACAGGTGTGTTTTCAATCCACTCTTGAAAAATGGAAGGGTGGGCGAGAGTTGATAAATAATATTCCTTATTTCAAGTAGTACAATTCTTTCATGAATTCTTCAAAATGCCATTGTCTTATTTTGCTCTATTTTTATGTAAATATCTTGTAGGATTTACTTAATTAATATACAATTTCCTACATTAATACTAAGTCCGAAAATATTTTTATTCAATTCAGTGATGTCAAACATGTAATTTTATTAATTTTGTATGATAAATGATGCACATAGAACAAGCTGTTATTTAATTACATTGCACGAAAACACATTGCACAAGACGGCACACTGCAGGACACATACCATGCGTGTCCTGTCGGAAGCGAGCGTCAATCCCTTCATACCGGTATACTGTAGGTTTATAGGCTTGTGAGAACCAAGTTACCCTTACACCATACGGGTACATGAAGACACGCTTCACGCGGTGTTTCTGGTCAATAGAGATGTCTCATCCTGACAGTGCGGGTTCGCCAAGTGAAATGTCAATTACTAAGATTTTATTAACCTTCAGAGAGTCCAATTGCGCGGATGCATGAATGATTGTCGTAACTGATTGAAAGATTTTACGTCCGCATCATCTTTTTACTTGCCGTTGCTATTGTTTCAAGAAATTTACATGTACTGGTATTTCGGGGAGACGTGTATTGCCGTTTATGTAAGATTGAGATGGTTAACGGTGTTTAAGCTTTAAATAGAAATAAAAATAATTATGAATTCATGAAACTATTTTTTTTAATATTTCATTTGGCATGACGTTTTTAGGGTTGGTTTAGTGGGGTAATTAAAGGCTAAGTCTGTTTTTAAAGTAACCATGGTAACATAAACATGTATTTTCTTCTGCCAGAGAAGTCTTTGTGCTCTTTATTAGGTATTTCAAGTTGCAAGAGACCATATATAGAATTTTGATTAAATATTCTATTAGTTCCGTTATATTTTTGTACTTTTATCTCTTTTTGTGATATGCTGCAATATTATGATTTCGAGAACTGTCCCTGTTCTGATCAAAGTGTATTAAACACTTGTTTTGGTAAATATTTGTTCCCTTGTATATTGTGGACTTCTGAGGAGGTACCAATACCAGTTGTACTCTGTTGTTTGCCCGATAGGTTAAAAGTGAATTCAACTGTTGGAAGGTAAGTTCTGTTATTACCCATATGGGCTCAAATATGCAGTGTAATAACTTTTTGATATTTGCACAATGTGCAATTAGTGATTCTCGAAGCTGATTGGTCAGTGGAACAAAGATCAATTTTCATTGGACAACGGAACTATTTTTTTCTCATCCCATTCATTCACAAATCCACGCCTTTCCCTTCAGATGTTTGACGTGCTACAATCTCACTGATTCGAGATTTTTAAGGCAAGACACATAGTTTCATATTAACAACATGATTTCACATTATCATTTTTTTCATTTATTTCACATGATTTTCATTTTACAGTAAAAACCAAAACTACGTCCCCGTTTGTAAACAAACATGGCTGGCCATTTGAGACCTGTCAAAGTAAATGACCTCGTTAAAGCGGACGGAGATCTGACTGACATGAAAAGTTATTCGTATAATTCAACCTCTGAACACATTTAATGTCTTTGTTGTCAAAACTGCACATGGCCAGACTGAAGTTCCAAGATTCAGATTGTGATGTTGCCAGAAACTGTTTCTAGGGCGCCAAGATCATCACCACCAAGTCCTGGTTTGCGTCTGTGTTAGAGAGCTTGCTGTTTCATGAATTTTTCGACCACCCGGATCCCAAAACCGGACTTTGTATAGACAGGTTTGCCTTTGTGAACGATGATGACATCGATAACTGCCAATGAAAATGAAAACACAATGAAAAAGTCTAAACTTGACAAGTTGACATGAATTTGGTTCACAAATGTATAAAGGTAAGAAAAGCACGAAAAATATGACTACTCACACTTTCAACGACGGCATCAGAATAAATACAAATTCATTTTGCAACGACATTTAGACTTTCCGAAAGACATCATAAAGATACACTATTTCGTACAATTGTGTAACGTTGTGTGGAGAAATAAGGACGTGACACTTGTTTATACAATGTATACGTTCTTCGTAACCGCGACGTCTGCAAAATAGATTCTACGGCGCTGAGCGGTATGCAGGCTGACTGACGTCCGCTGACCATATGACTATGAGGGTTAATGACACAGGAAAGGTGCAACTAAACATTATTATTTGCAAATTTATCATTTTGACATGCACATCAGACAGTTCAGAATTCGAACTGTCTACTTTGAAGGAGATCAAGGGTAGCATAGAGTGTTACCTTAGCGACATGATTAACAGCATCTGGTTGCGAAATCGATGCAGTTTGCTGAACTCGGAGGTTTTGAAATCAAAACAAAAATAATTAAAAATACAAGGAAAAGAAAACTTACCCCAGCGAGCTGATCCTGTGTCCGATATTGAACTAAATGAACTCCGTGAATGCGGACAGCTTAGCACCAAGTCTCCAGATACCGTGTTTGTCTATCAACAGGTATTCGACCATTATGAATCACATCAAAATATCAACAAACTCCCGTCATCTGACTGTGTCCACTCCGCGTTTGACAAATCCTCCTGAAATCCCACATGCACATGTTTCCCATCAGTGACACTTGTCTCAAATCACACACGATGTTCATTAAACTTGCAGTCCGGATTAAACTATAACCGGTTCTCTTGTCATTCCTGGTTTCGGCTGTCTCATATCTGGGTCAAGTCGGGTCATTCATTCCGACACTGAGACAGCAATCGTACTTTTCAAAGTTTACCTTCTTTTCGTAACTTTTCTCTAACAAACAAGACTTCTGTACATTCCATCTATGTTGTTGTTATAGGTTTTGGCATTTTTGTCAAATGACACATAAAAAAATTGACAGGTTTTCCGTGTTTCCTCTTCTCAATGTGAAATGCATGTATCTGCCGATGCACGACGGGGGCTGTCTGTCAGTGACGAGATCTTGTCAAAACAAGCTTTGATTAAAAAAACCTGATGAACCTTTTTGGAAACCTGTCTTCTTTATCAATGCTAGATAATGTACGCTGTGTAAATCGGACAGAAATATAACTGCAATAATTTGATCTTTTAATTACAATTTTTAACAGAACTATATTTTTCACGCGTAACAACATGTTAATTGAGAAATGCGTTTTGAATGAGAGGACGGTATTTTTTCACACGCGGATTGATACAAAACAGCTGATTCTTGATCGGCGACAGTTGATTGTTTTTTTCTTGAAAAAGCTACAGCTCGGAACTTAAAACATTAATTTCACTCGTGACATATTTCCCGTAATCACTCGTACCTCGTGGGTTATTCTATAATTATTACCCTCGTCACTTGAAATAGAATAATGAAATATCGCTATTAGTAGTTAGCGAAGAAAATTGCATGTATATAATGAATATAATGAAAACAAGCCATTCCAGCGATACTAGGTCTTCAGCAACCAGTGCTTGCCGTAACAGGAGACTATTGTTTTCGTAAGAGGCGACTAACGGGATCGGGTGGTCTTTCTCGCTGACTTGGTTGATGCATGTCATCGATCCCAATTGCGTTGATCGATGCTCAGTATGTCAATTACTAGATTGTCTGGTCCTAACTCGATTATTTACAGATCACCCTCATATAGCTGGAATATTGCTGAGTGCGGGGTTACAAAGCTAGGTAAGTATTATTCATTATTTTCGGGATGGCTTTTCACTTTATAAGTGTTAGCACACTTTCTTCATTAATTATTAATCGCGATATTTCGTGATTCTATTTCCAGTGGTGAGGACTACAGCATGTATTTTAACTATTTGAATAATGTTTGTTTGTTTGTTTTAAACTAACTTTTTGTTGAAGTTCTTAAGGAGGTTATGAAAGTAAACTTGATTCTGGTGTACCATTTGACCCCTCCCGGCAACGCCCCCTGCGCCTGGAAGATTGGGGAGAGCAGCTCGATGTCACTGTGACCACGGCTCCCCTGCTGTTTATTATCATTTTGTATATTTGTTTGGTTTTTACCGCCGGACTCTGCAATATTCCAGTTATATGACGGAGACCTGTAAATTATCGAATCTGGAACAGGCAGACAGCAAAAAGATGGGACACACCTGGCTGGTTTGTTGTTTAACGCCGCACTCAGCAATATTCCAGCTGTATGACGGCGGTCTGTAAATAATCGAGTCTGGACCAGACAATCCAGTGATTGACATCATGAGCATCAATCCACGCAATTGGGATCGATGACATGCATCAACCAAGTCAGCGAGCCTGACCACCCGATCCCGTTAGTCGCCTTTTACGACAAGCATAGTCGCCTTTTACGGCAAGCATGGGTTGATGAAGACCTATTCTACCCCGGAATCTTCACGGGTCCGGGGACACACCTGGAAACAACTAGAGAGGGCAGCCCAGGACCGAGGACTCTGGCGGACTGTTGTCGGCGGCCTATGCTTCGGGAGGAGCGACGGGCATAACTGACTGACTGGAGTCGGATCCAGTAACTGATGTCGGTAACAGCGATGTACTCCGTCGGTGCACGATGACATGACATCAACCAGATCACCAAGCCTTACCACCCTATCCATCATGGCTAGTAGGGGACCAATTCCAGTGAGTGTTTGTTTGTTTTGGTTTGTTTGTTGTTCATTCAACGATATTCCAGCCACATGACGGCGGTCTGTAAATAATCGAGTCTGGACCAATACAGTGATTGACATCATCAGCATACATCTACACAATTGGGATATGATGACATCCGTCAACCAAGTCAGCGAGCCTGCCCAATCGATCTATGTAGTCGATTCTTACAAGCATGGGTTTGCTGAAAACCAATTTTAACCCGAATCTTCACAGGGGTCCAGTACTCGCTGGGTTTTACCAACGTGGTAAACGTCTTCGACCCAAGTCACTTTCGGATATGTTCCATCATTGAACTGACACGCAGTTGTAGAACCGATATTATTAGCCAGAAGAAGCGTTAACTCACTCACTCACTCACTGGTTCGAAGCTCCACTTGGGTGAAGGTCATTTTAGACGTCACCCGCCGCGATAATGCTGGAACATTGCCAAGAGAGGCGTAAAACAACTCATTCACGCACTACACTATAGATATCTAACCTATATATACTTAAACGTCAGCATCCACCAATACAACCCTACCAAAGTCGGTAGTTCCATCACGTGTTGACTGTAAGTATGTTTTCTCACCTGGAAGTAAGTTTATTTCTCCGTGTCACGGCTGTTGTGCCAGTAACGTCCTCCAGATCATCGAAGCCGTGGTACTGTTTTTAATGTGTTATTGTTTTTAAGTTTAATGTGATATTTTCGCCAGTAGGTGCCAAACCTGTGAATTATTCTATTGTATTCTATGCCTGATTGTTTGGTTGATATAGAAACAACATTTCATGTTATTGGTCGGTTACATCGGAGACGGGGTTTGTTTGCGAAGACGGTAAGACGTTTGGAGCTGTCGGCCAGAAGTAACAGTACTCCTATCGTTGTTTTTTTACACGCCGGGGTAATCAAGTGTTAAAACTTTGGCTCGTCTCGTCGCAAACCCGGGTTCGACTCCCCCCCCCCCCCCCCCCCCCCCCCCTGCCTATACATTGCTGGAAAAATGCTAAATAGGCCTAAAACTCCCAGATCACGAAAATACATTTGAGCAAGTTCCCGGAACCCTGGTATGATGTCGGACGGCGTTTGGCAGTACTTCGGCAAGGTTTTGAATAGATATAAAACGTCTATAGTCTTTAGCCACGTATTAATACGGGCATAGTGTTCACATACTAATGATAATAGCGTGCAACATGTGTCAACACCTTACACTACCGGTTGTACGACATTAATCGCTTAAATATAACACAACGTTTGTGTATTAATTTCATTATAATCTATCATGTATATTGTTCATGTTATAATGCTCTGTTTGGTCAGACAATATTTGTTCTTTTGAACAACTGAGTACATAAATTATTAAAACGGTTTGTTACGTTTTCCGTGTTCTTCTGCTGACAAGTAAATGTGAGTTTGTCAACATGAATTGGGGGGCAGGCTCAGTGACAAGATTATTAGTGAACCCCGTTGGCGCACACACACAGCAACAGTTATCTGGGTCTAAAGGGTCGCGGCCGTTATAACAAATTCAGCCCCCATGACCGCCATCGTGGTCCAGTGGTAGAGCGTCCGCCTTGAGAGCGGAATGTCCGGGGTTCGATCCCGGGGTCGTTATAACACATTCAGCCCCCATGACCGCCTTCGTGGTCCAGTGGTAGAGCGTCCGCCTTGAGAGCGGAATGTCCGGGGTTCGATCCCGGGGTCGTTATAACACATTCAGCCCCCATGACCGCCTTCGTGGTCCAGTGGTAGAGCGTCCGCCTTGAGAGCGGAATGTCCGGGGTTCGATCCCGGGCCGCGTCATACCAATAGAAGTTAAAAGAGGGTACGTGTTGTTACCCTGCCTGGCGCGCGGCATTAAGGGGCAAAAACAAGGACTGGTCGGCTCGGAGTCAGTATACTGTGTCTGAGTAGGGTATAAACCCGGATGCAACTTGTTGAAAAAGGTGTGTGTGTCTGTGTGTCTGTGTGTGTCTGTGTGTGTGTGTGTGTCTGTGTGTGTCTGTCTGTCTGTCTGTGTGTGTGTGTGTGTGTGTGTGTGTGTGTGTGTGTGTGTGTGTGTGTGTGTGTGTGTGTGTGTGTGTGTGTGTGTGTGTGTGTGTGTGTGTGTGTGTGTGAGTATATACACATGCTCTGATGCTGACTGCCGCAGACTCCATGTGTAGAGACAGGTCGTGTTGACAAGCGGGCGAATGGGGTCGTTACTCTGTGTATCTACACATACCTGTACACACACTTCACCTGGCGCGCAGATGTTAGACTTTACATACATCTCACACTTCGCCCTGTACAGCGCCGTCACACTAACCTGGTTTATCCGACACAGCGGGTTGTCAGCGGGTTGTCCGTCTATCACGGACAGAGACTCCCCATCACGCTGCGAAAGACGGCGGAACAAGACACGCAACAAACCAGCTATTTCTCCTTTGTAGCCTCGCCCTTTCTTACCAATAGAAAAAACAAACATCATTTGTGCTAAGAAAGGTCATTTCAGGAATTTCTAACCAACGTGGCCGAAAGGTGTTTGGCAAAATATTTTGTAGATCACACTTTGCCTACTTAGTTGCTGTAGAAAATGAAATAAAATATATAATACCTATAATTTTCCTCTAAATAATATCTAAGAACAAACAGAGCAAAAAAGCCCTAACCCTTTTTTCTAACCAGCATTTCTCTTTTTATCGTTGTGATAAAATTTAATATATTTCTATTAATCGTTTTTGGTAAATGTCTGCAGCATGGAACATTTCTTAAAATAAATTATTTCTATTTTATATTTACAATTTTATGTACTTGTGATTATGTGTGTGTGTGTGTGTGTGTGTGTGTGTGTGTGTGTGTGTGTGTGTGTGTGTGTGTGTGTGTGTGTGTGTGTGTGTGTGCGTGCGTGCATGCGTGTGTGGGGTACATATAGCTGTTATTTAATGTAACTCTGTTTGATGCTAGGCAAATTCCCACTTTGGTAATAAACACATAAAAGCAAGTCAGCTGTTCACCTTGAGATATGGCACACGTTAAAATAGGGAATTGCATTTGACATAATTTTTGTCACTGACGCGTCAAATTTGGAAATGTTCTCCACATGTCGACCATATCACTTTTAGAAAGCTTTATTAAGGCATTGAATGTTGTAACCGTCGTATGACCCTCTTCCAAATCTTCGAAGAAAGAGCATTTTCGATCGAACCTCAAAACAGTTTTGGAATGAAGACACCAACGGCTAGAGCTGCTGGGATATTTGAATAGTAGTCTCTGAAAATGCATGTATGTTCCTTCCTTTAACGACATCATATCCGTTCACATTATTTGGATTTTAGTGGGTTTTTTAACCAACAGGAAATATTGTATGAAATTAGTAAAATATTCTCCTTTGAAGGCTCAGAGTTGAAAATGTGTAAATTTAACTTATGTATTGTAACAACGTTCTACAAATTTTAAGTGCATTCAATCTTGTAGATTGAAATAAAACAATGTTATTGTTTTATACTTTTGGGATCAGTATTTATGCAGAATCTGAATAGCAATGCTGATAGCAACTTTTGTTAAGTGTCAGATGACTACATAAATTCCCCAGGTTAGCTACAGTGCAATGGCACTATTTCTCAAACGCTTAGAAGATGTCGTAGTTTTTATCAAACGCAACGGAAGTGTAGAACTATTTCACACCGGAAGAACATTGAGGTTTGGTTAAACAGAGAACAAGAGATTGTTTATTCAATTCATAATGTGTCGTTTCCTCGAAAGTAACACGAATCAACATTTTATGGCATCGGGCGGGATATGTTTCTTTCAAGTAAAGAAGCAACATGAATATCGTACATTCATACTTCATAGGGGACACGGCTGGCCCAGTCGTCTGAAGCGCCACTATTTGGGTGCAATGTTGCGTTCCTTGGGAACACCTATGATTGTGGGTTCGAATCCCGGTTCGCCCCGATTATGTTTCTTGGTCTGTTAGTACCATACCCGTGCTTGTGGGTTTCACCGAAATGGTAAACATCTGAGACCTGCATCATTTGGGGCTTCCCTCTCACATCAAGCTGACACGCCGTGATATAACTTGAATACTGTTCAGTCAATGGAGAGTTAAACCGAACTCACTCCCTCACTCATACTTTATAAAGTAGCGCTAAAAAACTAAATAACTTAATAAATTTTAAATGAAAGTGTTGTTCAAATCAAACAACGATCCAGTTATTGACGACCATTATAAGAATAGAGACGGTGATTGTTTCCTGGCATTATAAATCCTTGTCATACCAGAGGTCATTAACAGTTTAACACATTTAATAGTGAGCAGAGATGGCTCCCACATGCAGTTGCAATAATTACATTTTCACACGTGTACATATACTCTTTATACGTGGGAAGAAATTTGTCTCGTTCGAGAGGAGGAATCAAAACATACAACGCAATATTGTAAGAAACCGAGCACCATCATAATAAACAACCCCGAGATTCCGGGCAAGACCAAGTGCCAACCACATTGGGGGACCCAGGTGTCAGGCTCTGTGGCATGTCGTCGTACCCCGATGACGTAGTTCGTTGCTCACGTCTCTATCACTGATTTGCCGGTCAAGACTCAATCATTTACAGAGCATCGTGATATTACGTAAACAGTGCTTACTGCAGTGTTAAACAATATACATTCGCTCAGTCATGACAAGCAAAATATATTCTAGTCATGACACATGTGCATCCTTGATTGGCATTAAGATTATATACATAGAAGTCAGCATTTTATTTCGGAGAAATGAATGACCTGTTTCAGGTTTGCGGTGTAATTGTGCATTTAATGCCCGTAAATTTTATTTGGAATCGACAGCTTTGTGGATTTTAATGCCCGTACTCTTTCATCAGACGTATTGTTTGTTTGTTGTTTAACGCAGCACTTAACGCAATATTCCAGCTATATGACGGCGGTCTGTAAATATTCGAGTCTGGACCAGACAATCCAGTGATTGACATCACGCGCATAGCTCTACGCAACTAGGACATGATAACATGCATCAAACAAGTCAGCGAGCCTGACCACCCGATCCCGTTAGTCGCCTCTTACGACAAGCATGGGTTGCTGAAGACCAGTTCTAACCCGGATCTTCACGGGTCTAGGCTTATTGAAGCAGGTGCCACCACAACACGTGACCTTAGGCGTGAGTTGGACATAACAGCGATAGTGGAGGATAACAGTGTCTTGTACGTCAGTTTATTAAGCTGCGTCCTGACGCGTCAATATAACGCGGACAGTTGACAGAGAGGACGCAAATCGCAGACGTTTACCACTGGAACCAATGAGCATGGAATACTGCCGCCGGAAGAGGAACAAGTAACATTGTAAACAAGCGAGCGGAAGTGGTGGGTTGGACGGTCCGGAACAGTGCCATCTAGCGGGTTAGTTCGGGGGTATAATTTCAAAAAAGATCGCCCATTGGATATTTTAGTCAGTTTTCACCAACGTTCATGTTATATTACAGCTGATGCCACTTACACGTGCTGTCTCGTGGTCAGGCTCGCTGACTTGGTTGATGCATGTCATCGTTTTCCCATTCCTTGGATCGATGCTCATGATGTCAACCACTGGATTGTCTTGTCCAGACTCGATTATTTACAGACCGTCGTCATATAGCTGGAATATTGTTGAGTGCTGCGTTAAACAACAAACGAACAAACAAACTTCTATCTCAGGTGCTCTCACATGCTCACCCTGGACTGTTCATAGACCGACTTCACATGTACATTACGATGTGGACATCATTTACTTCCAAAACGCCTTAAAACCATACACATTCGTTCACTGCGAAAGGTGTGGTAATTAGATTTACTTAAAGTGGTTTGAGCTGTTTTTTGGTTATAATTATTTTTATTTTTTGTTTCACATACTCATGACTGATTTTAAGTTTCAGCCTGTATTGTCCAAGCAACCAATTAACCTGTCGAACCATCCCGATAATTCATCAGCAACATCCTAAACTTACGTGTAAATGCACATCCGAATGGTAAAGTAATAAACGGCAATGCATTGGAACAGCTATATTAAAGAGAAAGCCAAACCCGTTGTGCATACAATCATTGCGGGATGAAAGAAACCCACATCGATATCCGGTGCCGTTTGCTAACGAATTTGTCTACGCAAATACACCTCGTCATTGTTATTGAAAATTACCACATCCGTCGAACTCTCTTTGGTCTGCGGCAATGTCATTAATACCAGACTTAGACATCAAAGTCCAGCAAATAGCATTCTCGTCACGACCGAGACAGGCACTTCAACGTTCTGCAGTACAGTTGAATATTGGTATGCAATATTACCTGAAGCTTAGGGTTTGTATTGTCAATATATACCATGCCGTGTAACTAATCACAAAGAATATGAAACGCAGGACACAGCACAATCGAGGCAATGAATGGGGAACTTCTTTCGGGATGATTGTACTGTCGTGATCAAGAAGGGGAGGGGAGGGGGTGGTGTGGGGGTGTTGTGGTGCAGAGTTGCGCCCCTTGGTTGGCACGCTAGAAACATATGATTGTGGGTTCGAATCCCGGTTCGCCTCTTTTATGTTTCAAGGTTTGTATGCATCATACCCATGCTCGTATTTTTCACCGAAGTGTTAAACGCCTGAGTCCTGCCTCACTTTCCTCCAACATTGAGCTGACACGCCGTGAGATAACTGGAGCACTGTTAAAAGCGGCGCGTTAAACCGAACTCACTCATTCACTCGCAGTGAAGGTTTGATATGTTCTAGTAGAGCACTTATGTACACATAGGCATGGTTTAATGGAATTTGATGTCCAAGAGAAAGAAATGGTAAACATGATATCTTCGACACTATTTGTTTAAAATTTATTGTTGCAGTTACGTGTAAATGCTACGAACATATTGATTGCTACAATTATCAGTAATATTGCCGGTTCCTATCGGAAGTGGTCATGAAAAACTAATGGCATTTTGAGATAATAAACAAGTCTCTGAACCAGTGGTTTAAATACATCAGAAAAGAGATTGAAAAAAAAGAACAAATATGAATTCGTCAGTACATTACATGAGTGAGCAGCTTTCGATGATACAAAGCAAAATAGCTTCATGTGATTACAGTACTTTGCTCTTGCCAAGTAATCCTGTAATCTGCCCTTTTCCAAATATCAATTTGGCTAAGTGATCATATACTACATGCGTGTTCAAAGTGCTATGAACGTCTATATGTTCATGTCGTCTGCCGAAACGACCACATCATGTCTAATGGAAGGACTGTCAACTAATCTCTCATCCCCCTCTCTTATGTCCGACCAATCATTGGTCGATTGCCCACCATAACGGCCATATTGCATCATGGGAATTAGCAATGCCCGACCGCTTCCTTTCCGCTCGCCCTTCTTGTTCCCAGGACTACAACAACCCAGATTCTTAAAAATCTGCAACTTTGGGGATTTGGCATTGCTTGCATCACACCTTTCTTCAAAAACTTCATCATCGCTTGGCTTTGAAGTAAGCGGCTCTGTCTTGGCCTTTAAATCCTTCTTTTCCAAGATGGCGGACGAGGTCGTCTGCTTTCTCTTGACGCACAAAACACAGTAGACCAGACGCCAAATCCTGGTAAAAAGCTCCTTCCTGAATAGTATGTAAACCCAGGGGTCAAGGATTTGATTCAAACAAGCCAGACGGATGGCCCACAAATCCGCAGCGTGGTTAACTGGAAACTTCCCTGTTTGATTGATAATTACCCGCACCTGAAAAGCAAAGAAGAAAATACTCATGTACCAGGCAGACACTTCATGTTAAATGTCACAAGTGCTGTTGACCCATTTCTAACCAGCACATAAGCTAACACGAACACTTCCGTCAAAACGGAGGACAGAAACTACCTCAGTAACATTTAAACATATAAACAAACATTTTACTGCATAAACATGAAAGACCCTTGTCGATGTAGACAAACAATACGAAATGCCAATGTTTTAACCTTTGCACTCTTTAAGTAAAATAATGGTCGAGCTGTATACCTGGTTACCGTAGAAGGAGTTAAAGGTCATTTGGTAAATCTTTGTTTATGTGCTGCTTCAGGGTACTTTGAGGTCATTAGGTTGAAATTTAAGGACATGTGATAAACACTATTACATATATTTATATATGTAAATTAATTTACAATTCGTGATATAAACTAGAATACTGGTAAACGTCTGAGACCTACATCACTTCGGGCTTTCCTCCCACATTAAGCTGACACGCCGCGATATAACTGGAATAATGTTAAAAGCGGCGGTAAACCCAACTCACTCACTCACTCCTAAGTTGTTCAGCAGTACATAAAACAGACGTGGACACGTGACACAGTTACAGATATTACAATTTGGTTTAGCAGTTTGTTAACATAAGGTTACATCGATCTTTAAGTGGTTCGATTTTGTCCTCTGAACTTCCAGTTTCAAGAAACGTTTGTTTGCGAATTTCGTTATATGCACGTTGTTATTGTATATATCGTTATGACAAACCTTTATTTACCTTCTGTGTAAAATATACGAAAGAATGTCCATCAAAGTGTATTTTAGATACATTTAACTGTACAAAACTGCTACGGTAACATGTCCCCTGTGGGGATGGATTCCTGTCTAGAAATGGCCATCAGCATCCCGTGTTGATCGTAAGAGGCGACTTACATTGTAATTGATCTGGTCGTCAGGCTAGGTGACTTGGTTGGTAGTGTGTTACCGTATCTCAACTGCATTAGAATGGATTGGTATGTTATCACCTACTTCACAATGTAACATTACTTTATCTGAATACATTTCGGATTTAACGCATTAATTTTACGGTCCAACGAAGTAACTCGTATCCGGATTTAACTGTGCATACAATGAAACGATAACGATTATTTTGAAGTCCTGTGTTCTAGTCTTAATTCCCGTCCTAACAGCAGATTTAATAAGGATTGGGTGGGTTCTTTGTGGGACCTGGTTGTCTGTGTCATTGCGCCCCAACGGAGTGAATCATTAGTCACACTTAGCTGTAAGGGGTATCGAGTGAGTGAGTGAGTTTTGAGTTATATCGTCAATAACTGTTTGATTTGAACAACACTATCATTTAGAATTTATTCAGTTAATTAGTTGTTAGCGCTGCTTTTGACTGCAATGGAATATAAAGTATGAGTGAGGGAGTGAGTTGGGTTTAACACTCCATTGATCAGTATTCCAGTTATATCACGGCGTGTTAACTTGAGAGAGGGAAGTCCCAAGTGATGCAGGTATCAAATGTTTACCATTTCGGTGAAACCCACGAGCACGGGTGTGGTGCTGACAAACCTAGAAACATAATCGGGACGAACCGGGATTCGAAGCCACAATCATAGGTTTCTGGTGTACCCAAGGGACGCAACTCTGCACAGCGAATTGCGGCGCCTTAGACGACCCCACGTAAGGTTGCATTCCAGAAATAATACCATTGGCTGCATGGTCAAATGGGTATAACTTAACAAATTTAGATTTTACACTTTTATTAAAGTTCGTAATTGATTCCTTGTAAATATAACAGCAGAGCTGATCAGATCAACTGGTTAAAAACACACCGCACAATCTGTACAATCATCGTTTGGTGTCACGTCTGCAACATAGCAACGTGTTATGGCTACAGTCTTGTTTCAGACTAGTATCGTCCACGTGCATGCTTGACGGCCACGTGTAATTCCACGTTTGAATACGTTGCAGCCGACGCCAATGGTGCTGAACAACGTCTGCACTCGGAGAATAGACGATGGTAAAATACCAAGGCATGAACGCCTATGTCCTTTCTGTATTGTGCCATCTGTCGAAGATGAATTCCTTTTCTTCCTGATCTGTCCATTCTGTACAGGATTACAATCCAATATTCTTCCAAAATACTGTTATATTTATCCAACAAAAAATATTCTTGAAAACTAGGAGATCGCTGTTGGAAGCGAAAGAATACACGCTAGTCAAGTAACAAAAATGGCTTTTTGCGATTGATGAGTTAAATAAGAAATTTACAGTTTAAAACGAAACATTTTCGAGAGAATAACAAACGGCAAGACGTGATATTTACTCCATAAATGACCATCTGTCATTATTTTGCCTTGTCAATGTGGAACTAACGTAAAAAGGACGTCAACAGTTAGTGTACGGGCTTGACACTTACGATAAAGGGAGACAAGTTAAGGCGAGGTAACTCTTGTATGATATTAGTTCCGTCAAAGCGTTATGTTCACTGCAATGAAATATCAAGTCTTATGTTCACTGCAATGAAAATGTATACTTTTACTTTTATATAAGTATATAATAGAGTCAAATTATCTCATCTATGCCATATGCATGTGTGTCTATACTTATGCACACAACGCTCTTATCAATCGAAGTATAATCATGCTATGTACATGTATAATGGGTCGGTGACCCTTTACATGATTAAAAAGAATAGCACTGTCACTGGACTGGGCGTGGTCGTGTTTGGAGAGGTGCCGAGGACGTAACTCCGACGTCGACGTGATGGTATGGGCTGCGGTCACTCAAGCGGTGACGCCATGATCATGATAGGGACATAGACATTTCTGCCGTGACAGATTCTGCTACCTTTGAAAATGTACGTGACCGACATGGTGGGATTGTGACTGAGTACTTGCATCAGCAGACTATCTCCACTGGCAGCGAGCCCCGATATTTCTCCCATTAACAACTGTGCAACATGATCGAAAACGTTGCCGTCAACAGCCTCAACGTGTGTGATGAAAAAGAGCCCTGATTAGCACTAGTTCATCATGTCCTTTCAAAGAATGTTTGTTGAATCCAGTGCACATCACAAATGGACACACATGTAAAGTGGATTTTCAGAATGGACCTTTGGTGACTACCCATGCTTGCCGTAAAAGGTGACTGTGCTTGTCGTAAAAGGCGACTCACGGGATCGGGTGGTCAGGCTCGGTGACTTGGTTGATGGCGTGTCATCGTCCCCGACGGCGTGGAGCGCTGATCGTAAATATATCGGTCACTGGAATGTCTGGTCCAGACTCGATTATTGTCAGACCATCGTCATATAGCTGGAATATTCCTGGAGAGCGGCGTAAAACAATTTTGGATATGTCTACCATAAACAATTTTGAAAGCGTTACTAAGACCTAGAATGTTGCAACTCTTGTTGCAACAACATTTATGTCTACCATAAACCATTTTGAAAACATTTCTCGATTATTTCTAGACCATCGTCATATAGCTGGAATATTGCTGGAGAGCGGCGTAAAACAATTTTGGATATGTCTACCACAAACAATTTTGAAAGCGTTACTAAGACCTAGAATGTTGCAACCCTTGTTGAAACAACATTTATGTCTACAATAAACCGTTTTGAAAACATTACTAAGGTCTAGAGTGTTGCAAGCCTTCTCGCAACAACATTTGAACAATAGTCGTATAAGACTCTTTGAAATCTCCGTAGAAAGAGCATGCTCGATTGTACTCAAATGTTGTGAATTGTAGACACCAAAGGCTAGAGACTCGATTATACAGCCCGTCCTGATTTAGCTCTAGTTGTGTTCACTGCATCATAATGTAACTAAATCGCTCCCTCATTGTCACGTGTTACGTTAAAGTAAACAACTTTCTTATTGTAACATTTAAGTAACTCTTCTCACATGAGGCATATGCCAAGGCTTCATATTTTTAATTCTATTGTCAAAACAAGTACATTCATCCATGTGTACGGGATATATTCTTTAGTATATGTTCATGTCATACACTTATATTGTTACATTTTCAATTACAGTTATTTGCTCGCTTAAATGTTTCCCGACTTCAAAAACGGAAGTGCAACAACAGTATGTGGAAACTTTGTCTGAATGCTATATGAACCACATGCTGGGTCCTCACGCGAGCAAAATGGAAGGGGAAAAACATTAATTTTGTAAATTTTACTGCAACTCTTTTGACATTCCCCGGAGCTTGTGAATTAAATAAACAAAGCATCTTTCGAGTACTCAAGGATAGTTAATTAAATAAAAACATTAGGAGTATTGTTATCCGACAAAATGAAACTTACTTTATGTTTAACTGTATGAGTGAGTGAGTGAGTTGGATTTAACGCCGCTTTTAACAGTATTCCAGTTATATCACAGTGTGTCGGCTTAATGTGGGAGGAAAGCCCGAAATGATGCAGGTCTCAGACGTTTACCGCTTCGGTGAAACCCACGAGCACGGGTATGGTGCGTAACACTATGATCCTATGAAACTAACTTTACCATGGTTTGTAGATAGTTATAGAAAGACGGATAAAGGACTTTGGTGAACATGTGTGCGTCCGTGCGGGCGTGGTGCTTAGTGGGAAGGAGTAAAGTATCCACAAATGAAGCACACACAAGTTGATATGTTACGTTATGCAATGTGTGCTGTTTTCACGACGACCACGGATGAAATCAATATATCATTACGTCAAAGATTCTATGAAACGTATTCTCGTTTCCTATTTCTAATTCGGTCTCTCAATAACGCTGCTTAGATCCTATGAGTAATTGAGTATGTGTATGGTTTAACACCGCTTTAAGCAATATTCCAGCAATAACACGGCTGGGGACACCAGAAATGGGCTTCACACATGGTACGCGTGTCAGGAATCGAACCAAGGTGTTCGACGTGACGTGCAAACGCTTTAACCTCTAGGCTATCCCACCGCCCCTAGGTCCAATGGAACAATAAGACTACATGCAAATTGTCGACTTCATTTTACATGTGTTCATACACAAACTTGTAGACTCGGTAAAGCATATAGATATTTTAAACATGACTATACCAAGATTAACGTTGTTGACCCAAATTAGCACACGGTCATGTGAAAGCCTAAACATCCTATGACAAAGTCCTTTTCCGAAAACAACCTTACACAGATATATGGGGTATCTGCTCCAACGGGACAGGCAGTGGCATGCAACAATTTCGACAAGACGTTCCTCCTGAATTACAAACACAGGGACATAAGTGTGATTAAAAATATCTGTCACATACTTTGCTGTGAACAAAACACTTAAGAATGTTTACTATGTCACTCCAGCCAAACACGTGATTAACCACGTGCAAACAAACATTTTCATTGGTCAGGTTACGCCCGAGGTAACCAATGAACAAGCCGATGTCAAGTGTAAAAAGTCTGTATAATTGGAGGAACCTGCTATTCAAGGACGGTCGCTAATTTGACTTTTAGGCTTGAAAAAACCCATTTACGTCACAGCAAACAAAACGTGGATAAACTTCTAATGCCAACATTACTACTGTTTTACAAAAACTGATCAGGTGACTAAGGGAGGACGCATGCGCTGTATACTGATGAATATATACTCAAGTAAACAGTGGTTATTTTTACTTTAATTCCGATTTGAAAAATATTGATGTCTTCCATTTATAAATTTGGTAAGGCATAGGTAATAATAAAGTATAAATGATTATATAATGCAATTGATTGATGCCTCGTTAATGGCAGTGAACCAACACGCTCTTGTCGTTGAGTGAGTGAGTTGGGTTTAACGCCGCTTTTAACAGTATTCCAGTTATATCACGGCGTGTCAGCTTAATGTGGGAGGAAAGCCCGAAGTGATGCAGGTCTCGGACGTTTACCACTTCGGTGAAACCCACGAGCACGGGTATGGAGCTGACAAACCTAGAAACATAATCCGGGCGAACCGGAATTCGAACCCACAATCATAGGTTTCTGGCGTGCCCAAAGGACGCAATTCTGCACAGCGATTCGCGGCGCCTTAGACGACTCTTGTCGTTGAAAAGCAGCTGACACAGAAAGGAGTGTGAGATCCCGTTAAACCCTATGCTGGACACCCACTCCTCAAACAACACCACGGGTCTCACACCTGCAGTCCGCAACACATCATGTACACATTAATTATATTATTTCTAAATCTTGTTAATCGTTATCGGAGTGTTTGAGGAAGAAACTGAAGACTGGGAAGTATTTACGTTATTGAATAATTATTGATATTTGATGTTTTTATTTCTGGAAAATCTATTCTGAAACACTGGAGGTCTGTTCTACAAAGGAATTGCTCTGGTCTAATTGGCCGTTAGTTTTTTATGTATCCTGAACAAAAACAGTTGGGGATCATGAATATTTTTTGAGAATTGTTTTGTAGTGAAGACTGGGCATACAATTTCATAAAAATATCCCAAAAAATATTCACGATCCCTAACTTGTTTTGTTAATATATAATGCACACATGCAATGTCATTGCTTGGTAACTTGGTGGTCATCATGCTTGTTTGGATTGCTACGAGGCACAAGTATGTGAAGTTAACCATGGTCAGTTTACTTTGATAACAACACAATTTGAAATTCTCTTGATTATGTGAAAATAAAGCAAAGCCAGGGTCAGTTCCTGTTAGATCAAATCAAATTTATTTCAGCATAAGAAAGGTTCAGTTTTGCCCTACATTATAAGTAATGCAGTGAGTGAGTATGGTTTTACGCCGCGTTAAGCAATATTCCAGCAATATCACGGCGGGGGACACAAGAAATTGGCTTCACACACTATACCCATGTCGGGAATCGAACCCGGGTCTATTGCGTGACGAGCGAACGTTTCAACCACTGGGCTACCCGACCGCCCCTATAAGTAATGCAACTATACAGTTCTCACCTATAGGATTTTATTCTTTTTATCTGTTTAGTTTGTTTTTTATTGAATCTGTGCCATTTCCTGTGCTGGTTTACTGTTTGTGGTTTTAACATATGCAAAATTTGTTCTCGGTGCTGTATTGCTGAAATTTTGCGATGCGACGTTAAATATCAACTCACACATTTGCATTGGCCATACTCTATTTCTTCCTCTCTTCTTTCTCTCTCGTACACACATGCACACCTCATTCCGTGAATACCAGAATTGCTGTTCCTTACATACGATACGATAATGTAAGGGTAGCTGATTGTGGTAGAGTGTCGTAATGTCTGTGCAGAGTTGTGTCCCTTTGTTATACCAGGGTTTGCTGATCGTAGGTTCGAATTCAAGACCTCCATCACTTTACGGACTTTGCTCCCACATTCAGCTGACATGCATTGATATACCTGAGTTATTGTTCAAAGCTCCGATACACTCACTCATTCACTCACTCACTCACTCACTCACTCACTCACTCACTCACTCACTCAGTGTTTATGAAGAGAGAAAGCATGCCTACCATTAACGGTGCATAGCAGGTGGCGAATACAAGTATTATTCCAGCCAAGAGAACCATCATTTGAGCTTCGTTATCCAGCTGTCCAGATTGGCTGTACTTGTGGCTCATGTTTAGCTTCCTCCTCATCCGAGCCAGAACACACATGACAGATGCGTTACACAGCGCAGTCATAGAAATCACGACAAGCCCCACACTGGCGTAGAAATACGTGAACACCTTGTCCGTTAGTTTGTCTCCAGTCACGTCAAAGAAGCACCAAGTTCCTGGGTACTGAAGCACGTTCGTCCCAAGACCCACCAGAGGCAAACACGACACGATGAATGCAAACAACCACACACCGACTAAAATGTATATCACTTTTCCCGAAGAAAATTTGGCTTCGTAGGCGTAAGGATGTATAATGGCCACGTACCTCTCCACAGCCATCGCACCGACAATTAACACTGTAGCCATCCCTGCAAATATCATCATGAAGGAGAAGTAGTTACACAATGGTTGTCCTCCAAGCCATCTCCGGCCGTTGTTGTACACCATGATGGTGACAGGTGACACGGCAGCCGTCCCGAACAGATCTGTACAAGCCAAACCTCCAACCAGTCTATAAAACACTGTTCGTTTGTGATCCTTCCTTGAACGATATAAAACAAAAAGTGCCAATAAGTTCCCGAAGACGCCGCTAGCAAACATTATGGCCGGTACAGCAACGACTAACAAAGGCTGGGTCTGTTTTGTTGGTGGACTCGAACTATTGCTGCTATCACTGCTTTGATTAAAGTCAGATGTATAACCGATCGAGTAAAGCTCATCTGATACCGAGCTGTTATCCATTTTGAAGTAAAATGCAAGGGTTGATTCCATACAATCTGTTCCGAGGCTGCGAATCGGAAGTTTTGTTTAAAAGGTTTTGAAAGAAAATAAACTATTCATTTGAAAAAACAATCCAGAACGGAAATCCTTCATGAAACCGTCAACAAGTTTATCCCGTAAGGGTAAAGCCGTTACGTATTTTGAAGTTACACTTACATTGCGAACATCACAGAAGTCTGAAGGCTTTAGCTTTAGACATCATTTCGATTGCACGTGCAAGAATTTTTTACTTTCCGACACCTTCAGTGTATCACGTGAAGTCAGAGTGAACTGTTGGTACACTTCCTTGGATCTCTCGTGCCACCTGACTTTCCCTCCTTGAACCTCCGTAGACTCCCAACAGAATCGCTCATCAAGCATCAAGTATTGAAAGCTGTGTTCCATGTAAACATACGCGCATATTCCACATTCGCTTTACCTCACCAAGGCGTTTCCCGCTGTATTGTACCGCTTCTTATCCCAGTAGACACAATTGAAATGTTAGGACAAAACACATCCTGAAGGCGAATTGCGAAGTTGACGCTGTTTTCTCATAATATATAATGTTAATTTGGCATAACTGTGAGATGTCAGGTCCTATGTTGAATTAGAGGACCATTTCCTCCACAACTGGTTCCCTACGTGCCCAGTGTGTTCATATGAACAGCCTTATATAGCGGCAACTTCTCCAACTAAGTGTCCAATACTCTCTGGCTCAGTACAGTTAATAACCGGACTGTTTAAAGCTCCCCTTGCGATTAGGAAACAAATTCCAAATGAGTGGGATTTCCCTGTGCAAACAAGAGAGCTTGGACGTAAAAAGTCGGAGCGTAACATTTAGCGGTTCCTAGACTGAATGAAAAACACCATCGACTGGTTATAAAGGGTCGAGCGTGAGTACAGTCCGTGATGCTTGTCCGATTGATTTGTGAAACGTGCCTGAGCGCCAGTTACAATTCGGCAAGTTTAGACTTGATAGACCCATAGCAAATTGCAATCCTTAAAAGTCTTCGAAAGTTAAACAATTCAAATTTCAAAAGTTCAAATCTTCGATTTTCATTTTTCGAAACTTTATGTCTGGAAGAATGAACGAAGTTATCAAATTAATTAATTAATTAATCCTAAAGGTGATTATCAATGCAATAGATACTTTCTTTTCAAGCTTTTTTGTTTGTTTTTTTGTTGTTTAACGCCGCACTTAGCAATATTCCAACTATATGACGGCGGTCTGTAAATAATCGAGTCTGCACCAGACAATCATGAGCATCGATCCACAGAATAGGGATACGATGACATGCATCAACCAAGTCAGCGAGCCTGATCACTCGATCCCGTTAGTCGCCTCTTACGACAATGTCAAGCATTGTCGCCTTTTTACGGCAAGCATGTGTTGCTGAAGACCTATTCTACCCCGGATCTTTACGGGATTCGAACTTTTCAGCTTTCCCGATGTAATGACTACGAGAAATAATGACATATTGTAATTTTACTTCTTCAGCTTGTAATCCGTTACGTTTATGTAACTTCATGCAGCCCCCAGGTCAATGAAGGACAGACAGACAGACAGACCAATCTTATTAATATCAGATCTTATTTCTCGCTACCGCTAAACAAACGACTTTTCATCAGACCAGGGGATCAATCAAAGCGGCGCTTACCAGATCATTAAAGTGACAGTCGGAATGTGTTTTGTCATCATCCAACCTCGAAAATGTTAACACGGGGTATTCCGAACTACAGTTACGGCCCGTACGACTGATTCCGTCAAAATTATCGTCTATTTCTCGCTTCCGCGGGATAAACATTTGGACGGAGGAGGCACGTGCACAGTACGTGGTATTCACTGCCGTACAATCTCAACCATATATTAGATATTCAAGAATATTCGTTTGTTCAGTTTTCAAAATTTTAATCGAGAACTGTGTCAAGATATCTTTCAAGCGTAGTCTGCAATGGAAGTCGCCAGGTTGAAACGAATGCCGTAAAGCTCGAGAAAGCTGCTTTCTAATTGGCTGATGTCGACTTCTTGTTAGCCATTTCAGTGGTCAGTCAAAGTTCGCGAAAGGTCGTTCTGACGTGACCTGTAATGGGATTTCCTCAAATCTGTGTTTAGCGGCAGCGAGAACTTAGTTCTGATTTTAACGAGATTGACAGACAGTCATACATTTTATTCAGTTGTAACAGCCAAATGGTCCATGCTGCAAAGCAAATGTAAGAATAAACGGAATACATGTTTCAGAAACAAATCCAGAGAGTGACTGTGGTTACCATTCTTTGAATTTAGTACATAGATCATTGTCTGTTGTCATCTGTGCATCTGTACAAGATGGGGTAAACATTTAGATCATTAGTGTGAAAACCTAGTACAAAAAACAACACATAGACATCCCAGTTGTTACATATAACAGCTAGCCTCTCAACATGATTTAATTTCCGGATATTAAGGTTATGAAGAAAAATTCTAAATTTGCAAGGTCTAACCGCTCTTGTGTGTTCTAGCAGTAGGACCTTCTACAGTTCTAAATGTCAGGTGAATCTTCAATGAAACCCTCATTCCAGTTCAAACAAACCTCACCCACTCATCATTTCCTTAATGTCTATATGACACCGTAGCTACATATGTTTTCCAAGCACCTAAGAACAAGACACTTTTCAGTTAATATATTCTGATACTCCTACAAACTGTATTTCGTTTACATTAATATGTATATTGTGATAAAAGTATACTATTTTATCTTAAAATATAAAAACGATGTTTATCTCGAGTGAATTGAGTATTATGCTAAATGTAGAAGCTACATTTTTTCTCCCTCAATGACACTGTGGTTCTAAGAACATTACTAAATAGAACGTTACGTTATTATTACAGTAAACTATAGTTATAACGAACTCAAAGGGACCTCTTATTTTAGTTCGTTATAACTGTAGTTCGTTCTAAGCATATATACAGCATATATTCATCAGATGGCTGGGACTAATGTATTTGTAAACACATCTTCGGTATCTCAAGGTGACGTGTCTTGCAGTTGCATCGTTCGCTGAACACCTTGTCAAATTCAAAACTAACTCAATACATTCTTTTCGCGAACATTGTGTCATTTCATATTTTCAGTGATCCATTCATCCATATATATATATATCACGAGGTATGTATTTATGTATATGTGTCTATGGATGTATGTATATGTGCGGTGTATGTTAAGTATGAGTACGCGCCTCCGTGTGGCTGAAAAGTAGCTTCACGTAGTAATATAGGTATGTGTCCGTGTGCTATATTTTTTATTCTGTTTCAACTGAATAGTTTATGATTGATACGTTTTATAGTGTCTCGTAGGCCATATTTCGCCGGATGTTATATTTTACTGTTTTGTATATATCTTATCACGAAGTGTATATAACATGTGACACTCTAATAAACAATATTCTCTTTCTCTCTCTACATGTATATATATTTTTCACCGCTGTTTTGCCTTTTACACCAATGGCATCTGTTTCGGCAGATGACCGAGATTGATTATTCTCTGGCAATGACGTTTTATATGTCACATGATACCCCATTTCATATGTAGAGAAACCAATATGTACTGTACACCACCTAATACACTGTGATCGTGCAGCATGTGCTATACGGGTTGTATATTTCGATATAGCAGGTATCATTCTGGCCATTGTTGACCAGTCGCTCTCCAACAGTAGCCTTATTCAAATTGCGATTGGCCCTGAGAAAACAGTAAGAGTATCCACGACTCAAACACTCTGGAACATATCCATGTAAATTAATTAGCTCCCACCAAGGATTGATCCTCAGGCTCAGCTTCTGTTCTTTGTTAATTGAATATTCCGAAGGAATTGACCAGATCCTCCGAACGTGCGACCTCAAAGCTCAATGTCTGTTGTGACGTAATGCAAAACTGCCCCAAGTTCTACAATTACAACTTTCCCTGCTTACTTAGTTGAATTAGTTGGAATCTGATGCCATTGTAGCAAGTTTCAGGGGCTTCTGTGATGGGGGCTGATTTCCGGGGGAGATTAACTACATATGGAAGCAATTGTTGTGTTTACCCCGCTTCCAATAAATCGCGGTCTTAAGTATCAATTGTGAAACTCATGAAACCACGTGTTACCCTTTAATCTTTATTCGTTTGTTTTTATATTTGAGACTTGTTCAAACGTTTGTTCATGTGTTATTTGAAGTTACATTCAACAGTTCAGGATTTCTGCCGCCTGTTTCTTCAACAAGTTTGACATTTCGGATGACAAAGTCACGAATTAATATCCTGCTTGAACGTGGCCATATGTTCAGGGGTTTACATTCCAGGAGGTTCAAATTGGTGAACATTAAGATAAAAGTCAAAGAAACTAGTTTTTTTTGGAAATTCACATGATGTTGTCACGAATTAATTTCATCCATGAACATGACCAAATTTTTCACTGAAACTGCTCCAGACCATACGGGCTGCGAAGCGATGAGCAAGATGATTAAACATGCTACATGATTAAAATGATGCCTTCACCAGAGATAACATTACTGTTCTTATGCAAATCGCATACAAATAGTTACTGAATGTCGTTTGGTATTGTAAACATGTCTTCATAGGCTCGTGAAATATGAATAAAGGGCTATGGACTGAAAGGGGAAAGAAGGAACATATTGTCGATATTGATTATTCTGTTTTTTCTTTGACCACGCTTGATTCTATAGAGGAGTACTCACGACGACGTGAATATTCATGCATGTTCACGTTTTAGAAAACCTATACTAACTCTTTAATAACTTTAGCCAAAGTTCCATATCCGACCGTTGTTAAATGAAGCACAAGTTCTGTGCCCAATAATGTAGTTTCAGTTCTGACCGTATCTGACATTGATAGTAGAAATATATTACACTTTGGGGCGGTAGAGTAACCTTTTGGTTAAAGCGTTAGCTCGTCACGCCGAAGACCCGGGTTCGATTCCCGACATGGGTACAATGTGTGAAGCCCATTTCTGGTGTCCCCCGCCGTCATATTGCTGGAATATTGCTAAAAGCGGCGTAAAACCATACTCACTCACTCACTCACTATATTACACTTTATCGACAGGGGTCACGGGAGGCATAGTCATCTGAGGCGCCGCAATTTGGTCTTAAGAGCTACGCCCCTTTAGCGTGCCATAAACCTATCATCGAAGGTTCGAATCCCAGATTTGCCCTGATAATGTTTCTAGGTTTGTCAGCACCAGACCTGTGCTCGTGGGTTTCACGAAGGTGGTAAACGTCGCCTACATTAAGCTGACACGTTGTGATAAAACTTAAATACTCTTCAAAGTGTCTGTAAACACACTCATTTTGTCAACAATATCAATACCATTTGACATGTATTTATCGTTAGCTGGTCGTGGAATATTGTTAACTACAGCGTAAAAAACATGCATTCACATTATTTAGACAGCTGATGAAGTTATTCAACGCTGACACGGGGAATGTTGGCACTTTCGTGAGGCTACATATTATTTCAATGTTTTTTCCCTGAATAAAACATAGGAGAATTGACGTGCACATGCAAATATGGGTGCTACGGGTAGGCATAGGTATGTTCCACAGTTCGGCGACCACCTTGTGTCATCACAGCTACTGCAGTGTGTGAGGAGACAGAGAGATCATTTAACGAGTACCATGTTGATACAGTTTTTATTCTAACCAGTGTAATTCAAAACGTATCTAACGAGCGAAACGTACGTGAGGTACGTGACTGTGGACTGGGCGGATCCTGCTGCTCGGGATGTTATTGGTAGATGGATTCTGCTGCTCGGCATGCTGAGGGTGGATGGATTCTGCTGCTCGTCATGCTTTGGGTGGATGGATTCTGCCGCTAAGGATGCGTTGGGTGGATGGATTCTGCCGCTAAGGATGCTGAGGGTGGATGTATTCTGCCGCTTAGGATGCTTTTGGTGGATGGATTCTGCCGCTTAGGATGCTTTGGGTGGATGGATGCTGCCGCTAAGGATGCTGAGGGCGGATGGATTCTGCCGCCAAGGATGCTTTGGGCGGATGGATTCTGCCGCTAAGGATGCTTTGGGGGATGGATTCTGCCGCTTAGGATTCTGAGGGTGGATGGATTCTGCTGCTCGTCATGCTTTGGGTGGATGGATTCTGCCGCTAAGGATGCTTTGGGTGGATTGATTCTGCCGCTTAGGCTGTTGAGGGTGGATTGATGCTGCCGCTAAGGATGCTTTGTGTGGATTGATTCTGCCGCTTAGGATGCTGAGGGTGGGTTGATGCTGCCGCTCTGGATGCTGAGTGTAGATTGATTCTGTCGCTAAAGATGCTTTGGGTGGACGGATTCTGCGCTTTGGTTGATGAGGGTGGATGGATTCTGCCGCTTTGGTTGGTAGGGTTAGATTGTTTCTGCCGCTCAGGATGCTTTGGGTGGATGGATTCTGCCCCTTAGGATGCTTTGGATTGATGGATTGTGCCGCTCTGGATGCTGAGGGTGGACGGATTCTGCCGCTTAGGATGCTTTGGGTGGATGGATTCTGCCGCTAAGGATGCTTTGGGTGGATGGATTCTGCCGCTTAGGATGCTGAGGGTGGATGGATTCTGCCGCTTAGGATGCTTTGGGTGGATGGGTTCTGCCGCTAAGGATGCTTTGGGTGGATGGATTCTGCCGCTAAGGATGCTTTTGGTGGATGGATTCTGCCGCTAAGGATGCTTTAGGTGGATGGATTCTGCCGCTAAGGATGCTTTGGGTGGATGGATTCTGCCGCTTAGGATGCCGAGGGTGGATGGATTCTGCCACTTTGGATGCTTTGGGTGGATTGATTCTGCCGCTTTGGATGCTGAGCGTGGATGGATTCTGCCGCTAAGGATGCTTTGGGTGGATTGATTCTGCCGCTTTGGATGCTGAGGGTGGATGGATTCTGCCGCTAAGGATGCTTTGGGTGGAAGGATTCTGCTGCTAAGGATGCTTTCGGTGGACGGATTCTGCGCTTTGGTTGATGAGGGTGGATGGATTCTGCCGCTTTGGTTGGTAGGGTTAGATTGATTCTTCCGCTCAGGATGCTTTGGGTGGATGGATTCTGCCGCTAAGGATGCTGAGGGTGGATGGATTCTGCCGCTTAGGATGCTTTGGGTGGATGGATTCTGCCGCTTAGGATGCTTTGGGTGGATGGATTCTGCCGCTTAGGATGCTTTGGGTGGATGGATTCTGCCGCTTAGGATGCTTTGGGTGGATGGATTCTGCCGCTTAGGATGCTTTGGGTGGATGGATTCTGCCGCTTAGGATACTTTGCGTGGATTGACTTGCCGCTCGGGTTGGTTTGGGTAGATGGATACTTCCGCTCGGGTTGGTTTGGGTGTATGGACTCTCGGGTTTGTGGTGAGGGCTGATCTGGTTTGTTAGGGTGGGTGGATTCTGCTACTCGGGTTGGCTAGGGTGGGTGGACTCTGCCGTTTCGGTTTGTGAGGGTGGATGGATTCTGCCGCTTTGGTTGGTCATGATGGAAAGATTCTATCTATCGACCTTGTGAGGGTTGGTGGATTCTGCTTCCCGTGTTAGGAGGATGTGTTGATTCTTTCCTTGGCTTAGTAAAGATTTTGCGTTTTGGTGTCTTCCTCCGCAATTGGACATTGACTGAATATTCACTCACTCACTCTAGGCAACACCCGTGAAGATCCGAAGATGCTTGCCCAGTTGCGTAGATCAATGTTCATAATGTCAATCACTAAATTGTCTGGTCCAGACTCAATAATTTACAGATCGCCGTCATACAGCTCGAATATTGCCGAGTGGGGGGTTAAACAACAAACAAATAATCATACAAACATCACTCACTCTATTCGAGACTCTATTCGTGTGCAGAGAGAGGAGATTTTTGACGAGTGTAGGACTTGCTAGCCCTTTGACATATCTACAGTAATATATTCATACCATTACGACTGATCATGAACTCTAGGCATATGCATTCCCAGGGGTACAAACCAAGGTCAATTCTCTTTCCTTTCATGTTTTGACGCTTTATGTTCAAACAAGCATCAACTTTGAATTCGATTCATTACGTTAAAAGATAAAGCAAGTGTCTCTCCTGTGCGAAATGATCTTTTGTATGGACGCAGTACGACTCGAGTGATTGCAAATAGTGTGACGTCGAGAAGGGATACATTTCAGATATTGAATTCAACAATATGTTTCATAAATCCCCTCTCACTGTTTAACATTTAATATCGGACGTCTATAAGATCTGTTCTGGGCCACGTCGGTTCCTCAGTATGTGTCTGTATAGAAATTGCGCAAACATAGATATTTCTGTATTTACACTCTTGAGTCTCATACTGAGTTAACGGAATTTGTTTCAGAAATGCATGACTTTTAGCACGAATAACGTAAATCAGTGCCTCTAATACACTCCCGAATGTAATACTGTATTTATTAGGGGGCGACTGTGTGTGTGTGTGTGTGTGTGTGTGTGTGTGTGTGTGTGCGTGTGCGTGCGTGCGTGTGTGTGTGCGTGTGTGTGTGTGTGTGTGTGCGTGCGTGCGTGCGCGTGCGTGCGTGTGTGTGTGTGGTTGCTGTGATGCTATTGTCCCACGAAATGCTTCATGGTTCAGGAATAAAAAATAAGGAATTGTCTGTCACAAAAATCCTTGACTCCACTCCCCCTCAACCCCAGCATATCATATATCAAATGTGGCAGAACACAACCATGCTCATTAATTTTGATCATTTCTTAAATCATCGGATTAGATACAGTGTCGGGCAAAAGAAAGCATACACCCATGTTTGATAGTGGCTTAAATGGAACAAAAACAAACAAGTAATGGCTATTCGGCGGTGATGTATTTGATACGGGTATCATAGTTATGTTTTAGACCTGAAGTCTGTTGTGTTTCTGAGACTGTTTTCATGCTACTAATGTTTTGATAACGTTTGTACTATTTTGGTTACATCCAGTTTTTAAGTGTATACTTTCGTTTATCAGTTTGTAACGATTGTGTCCCTTTTTGTTTCCCAATTGATTTACGAAAACAATATTAACTTACCTCTCTTTCAGGAATATACTCTGGAGTATTAAAGAAACTCGAGTAACACGAATTTTAATATAAAATGAATGTATTTTTGACAACTGCGTAATCGTGTAGTCGTTTCTTTAGAATATTGTCACATATACTACTTGTGTAAGTAAATGTTCAAAACAGAGGCTATGATAGGGGTTGCTGCAGGTCCGAACCACCATTTTCTTGCTGCATCCTCAAAATATACCTCACAGAAAACGCAGTTGTAAACTAGAGTTACCTCCCTTAGATTGTGTATTCATCGCCCGTCGCCTGTGACGAAGTTATGTTAATCTTCATTGAGAGTTGCGTGGTCCTGCAAATATGGTTGTATTTTCATATATATTATTCTATATTAAACTAAGCATGTATGTTTTACACAAATGCAGGATATTTCCTCACTTGGATAATTCCCGACACTGACATTTCCCCAAATGGCCTTTTTTCCCCACCTTGAATATATATCGTCGAGTACCTTATTTCCGAACGACACCACTTTTCGAACAGCCGTATTTGATATTAATTTGTCGTATTATAGGGGAAGGTGTGACGTCATCAAAGCTGCCGACTTAAGAATGCATGCGTTCGGCCTGTCAACATTGAGTACATGTGAAGTACTGTATACCTGTTATAACAGTCCGTCGTCATTCAGACTGTTGGTGCCCGTGTCATGATGAAAAGGAAGAGTGAAATAGTGTGAACACAATAATGTGACAAATATTAATATTTTGTGAATAGGTTTCAAACTATCAATTACGTTTTGAGTTTTAATGCCGGCCTGTGGGAATCAGGAACAGTCTCTTCGTGCAAGAAAACCCCGCTAAAGTACGGAACCAATCAGGTGTTCGATAATAGGTGACGTCACTCGAGTGCACCGGAAGTTTGCACAACTTTTATCGAGGAGGGTTTTTTTTTCGGAATGTAACTTACCGAATTCTATTGTTGAAGACATAACCTACTGGTATGAATCAGAATTTGAATTTTGATTCACTCATCCAACGACATATCAGCAATGCCATCTCAACTGTCCGCAAATAGGGTACGTCAGGCTAAATGGTAACAACCACAGACAACATATAATATACAGTTTGATTTACAATTTGACAGACTACAACTCTAAGCTATCACAGATAAACACGTATTCTAGTCACGTTGACATTGGGCATAGGATGCATGAACTGGTGGGATGACTTCCGTCAATCAGCGTGGGACCAGCAGAGGTTCTTCTGGTCTGTTGGTGCTCCCTTGTGACGTAGCGCGCCTTTTGGGTGACGTAGCTTGTCTTTTGGGTGTACTACTTAATTGGGGGAATTAGTCGGTAGCAGCGGTCACGACTGGCTATCACCTTGAAGGACAGAGAAGGCTGTTGAGTTGGTGGCGTTTATTGGTGGAAGCAGAGTGACGTTTACACAGAAGTACATTTAATTGTAATGGCACGATAATATATATAAGAGGTTGAGTCACATTCATCTAATTGCATACATGTAATTATAACAATTCAATACGTGTACAACACGTACGATCATAATAATACAATCGGCATACAACCGGTAATAACATGACTGTAAAGATGTACAATATATTTGTGTAACGGATGGTTATTAAAAGGCATTAATTACGCGAAAATATGTCTGGTAGAAAACAGTAGAAAAACAGTCATGCGTGGATATTCTGTTATAAGAGACAACATAAATACATGTTGGCCGACTCAGTTTTCAATGTTACTAAGTTGCAGGCAAATCATTGCTATGAGTATGTGTCACTGAATGTAGGAACGTACAAGTTATTGACATTGGTACACATACTCATATTGGGATGTTGCCGTGCAACTAGTATACTAATATACTAATATACTAATAATACTAATATATGTTCGCGAGAGGAAGTATTGTCTGGATATTAAGTCAATGATAATTTTCACTTGTCATAGCTTTCTTCTAACACCAAATTCCTATTAGAAAATATATATCAATCAACCTATATCGGTAAACTAATCTGACTATTCTTAAAGTAAATTCAGTATAGCGAATGCACTAACTGACCGCCGCATACAAGATATTTTATGTTTCACATATGCGGCTAAACTCACGGTCACTCCAGCCTTGAGACAGTGGCTCATTATGCAAGTCTGCCCAGCCAGGCTGACACAAAGGGTCACTCTCTCTGAGAACCAGTGATTAGTGAGGTAACTTCACGTCACAGGGCCGGCACACATGGTCAGTCCGACAGTGATGTAAGGGTCAGTTAGGCAATACAACAACCTACTTGAATAAATCCGTAAATAATGACACACCCACCCATTGTACAGCCGATCAACCGCTGACACCTGGGATGTTGTGATCTTTAGTTATGTAACGTAATGAAGGCCTGAGTTGTATATATACGGCGGTCGGTGGTAGCAAACTTCACTCTGCTTCCACCAATAAACGCCACCAACTCAACAGCCTTCTCTGTCCTTCAAGGTAAGTCACTATTTACTTAACTGTTAACTTATATTGTCAGCTACGATCTTAATACGTTAGATGTAGGTTAGATCTATTTCGACTATATCGTAGCGTTGTGAAAATTATCATTGACTTAATATCCAGACAATACTTCCTCTCGCGAACATATATTAGTATTATTAGTATATTAGTATATTAGTATACTAAGTTGCAGGCAAATCATTGCTATGAGTATGTGTCACTGAATGTAGGAACGTACAAGTTATTGACATTGGTACACATACTCATATTGGGATGTTGCCGTGCAACTAGTATACTAATATACTAATATACTAATAATACTAATATATGTTCGCGAGAGGAAGTATTGTCTGGATATTAAGTCAATGATAATTTTCACAACGCTACGATATAGTCGAAATAGATCTAACCTACATCTAACGTATTAAGATCGTAGCTGACAATATAAGTTAACAGTTAAGTAAATAGTGACTTACCTTGAAGGACAGAGAAGGCTGTTGAGTTGGTGGCGTTTATTGGTGGAAGCAGAGTGAAGTTTGCTACCACCGACCGCCGTATATATACAACTCAGGCCTTCATTACGTTACATAACTAAAGATCACAACATCCCAGGTGTCAGCGGTTGATCGGCTGTACAATGGGTGGGTGTGTCATTATTTACGGATTTATTCAAGTAGGTTGTTGTATTGCCTAACTGACCCTTACATCACTGTCGGACTGACCATGTGTGCCGGCCCTGTGACGTGAAGTTACCTCACTAATCACTGGTTCTCAGAGAGAGTGACCCTTTGTGTCAGCCTGGCTGGGCAGACTTGCATAATGAGCCACTGTCTCAAGGCTGGAGTGACCGTGAGTTTAGCCGCATATGTGAAACATAAAATATCTTGTATGCGGCGGTCAGTTAGTGCATTCGCTATACTGAATTTACTTTAAGAATAGTCAGATTAGTTTACCGATATAGGTTGATTGATATATATTTTCTAATAGGAATTTGGTGTTAGAAGAAAGCTATGACAATACCCCTCTGCGACAGGAAGCTTTTGTCCTCAAAAGCAAAAAATAGAATTGACATACAGACATGGTGATACAATGCAAAAAAACAATAGATGTGATACAGGCGTGGTAATACAATTAAAAAAAACAATAGATGTGTTATAGACATGGTAATACAATGCAAAAAACAATATATGACATTACACTTATGTTCATCAAAACGAATGTTAGGATACGTCTGTCTCCTTAGAAGTGACAATGGACATTGGCAAGGATACGTCGTAAAAGATATGGTAAAGTATAGACACAATTGGTAAGAATGGATATACAGATAATAATTATTCAAGACAACTTTGACACTGGGGTGATAGGAAGTAATAATACGTTATGGTAAGATTTGGGTACAGCGCCTTATTTGGTTTTATCGTATCATCATCCAAAGCCTTAATATATCCTCCATGAATTAACAGGATATAGGTGTTGACAGGTTGGTTAAGCATATTTCGCAGTTTCTTGGCAGTAAAAATATTTAAACGAATTTCATTTGGTAGATAAAGGAAGGTGTCCGTAAGGTTGTTTTTGATGCAGAAGTTGGGCCATTCCAGAGAAAGACTAGGAAAGAAGTAATCGGTGACTCTGAGATTGTGAATATAAGTAGGGGGGTTGATGGTCCAGTAAGATGGACATAGCGAAAGAGCAATAATAGGGATGATAATACATTGCAAAAAAGACATAACATTTGATTAAAGTTCATCAACGATAATGGTCATAATCATTTCTGGTACAAAATGGATTATCATCATTATTATGTGTTATTATTAATAGTTTTTGTTGTTGCGATGTTCAAGAAAGATATGAAAAAAACATAAAAACCGAATAGTTGGGCAAGAGCACTTGGTGATGAGGAAGTTTGGAAACAAGGGCTTGTGTGGCCCTACGAAATTCGAAGCATACCTACGATAGAGATGGCAATGCTGTAAAGAAAATTAGGGTAAGAAAGTGAAGCAATGATGGGATCAGTATCATTGAGTTACCTTGGTTAACCCTTCATTTCACCACAATGTTGACATCATTCTCACGTAGATATATTGGTTGGACATGGACGTTTATGATTTACGAAAATGTTATGGTTACGTTTTCTACCTGTCTGGGTGATGAGGTTACGATTGGCTTGATCGTGGCAGTTCGGTTGGCTGAGGTCCTTGCGAGAAGGTTGACCTGGTGACATCAGAGCATTTTGGGACCTGTGCGACATCATCCGATATGGATATTAGAAGATCACGGCCCTGCTCAGGAGTCGATTGTTGGAACTACTGAGGTGACTGGTGCCTGACTTGTTTTGAGGCGTTTGGTTTGACTGGTGCCTGACTTGTTTTGAGGCGTTTGGTTTGACTGGTGCCTGACTTGTTTTGAGGCGTTTGGTTTGACTGGTGCCTGACTTGTTTTGAGGCTTTTGGTTTGACTGGTGCCTGACTTGTTTTGAGGCGATTGGTTTGTTTGTCACCTGACTTTTGCAGCTCTTCTCTGTGATTCTTCGGTGTTCTGCCAGTCGTTGACCTGGTCCAAGAAAGGATCCTCTCACCAGTTGACGTAGCGCGCCTTTTGGGTGACGTAGCTTGTCTTTTGGGTGTACTACTTAATTGGGGGAATTAGTCGGTAGCAGCGGTCACGACTGGCTATCACCTTGAAGGACAGAGAAGGCTGTTGAGTTGGTGGCGTTTATTGGTGGAAGCAGAGTGACGTTTACACAGAAGTACATTTAATTGTAATGGCACGATAATATATATAAGAGGTTGAGTCACATTCATCTAATTGCATACATGTAATTATAACAATTCAATACGTGTACAACACGTACGATCATAATAATACAATCGGCATACAACCGGTAATAACATGACTGTAAAGATGTACAATATATTTGTGTAACGGATGGTTATTAAAAGGCATTAATTACGCGAAAATATGTCTGGTAGAAAACAGTAGAAAAACAGTCATGCGTGGATATTCTGTTATAAGAGACAACATAAATACATGTTGGCCGACTCAGTTTTCAATGTTACTAAGTTGCAGGCAAATCATTGCTATGAGTATGTGTCACTGAATGTAGGAACGTACAAGTTATTGACATTGGTACACATACTCATATTGGGATGTTGCCGTGCAACTAGTATACTAATATACTAATATACTAATAATACTAATATATGTTCGCGAGAGGAAGTATTGTCTGGATATTAAGTCAATGATAATTTTCACAACGCTACGATATAGTCGAAATAGATCTAACCTACATCTAACGTATTAAGATCGTAGCTGACAATATAAGTTAACAGTTAAGTAAATAGTGACTTACCTTGAAGGACAGAGAAGGCTGTTGAGTTGGTGGCGTTTATTGGTGGAAGCAGAGTGAAGTTTGCTACCACCGACCGCCGTATATATACAACTCAGGCCTTCATTACGTTACATAACTAAAGATCACAACATCCCAGGTGTCAGCGGTTGATCGGCTGTACAATGGGTGGGTGTGTCATTATTTACGGATTTATTCAAGTAGGTTGTTGTATTGCCTAACTGACCCTTACATCACTGTCGGACTGACCATGTGTGCCGGCCCTGTGACGTGAAGTTACCTCACTAATCACTGGTTCTCAGAGAGAGTGACCCTTTGTGTCAGCCTGGCTGGGCAGACTTGCATAATGAGCCACTGTCTCAAGGCTGGAGTGACCGTGAGTTTAGCCGCATATGTGAAACATAAAATATCTTGTATGCGGCGGTCAGTTAGTGCATTCGCTATACTGAATTTACTTTAAGAATAGTCAGATTAGTTTACCGATATAGGTTGATTGATATATATTTTCTAATAGGAATTTGGTGTTAGAAGAAAGCTATGACACTTGTGATACGCTTGACATAGTTTGGTGGAGCAAAGACCTTCATCGTCTTGACGGAGTACTGTGATACGGTGGCCCATAAGGGACATGGAGTCTGTTTTTCAATATTTTGATGTTAAACTTACTTTTATCTTAACCTTTTGCAAATTAACACAATCTGCCATATAAATATGTGATAAATCATGTATAAAAACATCCGAAAACATAGAAAATGTACTCTTAAGTAGCTTTTGAGTCTCTGAAATGTGAAGTGAAAATGTCAAAAACTAAAATGGAAATGTCAAAAACCGAAACGAAAAGGTCAAAAACTAAAATGAATACACAGAAAACTATTTCCACCGCGGTGTAAATATTATCACCGCGGTGGAAATAGTTTTCTGTATTTTCATTTTAGTTTTTGACAATTTTCGTTTTGTGTTTTTGACATTTTCATTTTAGTTTTTGACATTTTCGTTTCGTTTTTCAGCGATTCAAAATCTTCTTTACACATGATTTATCACATATTTGTAAGACAAATCGTGTTAATTTGCAAAAGGTTACGATAACAATAAGTGAAATATCAAAATATTGAAAAACAGACTCCGTGTCCCTTATGGGCCACCGTACTGTGAGGACGTGAACAGCCTTATTGTGCAGATACTCACTTCCATACAGTTAATGAAATAAATGTTCTTTACACTCCCGTATACAATGTAGACACAATTTATGGAGAACAACTTCTTTAGTGAGTGAGTGAGTATGGTTTTACGCCGCTTTTAGCAATATTCCAGCAATATGAAGGCGGAAATCATCAGAAATGGGCTTCACATATTGTACCCATGTCGGGAATCGAAACCGGGTCTTCGGCGTGACGAGCGAACGCTTTAACCACTAGGCTACCCGACCGCCCCATCAACTTCTTTAATACTGTAAAGGCGACGTTTCGGTATAGATCTTTATACCGTTGTCAAGCAAGACTGGTTATATACCAAAACGTCCCCTTTACAGTATTAAAGAAGTTGTTATCCATAAATTGTGTCTACTTTGTCATCCGTCAACTTCTAAGTAATGCCTATCAAACAATTCACTCCCATTTAGTCGAGAATATAGCTCCCTACGATTGACACGACACAATGAAAGTGAACCAGATCTAAAATAAGGGTGAATTACTGAAGCAGTTGAAGTACGCTACTCAAAATATGTTAAACAAAATCCGATTCTTCCATATTACTAACATTAGTCTGTATTGACAGAACTTTTGTTTCTTTATTGTTAAACGCCGCTCTCGGCAATATTCCAGGTATATGACGGCGGTCTGTAAATAAAGGAGTCTGAACCAGACAATCACGTTATTGATATCATGAACATCGATCCGCGCAATTGGGATACGATGACATGCATCAACAGATGAACTACAGCAATATGAAAGAATCCGGTGACTGTCATACCTTGACAGATTAAGATATACTAGGACAACCAAGCATGCTGCATACTTGCATTATTGATTTGTCTTAGGACAGAGATTCCGTGACGATTCCAGGTCAGACTTGGTTCCCGGTACCCAATTGCAAGTTTGTCGCAAGAGCCAACTCATGTGGATCAGGTGGTTACAGATTACTATTAGAAGCCACGCAGGCACTACTTTAGCGAATCCCAAATTCCAGTCATACAGAAGGTACATTTGCGGAAAACGGTGATGGGGATGGGGGATAATAGGGATATTTCATTTCATCAAATGATGGACCCAGTCTGACAAAACACGGCGTCCTCCAACCTGAGTGAGTTATGTTTAACGCCGTTTTGAGCTGTTTACCAGTTATGTCACGGCGTGTGAGCTTGATGTGAGAGGAAAGCCCGAAGTGATGCAGGTCTCAGACTTTCTCACTTTGGTGAAACCCACGAGTACGAGTAAGAAACATATATGGGGCGAACCGGGATTCGAACCTACAATCATATGCCTCTGGTATGCCCAGGGGACGCAACTCTGCAAATTGCGTCGATAAGGGGCAACAACTTCAGTGAGTGAGTGTGAGTTGGGTTTCACGCCGCTTTTAACAATATTCTAGTTATATCGCGGCGTGTCAGCTTAATGTGGGAGGAAAGCCCGAAGTGATGCAGGTCTCAGACGTTTACCACTTCGGTGAAACCCACGAGCACGGGTATGGTGCTGACAAACCTAGAAACATAATCGGGACGAACCGGGATTCGAATCCACAATCACAGGTTTCTGTCGTGCCAAGGGACGCAACTCTGCAAAGCGAATCGATGCGCGTTAGACGATTGATATATGTAAACGTTCCCGAAAACGGTATTTCCTGACAAACATTGTATCTTTTCATAAAGCTTTGTTCTTTTATCAGTCAGCTACATCACGACTGCGTGTAAATAATCGAGTCTTGAACAGACAAACCAGTGGGTGATATTATGAGAAATGTCCTACGCCGTCGGTGTACGCTGACGCGTGGTCACCCATGTCATCAAGCCTGACCACCCGATCCACTGTAGTCACGTCAGACTACAACCAGCAAAGTGCTGAGGATCAACTCTACCCCTAGTCCCCAAGGGACGCAACTCTGCACAGCGAATCGCGGCGCCCTAGACGACTGGGCCACCCGTGCCCCCGGCAACAACTTCATGGACTGGCTGTCATGCATCAGTTTTTAAAACACGCACCTGTTCAGAAGTTTGCAGTATGTTTGTCAACTGGTAACTATTCGCAAGTCGCGACATGTCGTGAGAACAATTATGTTTATACTGTATATATCCGTGAACGTCACTGCCTGTTTTCACAATCTGTTATTAGATTCATCTAGAACATGGAAATCTGAAGATCTCAAAATAACATAAGGAGCTCCTGCTAGCAATCCGAACAGGATATCAATTTCCATGGCTTTTATATGTGTAATTAGTAGTTATTTTTGCACTGTATCTCGATCCGTGAATATTAGTCAACACCTACGCGAAGCAAACACTCGCTCTCTCTAATTAGAGCGACATGATTCTGCATCACGGTTGCGTCTAGAATGACCACGCATATGAATAATAACACCATGGAAACATTAGTGAACGCCGTTGTAGGATGTGCCTCGCCTGGACAAATCCAAATAAACACGTTCATTGGGTGTCGGGGCCGTGAGTAGTCTGGTCAAGTGGTTAAAGCGTTGGTCGCTCGTCACGCCGACTGCCCGGGGTTGGATTCCCCAAATGGGTACAATGTGTGACGAGCATTTATGGTGTTGTCCGCTTTGATACTGCTGGAAAATTCCGGGTAAAACCATGTTCACTCTCTGTGTGTCCATCCTCTCTCCCGAGCTACTTGTCTGTCAAGATGGGAACACGCCTCAGCACACTACTAAAAGTCACCAGATTATATATACATGCATCATCCAGATACTAATAATGTGATCGAATGAACCAGAAAGCCAAAGTATGGAATCCTCGAAGGGACATTGTCGCGCTTGGTTAACTTTGACACTTTTTGCTTGTTTTTGTAAGGGCGACAATGCGACAACGCGACAATGTCCATTCCATGCCAAAGCGCAATTATGATCTGTTACATCAAAGACGTATACGTCTTTGGTTACATTTATACCCCTTTTACATTCATGAACAAAAGAAGCAGGTGTTTGCACGCCCGCTAGATTCACCTAGCCACATGATTCATGACTTCTCATGCTAGATGTGATCATATGTCGAGTGAGTGAATATGTTGAGGATCAGCGTTTTAGTAGCAGGCATCCAGCGATAACGTGTCCAGATCGTTCAACATCAGACAATGTAAAGTTTTACACTGCTTTAGTTCACCTCCTCCTGTAACAGGTCGTGACAAATTCCTGTCTTCCTCGGGATCCCCAAGATCACTCCCTTGCATTGCACTCATGCTACGCCAAACAAGGGCTGTTCAAATCCCCGAGGAGTATTGATACATGTAGGTTCGTATTTCTGTATTCGACTGTATAAGCTTCATGTCTTCCACCATGTGGTCTTGGCCTTTGGTCGAGACTTCGTAGAGATAGCATTTATGACACTGATGCTATCTGGTATTCAAACGTTGGCATTAGCCATCCTTCCGCCCTGAGTTTCGTCTATGTCTGCGATAACAAGCGATGCGATTCCAAGGAGCTGTGAGAGCTGTGAGCTGTGAGAGCTGTGAGAGTGCACCGAGCTACAAGCAGCTGGCCCCACGTGGTTGGAGTAGAACACGCTGGAAGTGTTTCAAGGATACAGAAGAGGAACCATGAGATGACTTGGACAAGTGTTAGCATAGTGTTGCCGTCGACTGCACGGATCCTGCTGGACCGAGTGTCGGATTTTACTCCTATTAGCAATACTCCAGCAATATCAGTGCGGAGGACATCAGAATCTGGCTTCGCACATGGATTTGGGCACTGTAGAATGTCTTGAAACAGGCTGTCGCCGTTCTTGAATTCTGAATAGTGTTGGAAGCCTGAAGGAATTCGGTGTTTACAACTAGGTATCCATTCCGAGGTGAGATCGGGTAGCCTAATGGTTAAAGCGTTCGCTCGTCACGCCGAAGACCCGGGTTCTATTCCCCACGTGGGTACAGTGTGTAAAGCCCATTTCTGGTGTCCCCGGCTGTGATATTGCTGAAATATCAGCGGCGTAATACCATACTCACTCACTCACTCAGTCGGCAAGTAGATAGGACATAAGTCGACAGAAAAATCGTATACGAATAGGTACAGCCAGCGTTGGAGAAACTGTTCCGTCCCGAAACTTCTCGAACGATCAAGCCTGGCTTGCTATGTATACAAGGGCGATAACAACCGAAAGTCCTCGACATTTTATTAGCACTTCAGTCATTTGCTGCCACTGATAATTACTACAAAACCATTCAACAACAGTTTCTACTGTATTGTTTGTTTTCGCTATTTAGAACAAACCTGCTATGCCCTGCATATCAGCAACTGACATAACATTTCATTAATTACGAATATAAAAAGTGTAGTCGTGTTATATTCCCTTACTAGCATCTTTACTTCGTCAGACTTTTTGGGATGAGCTAATCGCCCATCCTTTTTCAGAGATAACAGACTTCAGATTGTATAGCTGCTCATATCTGAGTGTTTATTTACACATATCTGTCACCAGAAACTGGTTTAGATTTATGCAGATGCAGTATGTTTAGTGAACTGCTCGACGTTGTTGAATGTTGGAAACATCAGGTCACTATGAGACGTCACTTTAGAAAATATGAACGCGCGAACTCATTTTCTATTTTAAATAACTTTTCACAAACTTTATAGGAAGAGGACTTGTTCAATGTGGTACGGGTGATTAATCGAATAGCAACCAGGGTAGAGTGCATTCTTGCATATGAGACCGCCTCCGTGGTCTAGTGGATAGAGCATCTGTCCGGGGAGTGGTGTTTTGATTCCCGGTCGCGTCATACCAAAAGACGTTAAAGATAGTACTTGTTGTTTCCCTGCCTGGCGCTCGGCATTAAGGGGATAAATCAAGAACTAGCCAGGGTCGGCTCAGAGACTGTTTACTGTGTCTGAGTGGGGTATCCATTTTCAACTGCAGTATTTATCTCAATGGTTTAGCACTATAAAACCGGCACAAGTACACACACACGAACGCACATGCGCAGGATTTAACGTAAGATTTCACTGATATAAGTTGTCAATAAAGAGCTCCAGGGAAATTTGAAACAACTATTTCGATTTTACCTTTGAATATATAGAGGTTATCACGCCAGAGTGTTTGGGGATTGTGTTTAACAAGCCTTGGCGAGCTAAATACATATACTGTTTATTTCTAATACAGGACATTTACCATCTCCAAACACACAAGTGTGATAACCTCTATGTCATATAATGCCATTTGTCAATTCTATGCTCGAAAACTCATCCCATCCATTGGCGGATACAGCTTTTTTGAAAAGGTGGGTTGCACAATTAAGATCTATTTATTGTCTTCGGTGGTAATTCATACAGAAATATAATTTATTGTCTCTGGTGGTAATTTATTTCGAAATAAAAAGGGGGGGCGCACCAACCCCCCCGCTCTGTATCAGCCCATGGCATCTCTCACAAACATTACCTAAACATTGCAAGTTTTCCTGGAATGTGCGTATTATTATATATATTACGTCAGAGGGTAAGTGATGTGTCAGTCGGACAGTGACAGTAGCCAATATAGTTCTAACTGAAACCTGTTTCTTTTACAGTGGCGTTTTCTTATACAGTGTTTTAATTTGTGGAAAACGTTCCACGCCGCAGAGGTCTACAAGCACAGGTATGGAAACTGATTCCGCTTGGCTGGTACCTTCGCAAAATTGTTTCGCCAAATTATATCTCCAAAATTGCCAAAACTTGTAAAATGCCCCAGCTACGACACTGATTTTGAGTATATTAGACCATTCTTTTGATAATGATAGCAATTATCCCATTAGTTTCTCCAGATTCCCGATGGTTAATTCTGACTCGATCGCCGAATGACAATGGCGACGCCATGTTTGTTTGTAAACACTGTAAGTAGTCCCTACTTGACCTTTGATATTTGCATCACTATCTGCATGTGACCCCAACGGATATCGTTTTTTATCCGTTGGCTTTATCCTGCCGAGAACCCTACCCATTCTAAGATAAAGATAATTATATATCTTGAACCGTACTTCCCAAGGCTGAAGGTGGGAAGGAGCACCCTGTTATGGTATGCCTGAAGCGGACTTGAGCAACAGTGTTTATATAAATACCGCTCATGAAAAACAGATTACAGCTGGTGTATTGATATAAACATGATTTTGTTGACGTTAAATATATATGTACAATACTTAAACTTAATCTGAAGCCGTTAACTGGAGCTAGTGATGTCCGCGCTGAATGAATGCAGTCTTAAAACATTATATTTGGCATAAATTGTATACTTTCGCGCTAAACAAGACAGGCGCCAGTACAGTTCAGGGGTATAATGTGTGGTGTTATATTTTTGAAGGAAGTAATTGCCTCGATGCTGAACTCCGTGGATGTTATATGGTTCAGGTCAAACCTAAGCTGATTATCCACAGGGGCAGCACAAATATTGTACATTTATATCTTAGCGTAATGAGATGTGTATTTCACAGACACCTAGTCGAAAGTTACGTTCGAAATTCACAATTGTGGCTACATGTAAAAAATATGCATAAAACATAGGAGCATAATCAGAAAATGGAAGGACAGAAAGTCGCCCAAGACGTGTAGGATGTAACCGTAAATGTTGAAAGAGGGACTAGGCTAGGCCAAACTGGCTCTCCCAGTATGTTGGATTCGTGCCATTCTAACACTGTCTTGTTTGTCTGCTACTTCTATTTAATGATGTTTACCATTTTTATACTTGGCGAGCACCCTAATTACATGTCTCAGTTTTACATGAAACACTGAATACAAGGGCATTGGCATATTAGTTATTCACACTGTGGGAAGTCACTAGCTAAACATTCAAATAACTCACCTGTCTAGGTGGAGCAATCATGCCATTCGGAGTTCAGTGCATAGCACTGTACACATATGGTTCGTTTTGAGAATTGAGCATATATGTCGGTCCTTGTCTCGGTGAAGATGTATGGATGAGGTCAAGGCAGTTCGCTACATGAAAACGGTAAGCAATTAAACTGGGCGGCAAAAGAAAGTATAGATCGAGTTCCATGATCGATAAAACAATAACAAGAAGAGGTTTTGTTGTGAATTATGATATAATCTAGGGAGGGGTAACACATGATTGATCAAAAACAGTTTGAATGAAATTGTGCAATCACAGGTTATGTAAGCTCTGGGGCAACAATGGTGGGGTAAGAAATTTCATTTTCAAAAGTTGTCTGAAATGTCACCAAAAAATTGTCAGACACACTACAAGTTCATTGTCGACACAGTTGCCTTCAGTAGCGTTCATGACCTCCAGCGCCGTTGAACCACATGCAGTGTGGTGGCCTGAAGGCGATATTCCTGGGTTCCAGAATCCGTTATTCCATTTCGAATAAGTTCCTTTTGGAGCCTCTGAATGTCCTGAAGCGTAAAGGTAAACGCTTAGTGAGGATTTCATGGAGACCAAATCGTTTGTTCTAGAAGAGGTAGCAAACATCCAATTTAATTCGAACAACATCTGATTGCTACCCATCGTGTGGCCATGATTTCGTCTTCTTCTTGAAGATGATGAAAACAAACTCATCACCCTATATTTTGTGAGGGCACGAGTCTGGGAAAGTTACCAACTCCATTAACTTGGCAATAACATCCATATGGAATGGCAGTGCCAAGCTCCCTGATTCTGGGTGTTGGACTGTTGAATGGGTGATGAATTGTTTCCAAGATTCCCCTTTCATATGGTGCAGTGTCTACAGGTGCGTGTAACTGCATTGATGCAGAGTGAATTGTACAATAGACCGCCATGATCAGCATTGAGATAAATAGAGACCATTTATCCGCTTTGACAAATATCCTGTATAGTTCATCGACTATTGGACCAGATGAATGAAATAGTTTAAATTTTAAATACATTTACGTTGTGTATATGTTACATTGATCTGTGCAACAGCTTATACTGATTTCAACGAGTATGTGTCAATGATCACAGATAACACGTTACTACCACATCCTGTGTGACTGCATCTAAACAACACTTGTTGAGAACCAGCTGTGCTACTCTATGGCAAAATCATTATCGAAGCGAGAATATGCTCCACGGTCCAATGCCCATTTGGTAAAAAACAATGAGTTCCAGAAAATGCTGCAAAAACAAAATGTTGCTTCATGTTTGAAAATGTCCAGAAACAGATGTGTTGTGAAAAAAAGAAATCGGCTCCCCCTTTCAGACTCCGTCTCTTCTAAATATCACTAGTCCCAAAGAGTGAGTGAGTGAGTTGGGTTTAACGCCGCTTTTAAAAGTATTCCAGTTATATCACGGCGTGTCAGCTTAATGTAGTAGGAAAGCCCGAAGTGATGCAGGCCTCAGACGTTTACCACCTCGATGAAACCCACGAGCTGACAAACCTAGAAACATAATCGGGGCGAACCGGGATTCGAACCCACATTCATAGGTTTCTGGCGTGCCCGAGGGACGCAACTCTGCACAGCGGATCGCGGCGCCTTAGACGACTGGGCCACCTGTGCCCTCCAGCCCCAAAGAATGTCAAATGGTCAGTGTTTTAATGACATGAGCGATACTTAACTGCTGGAGTGATCCGTTGACATTCCACATAAAACATAGAAGTTTGCAAAGAATGCCGTTGAGGACTTGGATCCACCCAATTAGACCAATACCGTCGTCTTGACCGGCCGGAACGCTCCTTTAACACATTGTGGAAAGTTGAGATGGGGTATGCTCAACGCTTTTTATCATATAAGTTTGATTATATTTTCGCAATGTACCTGTACACCTCATTCCTTTTTTATTTTCATACTAATATGCAAAGCCTAGTTTTATACTACTCGGATGCTAGAAGTGGTGTAAGGACACATCTGAAGTTGATTAACCAATGAAGCGAAAGGAAATAATACAACTAGTTTCTGTGGTTTCCTGCAACGTTAGTACAGTGTAGAAAGGACGGGTAATTGGTAACATGCTGCGTTAAGATGTAACAAGTGTTCAATTTGTGTAACCAGTTATTTCCAGATTGTCAATTATAAAATGTTATTTAATAGACATGAAACATAACTGGATAGGTAAGTCAATTAGGTGGACGGAATCAAAGCAGCTCTGACTCAATTATACATTCTGAGCAATGGTGAAATCGTATTTTGGATGTATCTTGTAATACATTTGAATTCCGACAAGGGAACTTAAGCACTCCACATTTATGATTATTAAACTCATCCGAAAACATGCACCGTCTGATTTTATCGTTTTATGAAAACTTCGGTTACGTCAATGCATTTTTATCATACTGTTGATTACGTTGTGTACACATCTAAGTATTCCTTGGCCCTGGTTTTGTTTGTTGTTTAACGCCGCACTCACCAATATTCCAGCTATATGACAGCAGTCTGTAAATAATCAAGTCTGGACCAGACAATCTCTCTCCCGTAGTAGAATATCAATGACTGCATGCAATGTCATTTTCCTAAGCATAACAGATTTTAGCACGTTAAGGTTAAGAGACATTTCACATTTCCTTCTTTGTCAGTACCCTCGAATAACTTCATTTTTTGGGTCATCAAACTCAGATAATGTAACACCTGGAAGCAATCTTAAGTAATCTAAGACTCTTTGCTAAAAGATCAAAGGCGCTGAGAGTCCTTTATCCTGCGATAAAGTACACTCTCTTCAGTTATGTAATAATGGGTTGGCTCTGTTGAAATTGCTACCCCCACCCCCATAATCTAGCGTACCCTTGGTAACTTTGATACTCAACATTACGAATCTACATCAACCATCGATCTGTGAACTAGATTCTTTGACGGAGAAATTTGTTCGATAATTGAACATTATTCCCTTGGAAGAAATATGGCAAGAGGATGTCAACCATTTCCCATACCGCGGGTTTTTCTCAAACACCAAATCACGGTATTTGTGTCACAGCAGCCACAAAGTTGTCCGAGGCGTGCATTGGTGCCCTATGTCTGTCTCTGGCCACAGGAATGAGCAATCCATGACACGTTTCATAACCAGACGCACACCCTTTGCTCAGCGTAGGGCATAAAGCAACTTACTGCAGTCAAAACAGTTGCTCTTCCTCCGCCATGTTCGTCCCACGGTGACGCCACGTCACACACCAAGCCGACGATTCGCGTCAGTTGCAATTGCTGGTTACTGTATCATTAAGCGCAACCGACACGGTAAGCACTCCATTTCATGGCTAACATAAAAGGTGGAATCCTAAGTTGCACAGGTTATTATAGAAAACACCCCAACTCACAATAACCAGCGACACAGAACTTTGGCTATGTTACATGTGTAGCTAGGTCTGACATTGCACTTGGGGCATGTTTCGAGACATGTGATTAAACTGAACCAAATTTATATACAAACTTAAATTTAACTCTTAATTATTGCTATTGGGATATCACACTGAACGTATAATAAATATGTTTTATTATGTTTTAAAATTAGTTTGTCTCTTAACTAGTACAGGGCGGTCGGGTAGCCGGTAGCCTAGAGGTTAAAGCATTCGCTCGTCACGCCGAAGACCCGGGTTCGATTCCCGACATGGGTACAATGTGTGAAGCCCATTTCTGGTAGGGGCGGTCGGGTAGCCTAGTGGTTAAAGCGTTCGCTCGTCACGCCGATGACCCGGGTTCGATTCCCGACATGGGTATAATGTGTGAAGCCCATTTCTTGTGTCCCTCGCCGTGATATTGCTGGAATATTGCTAAAAGCGGCGTAAAACCATACTAACTCACTCACTCACTTAACTAGTACAGGGTACAGGCAATTAAGTAGAAGAGCCCGTCAATTTGCCCTATTCGAGGATGTTTTATTTCCGACGCTGCTTATTACAGATTTGACTTGCAACCCATCTCAAACACAAGGTTAGTCTTGAATTCAACATCTTAGAAAAGTAATAAAGTTTGCTCTACCCCCGTGTGTAGTGTAATAAAGTATAGTTTTGCCCTGAACCTTTATACCGTCATTAGCAATCGGACGCGAGCGTCGTCGTGATTTCAATTATAACAAGAAAGCGTCCTCGTGCTTTATCTATAATAGTTCAGGGCAAATATATATTTTATTACACAACACATTGGGTAGAGCAAACTTTATTACTTTTGTACATGGCTGATCACGTCAAGTCTGTAACACATTATATCGCTGTACTTGGCAGGACGCCATTGCGACCGTCACTTTTGATACAGACAGACAGTCCTGTCGCCTATTGGATAAAGGGTTCTGATGTTACGCCTACAGTTTGTTCTGATTTCCCTACGGGTAAACTAATGTTAATGTTCCCGTACAACATATTACTGAAGGTGTTAAAACCATACTCTGACTCAATGTGAAGTATTCTTGACATTCTAAAGAGATAATTTGTGGGCAGCGACTACGCTTGTCGTAAAAGGTGGTCAGGCTCGCTGACTTGGTTGATGCATGTCATCGTATCTCAATAGCGTGGTTCCATGCTCATGATGTCAGTCACCGGATTGTTTGGCCCAGACTCGATCAGCTGGAATATTGCTGACTGCGGCGTTAAACAACAAACAAACAAAAACAAAATTATTTGTGGACAGTGATTGAGTAACATGAGTTCCAGCAGGGGTTCCTACTTAACATTACTGCAATGCTATCTTTTCAAAGATGGATAATTCGGATTTGGATCGATGAGCGTAATCATAACAGTGCAGGACGATAGTGACCAAGAGCGCATGTTCGCTCTTGGATGGTAGCTCAAACGGACGACACAGGAAGACAGAACTCAGGGATGCTACCTAAGAAGACAGCAGCCATGTTTCTTGTTGATGGGTAATAATGGTCGAAAAAGGTACATATTGAAAGTAATCACGAGACGCACGCCGATCGAGTAGTTAATGTTCCGATGCGGAGACCCGCTCTGGCACTTACAAACAGACAGCGATTCTTCATCGTCGACGATGTCGTTGGTGAGGCGGTGTCCGTAGCCAACTTCACGACTGGCCGTACAATCCGTCCGCTCCTGTCAATGATCTGTGCCCGTCTCTCTGAATGATCATGCCAGTCAGTTTTTGTAGGTAGACGAATTACACCATGTGGTGCAAGACCCACGTTCATACGTAACATTCGGCGACGTAAGGAGGAGTGGAATATATTTACTTACTGAATTCAAACGTTTTACAAAATGTTTGACTCAAAGTTTTTAAAATTGTTTAAGAGACGACAGTTGTCATGATTATTTAATTACATAATTACAACCTATATTTTCCCACTTTCGCTGTCTACCCTTTCTTTTTCTTTGGTGTTGTTGAATCGAGGAGTTTGTTTCCTGTGACTCTTCTAAATTCTTATTTAAATTCCCACCTCTCACATTTTATATGTATATATATTGTTTTTATTTGTATAAAGTGTCTCATAAGTACATAGTATGGAATCATAAAAGGGACATCGCTGCAATATCACTTTGTCGCTCTTTGGTAAACTATAAAAATATTATTCAAGGGCGCTTTGGTTAATTTTGACAATTTTGTTTCGACAACGCGACAATGTCCCTCCTAGGATTCCATACAATGTACTAATGTCTGGTTTGACGCACTTCATACACTTTTTATATCTTATGTGAATCAATGTTTTATTATACATGATGAGAGTGTGACACTTAAATAAACATTTTACTACCTCCACTACATTGGCATTGATAGATAGGGCGGCGGATTAAGGGTCCTGCGCTGAGGGGGCTCATGATTAAAGCGGTTACGCCGAATGTTTGCTGTGTACATTAAACTGACTGGGAGATAGAATTTCGGTGCACTATGGAGAATTATTGAAACAGTTAAGTATTTTTGATAAATGAAGTTTTGAAGACCACTTGAAGTAGTTTGCACCAAAACAATATTATTAACTGAAAAGAAAAAGATCGTGAAGTAGAATATCTATTTATATATGTGTTTCCTATGCGCCTCAGGTGCAGAGGACCCGTGAAGATCCGGGGTAGAATAGGTCTTCAGCAACCCATGCGTGCCGTAAAATGCGACTATGCTTGTCGTAAGAGGCGACTAACGGGATCGGGTGGTCAGGCTCGCTGACAAGTCATCGTATCCCAATTGCGTAGATCGATGCTCATAATGTCAATCACTGGATTGTCTGGTCCAGACTCGATAATTAACAGACTGCCATCATACAGCTGGAATATTGCTGAGTGCGGCGTTAAACAACAAACAAACAATCAAACAAACGAACTACAAATCAGGTGCAGAGTTACATACGCGCAAAAATCATCGTCAGTTTGAATCCCAAATTCGCCGTGGCCATGATACTTGGCTGGTCAGAACCATTCTGCATGTGGTTTAACCAAAGTGGTACACGTCTAGTTAAAAAACCCTTCATTCCTTCCACATTGACCTTAGTCGCCGTGACATACCTAAAATGCGGTTTAAAGGGACGTTAAACCTCTTCCCCGTCATTCCGCTCATGTTCAGTGATCGATTCATATTATTTACGCCCAATGGAACCTGTTTCGTTGGAAAATCGAGACTGGTGATTCTCTGGCATTGACGTTGTACATTTAGTACTGTGTTAAACATACCTTAACACATCTTATTTGCAATAAAACCTGTTGTAATAGGTTAACATTTATTAATATACCACTATGAAGTCAACAGCTTTCATGTTGCTACGAGACAAACCCGACAAGGCAAATGTGCCAATATCCAGTCAAAACGCAGCAATTGTATTTTCCTAATATACCCAAGCGCTCATGTGTGATAACAGTACATGAATGAGCCCAGCCCTCCCATTGGTGGACTCACCATATGACGCAATGTGTAAGTGTTTTGGCAATTGATCGTTTTTTTGGAAAGGACCCAACAGCAAAATCGACCTACTATAACCATTATTGACATGTTTGATGAATCGGGCGTCAGTAAATGGTGTACATGGATAATCCTACCATCTGGCAATTTGTCACGTATTTATTGGTGTCTAAATCCCCATCTATTAGTAATACCCGAGTCATCTGTATTAGGATAGCGATTGTAAACTGGCTCACAATAAAAGTAATGACAGCCGGTGATAGCAATGATCCTAATCGATGCTACAAACGATTTGAAAGCTGAGAATTAATCATCAGAGAGCCATTGTCAGATCAATCGGTTTCAGTATAACTATACCAATTTCTGCTGGGGGCATATTGACATATCGACTGATTGCAGTATCGATCTGGCCATTGTACTCGTTTGTCCTTGGTTATCTCACTCCGCCTCTTCTGTAGCAACAACTGGAGGACAATCATCACTTGTTCATGAGTGGATTAACTGTAAATATGCGCTCCATAAATCACAGCATCTCGCTCACAGCTGTAATTTTTTGAAGGTTGGAACGTCACCACTGACGTTATCTCAGATTATAATGGTGTAACTATATGGGGAATGTCAGTGTGTCTCTGTGATTAGTGTAGTCTTGACATGTGGATGGTGTCCTGCTGTACCTATATGGGGAATGTCAATATGTCTCTGTGATTAGTGTAGTCTTGACATGTGAAGGGTGTCCTCCTGGTAACTATATGGGGAATGCATGTCAATGTGTCTCTGTGATTAGTGTAGTCTTGACATGTGAAGGGTGTCCTGCGGTAGCTATATGGGGAATGTCAATGTCCCTGTGTTGAGTGTAGTCTTGACACGTGAAGGGTGTCCTGCTGTGACTATATGGGGAATGTCAATGTCCCTGTGTTAAGTGTAGTCTTGACATGTGAAGGGTGTCCTGCTGTGACTATATGGGGAATGTCAATGTCCCTGTGTTGAGTGTAGTCTTGACACGTGAAGGGTGTCCTGCGGTAGCTATATGGGGAATGTCAATGTCCCTGTGTTGAGTGTAGTCTTGACACGTGAAGGGTGTCCTGCTGTGACTATATGGGGAATGTCAATGTCCCTGTGTTAAGTGTAGTCTTGACATGTGAAGGGTGTCCTGCTGTGACTATATGGGGAATGTCAATGTCCCTGTGTTGAGTGTAGTCTTGACACGTGAAGGGTGTCCTGCGGTAGCTATATGGGGAATGTCAATGTCCCTGTGTTGAGTGTAGTCTTGACCCGTTAAGGGTGTCCTGCTGTGACTATATGGGAAATGTCAATGTCCCTGTGTTAAGTGTAGTCTTGACATGTGAAGGGTGTCCTGCTGTGACTATATGGGGAATGTCAATGTCCATGTGTTGAGTGTAGTCTTGACACGTGAAGGGTGTCCTGCTGTGACTATATGGGAAATGTCAATGTCCCTGTGTTAAGTGTAGTCTTGACATGTGAAGGGTGTCGTGATGTAACTATATGGGGAATGTCAATGTCCCTGTGTTGAGTGTAGTCTTGACACGTGAAGGGTGTCCTGCTATGACTATATGGGAAATGTCAATGTGTCCCTGTGTTGAGTGTAGTCTTGACACGTGAAGGGTGTCCTGCTGTGACTATATGGGAAATGTCAATGTCTCTGTGTTAAGTATAGTTTTGACACGTGAAGGGTGTCCTGCTATGACTATATGGGAAATGTCAATGTCCATGTGTTGAGTGTAGTCTTGACATGTGAAGGGTGTCCTGCTGTGACTATATGGGGAATGTCAATGTCCCTGTGTTAAGTGTAGTCTTGACACGTGAAGGGTGTCCTGCTGTAACTGTATGGGGAATGTCAATGTCCCTGTGTTGAGTGTAGTCTTGACACGTGAAGGGTGTCCTGCTGTAACTATATGGGGAATGTCAATGTGTCCCCGTGTTTAGTGTAATCTTGAAATGTGGAGGGTGTCCTGTGTAACTATATAGGGAATGTCAATGTATCTATGTTTATTTTAGTTTTGACATGTAGAGAGTGTCATGAAGTAACTATGTTAACAATGGTCAGTGTGTCCTGTAAGTATAGTCTAAACATCTTGAGGGCGCCAAGCTCTAACTATATTAACAATGGTCAGTGTGTCCTGTACGTATAGTCTTAACATCAAGAGAGCGCCAAGCTCTAACTATATTAACAATGGTCAGTGTGTCCTGTAAGTATAGTCTAAACATCTTGAGGGCGCCAAGCTCTAACTATATTAACAATGGTCAGTGTGTCCTGTAAGTATAGTCTTAACATCAAGAGGGCGCCAAGCTCTAACTATATTAACAATGGTCAGTGTGTCCTGTAAGTATAGTCTTAACATCAAGAGGGCGCCAAGCTCTAACTATATTAACAATGGTCAGTGTGTCCTGTAAGTATAGTCTTAACATCAAGAGGGCGCCAAGCTCTAACTATATTAACAATGGTCAGTGTGTCCTGTAAGTATAGTCTTAACATCAAGAGGGCGCCAAGCTCTAACTATATTAACAATGGTCAGTGTGTCCTGTAAGTATAGTCTTAACATCAAGAGGGCGCCAAGCTCTAACTTTATTAACAATGGTCAGTGTGTCCTGTAATTGTAGTCTTAACATCAAGAGGGCGCCAAGCTCTAACTATATTAACAATGGTCAGTGTGTCCTGTACGTATAGTCTTAACATCAAGAGGGCGCCAAGCTCTAACTATATTAACAATGGTCAGTGTGTCCTGTAAGTATAGTCTTAACATCAAGAGGGCGCCAAGCTCTAACTTTATTAACAATGGTCAGTGTGTCCTGTAATTGTAGTCTTAACATCAAGAGGGCGCCAAGCTCTAACTATATTAACAATGGTCAGTGTGTCCTGTAAGTATAGTCTTAACATCAAGAGGGCGCCAAGCTCTAACTATATTAACAATGGTCAGTGTGTCCTGTAAGTATAGTCTTAACATCAAGAGGGCGCCAAGCTCTAACTTTATTAACAATGGTCAGTGTGTCATGTAAGTGTAGAATTATGAAACTGTATCAGCCTACTTAAAACATTTAAATGCTTACACGTTTTGCGTAATTTGCCTTGTGGGAATCTGGTCTCCATGTCTTTCAAAACGAACTCCAGTACTTCAAAACTGCTTGACGACAGTGGTTGTGGTGGTGATGAGAAAGCTTTTCGTACAAGGCCCTGGATAGCCAGTCTCTTCTACACTCACTGGAGCATATATTTTATAAAGAAATCCAAATCACACACCCTTGTCTGCTTTAAGTTCTTTCAAGTAGTACGTACTTAAACTTTGTTGTGTGGACTTTATTTTTAGCAGTTAGCAGTCCGCGCTCGTGGCTTTCACCCAAGTGGTAAAATGTCTTTCCGACCCTGAAAACAGCCGACCTGACGGTGAAGAGATCCTTCAAGAATGATGACCATGTTTTCAAAGACTATGGGAGAGAGATGGTGGTTAGTTTATTAACCGGGAATGCTATTACCGGACAGCACATTCCATGGACACATTAACTCGAATCTCGTACAGCGTTTGACGTTCCTGCTACAGATCTGGGTCAGCTGATTACTGGTTCCTTATCTCACAGTCCTGTGTCTCCAGGGAATGCTCCCTAACGAACTGACACATAGACCCCCTCTCACACTGAAGAGAATGACAGGGTGCTGTCCGAACACGGCCGTAAATCCGGTCCTCTAGATACCCAATAGGAAAATCAATGATCTGTCACAAGAGGATTACGGTAGACATAATAGTTGGGACAGGTCGTATTTCACATTGTTTGTATTCTAGTCTTTAATCAGAGCTACTTGCAAACGCTTTTCTCCAGATTGTTCGTTGTTCAGTTAATATCGTGTGTGTATTTTCAGGGTTATTGTTGTGTTAATAGTGAGTGAGTGAGTTTTTGGCTTTACGCCGCTTTTAGCAATATTCCAGCAATATCACGGCAGGGGACACCAGAAATGGGCTTCACACACTGTACCCATGTCGGGAATCGAACCCGGGTCTTCGGCGTGACGAGCGAACGCTTTAACCACTAGGCTACCCGACTTGTGTTAATAACATTACTGAAGAGTTCCTTAAGGTTACATGTGATTCCAGTAAACAGTACAATAATTATGATTATCATTGTACTGATAAATGATCATGCTCTACTTTGTTTATACATCAAAAACAAGTACAATATTTAAATGACACATATGTTTATTTGTACAATATACAACATCGTTAAAAATATAACACCAAGAGCACAATACTGAAGATACAACTACAATAGTGACATCGCCTTATATTGTCAGATATCAATCGCCTGCAATAGGATATACCCTCCATATAACGCCTCTGAACATGTACCAAAACCCCACCACAAACCCTCTCTGTTTACATTAGGAATTTCAGAATGCAATCGCGTACACCTGGTGTCATCACTGATTTTCAGTGATTCTTTTATTGTCATTACTAATTTGCCTTTACGTCGTATGGAACCTTTTTCTGCAGATAATCGAGACTGATTACTCTGTAGCGTTTTATGTCAACTGAAATACGTAATCATACTGATGGAACAAAGTAACGGAACAATTGGAAAGGAAAACAATTGTTTGGATTGATATCCTATACGATCCACGACGACAGAACCCGGAAAATGTTTAACAAGCGTTCATATTATTATTTTCTATTTTTAAAAACAGCATTCAACGCTATTTATTCACTGATTTTTGCAACAGCATATTCGAGTGTATTTAGTTATTATCAGTTGACTCATAACTCCCTTTACGTAGCTGCTTATCAGATGTCAGTGTTAATACGCATCTTAAAACACGCTGTGTTCTTCTCAAGCATACTTTCGTGTCGAACGCTGGGAGGACTCAATATTAAAGCCTTAAAAAAGACATGATTTCTACTGTAGATTTAGGATTGATTATTTGATATAGCATCTTCAACATTTGCTCCATGTAATTATTAATAGTATTATTTGTCATGAATGCCGCGCTATGACTGGAATACTGTTGAAAGCGGCGTTAAATCCAACTCACTCACTATTTATCATGAATATGTGACCCCTCTGAATATAAGAACAGTCAAACAAACACTATGTGTGTTATCTGTGTGGAACTCACAGTATAACCTTTGCACAGCATCAAAGAGACGATATAATATATGTTGACGTGTATTTCAGTCGTGTATTTTCATCGTCCTGGACAACAGGATTGCCGTCGACACAGTGGACTTTGGTGTTGCCTTATCTAGACCGACAAATCACACCATTATTCAAACTTTGCTAGACGTTTACGAATTCTTCCTGACCCAATAGATTAGCTATATCTCCAGCATGTCATTCAGCCGGGTACGTCATGGCTGTTTACCAATGATTACGTGTAGATATCAGAGTTGTAGAGGACACAGAGGCAAGCGATCATGTGCAAATCATGTTCCTGCATGTTAACTGTTCGCCAATGAACGTCATCAAAGGAACAAGTCGCCACTATCAGTATCTGGTAATTAGTCTGACCATATCAAAGTCCATTAATAAACCTATTTGAAAAGATGAGAGACACGTAATCGATAAGGACTCGAATTCAATAGCTTGCAAATGTTTGCACTTCAATGGTAGTTTCCTTAGGTTTGGGTGTGAGTACCTTGCTTTTCAACCTTCTCTGTTGGATGTAATTACTTTTGGTAAAAAGTGAAATAATATATTACAGAAAGTATGTAAAAGTTGTCACAGGATCAGAGGAAACGGTTTTCATACCTTATTATGAACTACGCTACTGTACACATACAATGAACATCCGTTAACACACATATTAAAGAACTGTTATTTTGTTATCACAGACTTGCGGTATATATTACATATATGTTGATCCATTATCAATGGAATGATTGATCAATACATATAAATGCCATTTCCATGTTAACATCTTCAAATACCATTGACAACATCATCACATCCAACCCGTTAAGACCTTATTTGTAAAGCAAGCCCCCTTGAGATAACTCTTTCAATTGAAATTAACTGGCCGGTATTTGATTGGTCAGTAAAATAATATTCGTCTTTAAATCCAACATATGACCAAAGCTTCAATAGTGATAAACCATACATAATGAATAACTCATGGTTTAACTGGTTTCACTGTTGGAAGGCGTAGACGCATATTGGCCAACACACACACATCGGTAGTCAATACAGACCAGCTGAACACATAAATGTGTGTAAAACTAAAAAAAATCATTGACATGTTGTCAAACACAAAACCATAAAAAAGCCACTTGTGATTTTCTGTAAACTTCCAGAGTTTACCATTAGTCCTTTGATATCAGTGAGTGAGTGAGTGAGTTGGGTGTAACGCCGCTTTTAACAGTATTCCAGTTACATCACGGCGTGTCAGCTTAATGTAGGTGGAAAGCCCGAAGTGATGCAGGTCTCAGACGTTTACCACTTCGGTGAAACCCACGAGCACGGGTATGGTGCTGACAAACATAGAAACATAATCGGGACGAACCGGGATTCGAACCCACAATCGTAGGTTTCTGGCGTTCCCAAGGGACACAACTCTGCACAACGGCGCCTTAGACAATTGGGCCACCCTTTGATATTAAATTACAGCAGTGTGAAATGGTCTAAAGATAAATCTCTATATTCATTGTGTGTCAAGTATGCACAGGTATCTAATGAACTGAAATGGGGTATACTAATGAAATCAATAATTATAATAATAATCAACTACGAGCTTGTGCGTGTCTATATGACTTTAAAACCATTTCGTCTGCCGGTGAAGGGGTTTGTATCAGCAGCTTAGATGTAACTGTTCCATTCCCGTACAAGCTCTCGCTGAGACGCCTGCGCTCAGAGGGAGACCTTTGTAAGGTCGCGGACGGCCTTGAGACTGAGTAGTTTGTTTTTGTATTGGGAGGTTCGCACAGACACTGTAAACAAAACATACAGCAGTTCGGTTCCTCTTCGTTTAAAGGAGTTTTTACATTTTGTATATTTTTTTGTTCAATCCTTAGAATGCATTTTATGGCATTTACAATCTTCCATACAAGCTCTCTTCTAAATAAAATATACACCCAGGGATCCAGTATAGGATTAAACGAAGCGAAACGAATCAGCAGAAGACCCATTTTGTTCGTCTTCATTAACGTAACTAGGTCTGTCTGGCATAGTAGCACATAAATCTGAAAATAGAAATAAAACATTTTACAGCATAAATACATGTATACATTACAAATATCAACATCATCATTTACAAATTTTTCCAATGAGCATTCAGCAGGCTTGTCACAACACCCGGTTATAATGAAAATGATGTAGGTTTGGCAGATCAACGCTACTGCTATCCTTTATTGGTTTGAATGGTAAAACCTTGTCAAACCTGCTAATTGATTAAATTACTAATGCATGTTACACATAAGGGTGTTATATATAAATATCCTTGTCTATAAATATTACCGGTTATTTGTGATACTGAGTTTAACTAAATACATTATATATTCAAGCAGTAGCACGGGACATGCCTCTTTGAAGGCTGCTGCATTAATGTGTTTGTGACGGGTCCCACCGGTGGGACAGGATACGCTCACCTTTTCGCGAACACCTTGTATCATTACTATTTGATATTGATTCATAATCACATGCTCATGATTTTGTCGGAATCGTACAATCGACTCTGCGTTGGGCAGTGATTTCTTATGAATATGGTAAGGGTTCTGTCTCTTTATCTTTAAAAAATGTGTTTCATTATGTCTTTATTATTTTAAATCTATTTTAATGCAATATTAGGGTCCCTTGGGGACTAGGGGTAGAGTTGATCCTCAGCACTTTGCTGGTTGTAGTGTGACGTGACTACAATGGATCGGGTGGTCAGGCTTGATGACATGGGTGAACAGGCGTCAGCGTAAACCGACGGCGTAGGACATTTCTCATAATATCACCCACTGGTTTGTCTGTTCCAGACTCGTTTATTTACACGCAGTCGTAATGTAGCTGACTGGTATTAAAAGAACAAAGCTTTATGAAAAGATACCATGTTTGTCAGGAAAACCCGTTTTCGGGAACGTTTACATATATCAATCGTCTAACGCGCCGCGATTCGCTGTGCAGAGTTGCGTCCCTTGGCACTCCAGAAACCTATGATTGTGGGTTCGAATCCCGGTTCGCCCCGATTATGTTTCTAGGTTTGTCAGCACCATACCCGTGCTCGTGGGTTTCACCGAAGTGGTAAACGTCTGAGACCAGCATCACTTCGGGCTTTCCTCCCACATTAATCTGACACGCCGTGATGTAACTGGAATACTGTTAAAAGCTGCGTTAAACCCAACTCACTCACTCATTCACAAACCAAGAAACAGTCAGGGCGAATACACGTACTCCATTTCTCCTCTAAGTATTTCTAAGATTTTCGACACCATGGACTCACATACATGTAGCAAATATTCGAAAATCACTGGGAATCTCAGTCTGGATTAACGAGTTTTCACTGTATGCAAAACAATTTTAAAAATCGATCAGTACAGAAGAGCCAATACTTTTGTGTAGTAGTGTACGTCACGCCAGTGCGTCGGTGCATTTCTTCACACGGAAATAATTCATGAAGTCAATCTCCACGGTATTAAATAACACATTGAAAAAACCTTTGTTGTGAATGTTGAACAGTGACTCGCAGTTTAAGAACTGTTATTCAGCCCACCCGGATATAATCCTGTTCTCCTTGTACGTCAGTTACCAAGGAATGATGATGCGACGTGTAGGCTATGTAAACACCTTACATGTAAGTAGGCTAACTTGTGGGGTCATAGTGTCGACACGATACTATTGACAGTCCTCTCACATCCTGGTTTGCACGAACAGCTTGAGCACTTCAAGGTTGAAAGTCCTCCCTTGCGAGGCGAGGTGTATGAACATTGCTGTATCGTGACATGGATGAGACCAATTCAGTTCTTCGAGTGTGTGTGTTTGTTGTTTGACGCAGCACTTAGCAAATATTCAAGCAGCTATATAAAAGCGGCCTGTAAATAATCGAGTCTGGACACACAAACAAGTGTTTTATACTGAGAGAAACAAGTCACGCCCAAATTTATTTTGCAAGGTATAGTGCTTTAAGTTTTATACAAGTAGATAAATGGTTTAATAAAATTAATTCTTATGTTTATATTGGAACCGTGAATCATTTCAAACCAAGTCATACAAATTATTCAACAACTAAGGTGAGGTACTAGTCCGGACTATTGCCGATTTATAGTGCTAGCTCACTGAGATACCATGCCGCAGTTTAACATGAATACCCCACTCAGACACAGTATACTGACTCCGAGCCGACCAGTCCTTGTTTAGCCCCTTTATGCCGAGCGCCAGACAGGGTAACAACAAGTGCCATGTTTTAACGTCTTTTGGTATGACGCGGCCGGGGATCGAACCCCGGACCTTCCGCTCTCCGGGCGGACGCTCTGCCACTAGACCACGGAGGCGGTCTCAACAACTAAGATAAATTATTTTAAAATTGTTAAACCACTAATTGATGTTGATAAAGAAGTGATCGTGTGACAGGATCGACCTAGGTGCATTGAATTCGTATTGTCACCCCTTTTACCGAGAGGGGCGGTCGGGTAACCTAGTGGTTAAAGCGTTCGCTCGTCACGCCGAAGACCCGGGTTCGATTCCCGACATGGGTACAATGTGTGAAGCCCATTTCTGGTGTCCCCCGCCGTGATATTGGCGGAATATTGCTTAAAGCAGCGTAAAACCATACTCACTCACATACACTTTTACCGAGAACCCTTTCGTCTATCTGTATGCTCCTTTCTGCTCAACAGACGCAAGACACTAATCAGCGCGACATTTGTTCGGATTGACACATGTTTTGTGCAAACATCGGGTGTCATTACAGATTTTCAGTGATCTATTCATATTTTTGCACCGCTATTTTGTACTTCCCTGTGGAATCTATTTCGGTGGATAATCGAGACTAGTTATTCTCTGGCATTGACGTTATTTTCTAATTCATTTTTGTGATACATTTTCGCTGTGTGTTCGCTTCATTGTACTTTGTAACAGCTTGTACCGATTTTAACGACTATGTGTCAATGATCATTGATAACAAGTTAATACAACGTCCTGTCTGACTTCGTCCAAACAACGCTGTATACCACAAACACTATTTTGCCATTTATGCCCATTGGAATCTGTTTCCGTAGATAATCGAGACTGGTTATTCACTGGTGTTGACTTTATATATCTAAATTTACAAAGAGAATGCATTCTGTCACTACAGCCAACTCTACCTGAACACAATAACCTCATGTCAGTGTTCTTGAAAACCTGAAATGTTCAAATCTATTTATCGTATGTTTCGCGAGTCCACTAAACTTCAACTCAGTTTCCCCATGTCCGTGCTTCTATAACCTGGAATGTTTATTTAAAGTTGCCAGTAATTGCAAACATTTATTTCAAGTACAAGGTACACAGGGTTATTATCTATCGTGAAGACGTCCGATTTTTTATCACAAATCACTTAATTTCGTTAATCCGATATACTCGTTAATCCGACACAATCATGTGCAACCAACGATGTCGGATTAACGAGACTTGACTGTATACTGTAGCTCCTGTTACACCGGTACGAATGAATAAATATATACCGTGTGTTTTGGTACTGACACAGATTTGCCGTCAACAAGGGCAATATGTTTAACTATCATGTGTTTCATAATTGTTTTGCATATCTATTTTTTCATCCAAACTAAAGCAAACCAACTTTTTTTCTCAGTTTTTCTCTCCTGACACATAATATTTTCCAAAAAGTGCTGGTCAGGTCATAATGTTGTCAATTCAGTGAAGAGAGGTTACTCGAAGTCCATCAAGTCTCTTTTAATTTACCTGTTGCGTTTGGCGTGAAATCAGATTGTTATCGCTGAATGTTTTAACAGGAAGTGAAACAATAATTGTGATTTCAATTTTTTAAATTACATAAGGGCATGATAATACCAAACGTCATTTCCCCTAGGCGCCTGAAAAACTACACATGTGCACGATTTTGATTTGTAATTTGTAATTTGTAATATTACAGCCATGCAGATGAATATTATTCAAATCGTTTTTTCTTCACTGGCACCAGAAGGGATCGCAAAACACGTGGGATTATTTTACTGAGTGTGCTAAAATAGCTAGAGTTTCAATTTTGTTCAAATATGTACCATAACCCATCACTAACTATATACACGCGACGTTAACCCCAATTTCAATTCACCTAACAAATTATATTTATCATTTGTTCATGTCCCCTTTCACCTCACCTCACCTCACCTCACCCACCTAATTATATACAAATGAGGATACATCCCAGTTGACCACCTCACCTCACCAACTAATTATATGAACGAGATGTTAAACCCCATTTCAACTCACCTCACCCACGAAATAATATACACATGCCATTACGCTCCATTTCAACTCACCTCACCCACCTAATTATAGACACGTGACTTTAAACCCCATTTCACCTCATCTCACCAAACTTATTATATACACGTGACTTTAAACCCCATTTCAACTCATCTCACCAAACTAATTATATACACGTGACTTTAAACCCCATTCACCCCACCCCACCCACCTAATTATATACACGTGACTTTAAACCCCATTTCAACTCACTTTATCCACATAATTATATACACATGACGTTACACCCCATTTCACCTCACATCACCTCACCCACCTAATTATATACACGCGGCGCTAAACCCCATTTCACCTCACCTCACCCTCATATATACACTTTCTTTAAAGAAGTTCTTAATCATAAGTTTGCCTGTTTAGACAGATCGCTTTTATTTTTTCCTCCCTTTGTTTCAAGTTATCATGACGATATAGATCTGTACGTGACACAGTGTTGTTACCTTTGTAGTACATGATCGAGGCGTGTCGTAAATTGTCGTAGCTTTCGCATGGGAAATGGAATTATACACATACCATTTGAAGTGCTCGTGAAATATACATGATTTCTCTTCCAGGACGTACGCTATTGTGGTTGATTACGGTAATGGCAATTAACGTAGTACCTGCATGCATGTAATCCACAGATCAGTATATATATATCAATATTTCCTGCCCACGGACATATCAGATAACCATAACACGTATACATAATACCGTGATTACTGTTACAAAGTGTCAGCTGCACGAGCGCATGCGCAGTAATCGCCGTGAAAGTGGGGTTTCCTGACTAACGAGGCTGTAGCTGGAAGGAGTGAGTGAGTGTAGGTTTACACCGTTTTTAGAAATATTCCAGTAATATCACGGCGGGGGACACCAGAAACGGGCTTCACACATTGTATCTATGTGGGGAATTGAACCCGGGCATTCGGGGTGACGGGCGAACACTTTAACCACTAGTCCAGCGGCCCCGGATTGTCAGAGAAACATTGTGCATACACGTCTACACATATACATGCTAATTCCAATATACTTGTGGGTGCAGTTAAGCAATGGTCAGAGCTTAATGACTTGAAAGGGGAGGGGCGGTTTGGGTAGCCTGGTGATTCAAGCGTTAGCCCTTGAAGTCTGCGGTCCGGGTTCGATTCCCACATGGGTACAGTATGTGAAGGCCATTTCTGGCGTGCATCGCCTTGGTAAGCTGGGATATTGTTAAAAGCGGAGTAAAACCTCACTAGCTCATTCACATGAAATGAGGACCAGGCTTCCTCCTAAATAAGTTCAAATATTGAAATACCCCTTCGTCTGTCTGCTCGCTTCAATGTCATCATATTTATCCATCCGTCAGTTAATGGTTGCACTAATTACACACCGTTCCAGTTTCGCACACAGCACGCGCTACTTCGTCTACACATACACTGGAATTGGACCCCAGCAAAGTGCCTCTTTGAACGCATTACCAACTGGATAATGTAACACATGTTTAAGGAAGCAGTTTGTGTACGTTAATAGATTTCCAATGTTGTCTATGTTCGTACTTAGGGCAGAGCTTCTTCAGGTGTGGACATTGTATGCTAAGTTAAACCTCCCCATGTTGAAAAATAATACACCTGTTACTTTTTTCCAGATTGTTTTTCCACAAAATATTTTCACAATTACTGTTGCAGGGAAATGATTTTGACATTGTTGCTTTAACACAGTGATAAGCTGTAAGTCCATGACATGTGTACAGGAACATAAGAAGAAATCCATCAGATGAAACATAACGGTAATTAAAGAGGCTATTGTCGGCTAAGTACGGAGCATATTTTGTTCAATCATAATATCGTTACACAAATGTGTGTATTTATAGATGTGTTTGACATTAACTGAATATTGATGAAAACAACTGCCTTTGTAACCTTTTACGCTTTGTAATACTTTTTCCAGCAAACAAAGGTTCTCGTTTAGACTGTTTATTTTACCCTGGCGTCGAGCAATGGAATATTCATTACATTACGAGACATTTAAGTATTTCTAACGATTGATGGCAGGTTAGGGAGCTAGTCTGGAGTGGTTAACAACCTGTCAGTGGGACCAGCCATGATTTCACTCAAGGTAGAAGTGCTTCAGTGAATGTAGGCCGAGTGGTTGGACATAATCATAATTCTGTGAAAAATAATGTTGTTTCCTACCAACCAATTTTTCGAAATAGACGAAATAGATGCTATATCAAACTCTCGTCATCTCATATAATATTGGTAACTGTAATTGGTCAAAATAAGGAAAAGCGCAAAACCTTTTAACATATGAATGCGCACAGCGTCTACGGACCGTCCGCGTGGTCTAGTGGTAGAGCGTCCGCCCGGAGAGCGGAAGGTCCCCGGCCGCGTCATACCAAAAGACGTTAAAAGATGTTAAACTGCGGCATGGTATATCAGTGTGCTAGCACTATAAATCGGCATCAGTCCGGACTAGAATAGGAGGCATGCACGTCGCTATATAAGTGTAAAAATCTTGGACGCGACGTTAAACCCGATTTCACCTAACCTCACCGAAGCGTCTACGCATCCTATAACCTGTGTTTCGTTGCGAATATGGTTAATCAATTAAAGTAATAATGTGACTCTATGGGGTCAAGTTCGTGTTTGAACTATTTATTTTGCTTGTTTGTTGTTGAACTCAACAATAATACAGCTGTGTGATCTGGGCCTGTAAATTATCGTGTTTGGAACAGACAATCCATTGCTTAACATCATGAGCTACAATCCACACCGTCGGGTACGATGCCACACAGCCTAGCCACCGAGCCAGACCACCCGATCCACGCCGTCGGGTACGATGCCACACAGCCTAGCCACTGAGCCAGACCACCCGATCCACGCCGTCGGGTACGATGTCATACAGCCTAGCCACCGAGCCAGACCACCCGATCCATGCCGTCGGGTACGATGTAACACAGCCTAGCCACCGAGCCAGACCACCCGATCCACGCCGTCGGGTACGATGTAACACAGCCTAGCCACCGAGCCAGACCACCCGATCCACGCCGTCGGGTACGATGTCACACAGCCTTGCCACCGAGCCAGACCACCCGATCCACGCCGTCGGGTACGATGTCACACAGCCTTGCCACCGAGAAAGACCGCCCGATCCACGCCGTAGGGTACGATGTCACACAGCCTAGCCACCGAGCCAGACCGCCCGATCCATGCCGTCGGGTACGATGTCATACAGCCTAGCCACCGAGCCAGACCGCCCGATCCACGCCGTCGGGTACGATGCCACACAGCCTAGCCACCGAGCCAGACCACCCGATCCACGCCGTCGGGTACGATGCCACACAGCCTAGCCACCGAGCCAGACCACCCGATCCACGCCGTCGGGTACGATGTAACACAGCCTAGCCACCGAGCCAGACCACCCGATCCACGCCGTCGGGTACGATGTCATACAGCCTAGCCACCGAGCCAGACCACCCGATCCATGCCGTCGCCTCTTACGGCCAGGATCGTTTGCTTGGGGCCAATTCTAACCCGGAAGCCCAACGGGTACGCCTATCATACCAACAATGATATTACCTATATCAGTGTACCTGAAACAGTGGTTCACTTGAAGAATCATTATGTAAGGACATGTCAGCCTCGCAATAACAGTCGGTTGCTACCGGTTGCTGCGAATTCCCGGTGTGAATATTGTAACAATGTTTGGTGAGTTTAGAATTAGTCGCAATTCTTTTGAAATCATGACTTTTATTGTGACACGGATACGAATAGAAATACACAAAGCCGTTGAAGTTGGTGATTTACGAGGGAATATCAGAAAGATTTTAAAATGAGCCTGGCGTATCTAGGTTGTTTTTAGGCTGACGTATGAAACAGTTATATTAGTATTCACAAGTGTTTCTTTAGACTAACATTTAGTCTCTGAAATCTTATATTACACAATATCCTTCTTGACTCTAAAAATAAAAAAATTTCCTTATGTTGATTTCTGTGGAATAGAGCTAGCTTGAGCTGGCTAGACTTGCTTTTGTATGCATTTCTAGATTATTATTTTTTCATAAAATAAATATATTCCACGGTCATGGTGCAGGACTAGTGTTTCTTGAGTCAATCTTCACACTTTGCCGTGTTTCAGTCCAGTGACTTGTCGATTCGAGACTTAGACTCTGAGCTATTCTACTCCTTAACATTGAAATGGAAAAAACTATCTTTTCACCCTGGAGAGTCAATCGCTGATGAATATTGATGTACGGTTGCATGCTGTTTGTAATTACGGGAGGAGTTCCCAGCATATGCCACAAATAAACATTAAACATAGGCTTGTGTCAGACGGGTTCCCAGAATGCTATGACAGCTCCGCTGGTCACCACCTCCAACGTCATTTCAACCAGATATTCTCGCCACGCATGGGGTTGTCATTCTATCCCAGGGACAGGTGATGAGTTTCAATCATTACGATTCCGACAGCAGACAAGATTCCATGCAGAGTAAACACTTTGGGCCCCTCCAAACTAAGCTTAAAGCAACCAGATCCACTACGAACATTATATCCCAGCCGCCTTATTCACCAAATCTGGCGACGCATTTAGCTGGGCAGAGTTGCGTCCCTTGAGCACGCCAGGAACCTTTGATTGTTGGTTCGAATCCTTATTCCTATGATTGTGGGTTCGAATCTCAATTGGCTCCTATTAAGTTTCTAGGTTTATCAGAACCATTCCCGTCCTCGTGGGTTTCACCAAAGTGGTAAACGTCTGGGATCTGCATCACTTCGGGCTTTCCTAACAGATTAAGCTGCAACACTGTGATATAACTGGAATACTGTTAAAACCTCTCTCATCCAAGTGACTACCACCTGTTTCAAACTTGAAAAAGCCTCGTGGGTTTGACCAAAGTGACATACGTCCAAGGCCTGCAATAGTTCGGGCTTTCTTAAGCTGATTGAAATAATGTTTAAAGAGGCGTTTCATCACAGTCCCTCACTCCGTCCCTCATACAACACTACACGTGGACAAACGGGCTATCCGAATCAAATTAGTTTCGAAGTATTTTATCATAACCCGAAGTATTTTATCACAACCACACCATCAATCATTTCGACAAGCAATGACACACGTGCAACACGTATTGTTTGTTACACACCCTGTGTCCCACATATTTCTATTAAAGGCGATAGAAGTAAGAGATGATAAGCTTAAACCGACGTCAGAATACCGACATGTCCAAATACTGTCTTATCGGTATAGTACTGTTTTGCGTCTACACGTGGATCAACTGAGTTGAGAACTTAACCACAAGCGGTCCTATTGACAGATTTGTGAGGGAGCCAAAACGACATGTCATATCAATTTAAATTCTTATCAAGGCTATTGGGCCAATAAATTCATTGTTATTGACAGTACACTTATAGCCTAGGCGACTCGGGGAGTGCATGTTTATATAGATTTGTTTTACTGAGTCTGCTTTTTACATCGTTGTACAGAAGGTGACACCTTAATAAACTATTTTCTCTCTGTGCCCCATTTCTTGTCGAACATCTAAGTGGCTACTTAAACGATGATCCGATAACGTCACCTCGTTCACGCGGTTAATTGTTTTTACGGGAATTGCCCTTGATACGGATGACTGGACGATGCTTTGAACAGTATTTCAGGGCGTGTCTGAATGATGTGGATATACACAGAAACAGGGAGAATCGGGTTTCGATCCCACTAGGTTTCTGGAACGCCTGAGGGACGCAATTCTGTACAGCGACTTGACAACCCCTGTCCTTTATATGGATGAAATTGACATGCATTTTCTTAGCGAAGGTTATTTGTAAGAAGCTTGGTTACTTGGTTACATTCGAGCTGACTTTATCATACCCCTTACCATTCAAACCGATAAAAAGCTGAAACCTGCGTCACTGTCAACCAACATTAATCGAACGCCTACCTGGTGCAAGGACTTGTTATATAGGTCCGTGCCTGGTGTAGCGGATAGAGCGTCTGTCTAGAAATCGGAAGGCCGGTGGTTCGATTCCCAGTCGTGTCAGCCAAAAACATGAACATATGGTACTAATCGAGGGCTGAGCGGCTCGGAGTAAGAATCGGGTATCCGTGACTCTCTGTGTATCTCTCTGTGTGTATCACTCTCTCTCTGTGTCTCTGTGTGTGTGTCTCTCTCTTCTCCCTCACACACACACACACACACACACACACACACACACACACACACACACACACACACACACACACATCGCTATGTAAGTGCAATGATATTGACGCGACGTTTAACCCCATATTTCAACCATCCACATGTTATTCTTTCACGCTCGGGTATAATTGAAATACTGTTATTAACAAAACGACATTAACCCCAACTCACACAATCGCAGATCATGTAGATACTTACCATCAGCGGAAAGTAGCAGCTTGCGAAGACAACAGTAATTCCAATGAGAAGCACCACCATCTGAATCTCGGCGTACCTCTTGTTGTTGCTCTTAAACTTCCTCGCACACCCACCTGGGGCATTAAGTATCCCTTGTTTTTTCCTGATCCTTATGAGAGTGTATATAACAACTATATTACAAATGATGGTCACGAAAATAGCGATTAAAGCTATAACAGCATAGAACAAATTGAAGGCAATATTCACAGGGTCCTTGCTTACATAGTCAAAGAAGCACCATGTTTTGGGATACTGGTATATATTTTTTCCAAATCCCATTAGAGGAAACGAAGCAATCAATATTGACAACACCCATGAGCCTATAAGTGTGACTTTAGCATATGTTGCTGTGAGCCTTGTGTGATATAGATACGGATGACGGACACAGATGTAGCGCTCCACTGCCATAGAGGTAACGATGAACAGTGTGGTGAAACTGGCAAATATCATCATGAAGGAAAAGTAGTGACACACAGGCATGCCACCTATCCATTTGAAATTATTCACATATACTGATATAACTACAGGTGACAGGGCGCACGTCCCGAACAGGTCTGTGACTGCTAATCCCGCGACCAATTTGTAAAACAAAGTCCTTCTTTGCTCAATGGCAGACGTTGCAAGGACGAAGAGGGCCAAGAGATTTCCGAAGACCCCGGTGCCAAACATGACACTGGCAACCATTACGGTGTGGTTCCGTTTTGCAGCGTCCACAACGAACCCCCCGACACTGATATTTGCTTCTATCCCTGCTGTGTCATTGATGAGAAGTAGTTGCTTCTCTGTCATGGTGTATTGTTCTGAAGTCGTCGCCATGACATAACCCACGACAAACTTTAAGCAACTCACATTTATCACCCAACGTGACTGTTCACAAACATTTTATGAGCCTCTCCCTGTCATGTTCATCGCCCTAACCTCCACAGCCAGGAAAAGATGTCACTTTTGTTGTCGAAGATCACGTTACACATACACACAAACACATGAATTATACTCTCCTTGGAAGGTTACCTTTTATATCCTCCGTTGGGGTATCCAAGTCACAAGGTCTGGAATATTTCTAAAAACAACTACCACAGCAGGATATTCCTTAGGTTTAACACAGCCTGCAGTACACTGAAGCTCCTACATTCACATTCCTATTCCAATCACTGGACCGTGTGGCTTGAATAAAACTGTCGTCTGCTCGTCATACGTCACAGCGCGTGCCACGATCTCTTTTCGAGGAAGTTTCCCGGGGCGAGTTGAGCTTGGCGACCGTCAATCAATGTTGTTTAACACACTGTACTCATATCCTGAAATCAGAGAGTCGATTAATTAGAACAGATGTCCTGTGGCAAAACAAATTTTCGTTTTAACTTTGAGAACAGTTTGTCATGTAAACATACGATCATTAACTCACCCTTCAACCTATCACGATGTACGTGGATTCGATCATATATTATACTCACTGTAGTGTCAATTCCTCACAAAATACCTATAAACGTCAAATATTATTCATCCAATTGATCTGACAGAGAACATTTCAGAAATTATTTTGGGGGAAAATATTTGTGTGTGATATCAAGCTTTACACAACATCGTGTATGAACGGGGTGTTCATGCTGTGAAAGGGGTAGTGGGGTAGCCTAGTGGTTAAAGCGTTCGCTCGTCACGCCGAAGACCCGGTTCGATTACCCACATGGGTACAATGTGTGAAACCCATTTCTGGTGTCCACCGACTATATTGCTAAAAGCGGCGTAAAACCATACTCACTCATGTTGTAAAGTAGAAATCCTGAAATTCACATGGGTAGTTATTACACAGTTTGACGGTGGGTGCACATCTTAATGGCCATGCTGTAAGGACGTTGTTCAATAGCACAGCATGTTGTATGCATGTTGATAAGTGTAGCTGTAAAAACCGCCCACGTCGCTTAGTATAGATCTGAAATTCTAGTGTGGGAAAAAGATCAGTTTACGCTGTATAGAAATTACTGTCGGTGGTTCAAGCCAACAAGGCGGTATCATATGATACCCACTGTGCACAGTGTTACGCAGGTTGGAATTGGCGATTTATATTAATATACCCACATGCTATCCAGTTTATCAAATTACCGAAACATAAACACACCATGTCCCTGGGCTATCATCTCTGTAGCAGACGGAAAAGCGTTCAAAATATGTTAGCGACAAATGGAGTTAAACACAGAACTTTAAGGTAACCACAGGCGATTACTATTAACCTCCGTATTTTAAAAATCGTATTGGAATTCAACCAGTTTGAAGGTTGTTGCCTGTCATGAATAATTACAGTTTCATTCACAATCTTGGGTTAGATTCCCTGTATGGGTACAATGTGTGAAGCCAATTTTTTGGTATCCTCCGCTGTGATATTGCTGGAATATTGCTGAAGGCGGCGAAAAACCATACTCACTCACGTACTTAAAGCACTTCCGTGGATACCAGAGACTAATCGTGCCCGGACAGTCAAAACCAATAACACCTATAACGATTGCCCAAACAGGATGATTAAAGACCCCGGTGTGTATTGTCATATTGATCAGTTTATCCTGCGATTGTCAGGCTACGCTGTAGTGAGTGAGTGAGTGAGTATGGTTTTACGCCGCTTTTAGCAATATTCCAGCAATATCACGGCGGGGGACACCAGGCATAGGCTTCACATATTGTGTAAATTTGGGAAATCGAACCTGGGTCTTCGGCGTGACGAGCGAACGCTTTAACCACCAGGCTACCCGACCGCCCCCTACGCTGTAGAAAATAGACATAATGTACTTCTGAGGAAGACTTTTATGGATGTCAACTTCTTTATCATGTGGAACACAACGTTTCGGAGTATATATTTACCGCTTCATCAGGTGAATAAATGCTGTGAGGCAGAGAACATATATATTTACCCCCGGCCTCACGTTTGCCCATTGTCCATTACCAACCAATCAGTGATAAGTTAAATGTTTGCTTCCTTTTGTACATTTCTAATCACGTCTCAGCGCCGTTATCTGTTGGCGTCCCTTGGTAAGTTTCCACCATTTTTATCTTATAACTTTTGTTGTTTTGACAGGTCGAATATATATGTTCTCTGCCTCATAGCATTTATTCACCTGATGAAGGAGTAAATATATACTCCAAAACGTTGTGTTCCGCATAATAAAGAAGTTGACATCCATAAATTCTCTTCCTAATGTGTATTGGGGCGGCCGGGTAACCTAGTGGTTAAAGCGTTCGCTCCTCACGCCGAAGACCCGGGTTCGATTCCCGACATGGGTACAATGTGTGAAGCCCATTTCTGGTGTCCCCCGCCGTCATATTGCTGGACTATTGCTAAAAGCGGCGTAAAACCATACTCACTCACTCGTTGTGTGTATCACTTCTAAATGCCTTTCAAAGAATTGTACTTCTGTTCAGAGAAATTACTCATAACACATAAGAAACCGGTCTATTTCTCAATTGAATGTGCCCGTGTTGGCTTGCGCTGTATCAGGTGAGTTGCCTGTCTCCCTGACACAATGACAGTTCCTTTAGCAATGGAAAGGATTTATAAAATGTCTCGGTGCATGTACAAAGAGCACGTGATAAAATGTTTGTTATTTTGTGTATGAAAAGCATTACAAGGATCACAAAGAATCGGCCACTAATTTTATATAGTTTTTACGCAAAAACTAATGTTTTGATATGATTTACTCTATGGTAACGTTATATTCTGCATGTTGTGTTGCTGCCGAACTAATGTTGTTTGTAGAGGCACTGACTTACGCCGGTATTCACGTGACCGGCGACCCAGGTTCGCAAAGAATTGCATGTGATATGTTTAAGCGAAGAATCGAACTGTATCTCTATTATACTACAAAGAACACGTCTCTCTCCCCTTTGTGTATATGAAACTTATTGTCATACACAACACAGTGGGAACAACATCGTTATTGTATCCTTCTATTGTTCATCGAAACTAAACTGTTCTGTTAAACACAGTCAGGACATATGAAAAACGTCTTTCATTGAGTCAAAATTGATTTCTTTACACCCTGACGCACACAGCTAAATACATTAACCCAAGCAAGCTGTACTGTATCAGATCACATCCAATGCAGATACTGCAAGCATCAAAAGGCATGCAAATTGTGTGAGTCGCGGGTGATGCCGGTGGTGCTAGGCATGCTAACCATTTTCCCGAACACCTGGTGTCATCTCTGATTTCAGTGATCCATTCATATAATTTGCATCTCAATATTGTTTTTTACGCCCAGTGGAATTTGTTTTGGCGGGTACTCGAGACTGGCTATTCTCCGGAGTTGACGTTACATTTACCGAGAAATTGAAGTAAGCCTTTTTCATATCCTGGTGTTGACGTTACATTTACCGAGAAGTTGAAGTAAGCCTTTTTCATATCCTGGTGTTGTCGTTACACTTACCGGGAAATTCATATCCACAGGAACTCATAAATCATTAGTAAGCATTATAATGTATGTCATATTTCTAAAACTACGTCACTTTCAAAGCAGAGTGAGTGAGTGAGTTGGGTTTAACGCCGCTTTCAACAGTATTACAGTTTTAATGTGAGAGGAGAGCTCGATATAATGCAAGTCTCAGACCACTTTGGTGAAATCCACGAGCACGGGTATGGTGCTGACAAACCTAGAAACATAATCGTGGCGAACCGGGATCGGAACCCACAATCATAGGTGTCTGGCGTTTCCAAGGGACGCAACTCTGCACAGCGAATCGCGGCGCCTTAGACCATTGGGACACCCGTTCAAAGCAGAACAAATTCATGGGTAACAACTTCTTTAATATAATATTGACGTTTCATGATTAGTATAGAAACGTCGCTGTAATAATATATTACAGAAGTTGTTATCCATTAATTGGTTCTACTTTGCTATCAGTAAACTTTTAAGAAATGCATATCAAACAAAATGTCACTTTCAATGTGTTTATGAGAAACATATGGCATGACTAGTGATGTTTTAAAGTTCATCAACATGTGCATGGTTATAAGTTGCTTTATCATCACTGAACAAGTGTCTCTGTGCATTGCGAACCAGCATTTCGTTCTCATTGAAGTAAGCGTCTTGGTCAAAAAGTCATTTATAATTTGGTCAAAATGACCGTTGATTATATTACATACATCATACCACACACACACACACACACACACACACACACACACACACACACACACACACACACACACACACACACACACACACACACACACACACACACATGGGTGCAATGTGTGAAGCCCATTCCTGGTGTCCCCCGCCGTGATATTGCTGGAACATTGCTAAAAGCGGCTTAAGACCATACTCACTCACTCGCTCGCTCACTGTGATTGAATATAGTTGTAGTGGTCGTTGTTAATAATCTAAAATGTGCAAATGCCATGTAGTGTGAAAAACTGTTATTTTCATCAAAGTAAAAGGACATTTTGCATGATCATAACCCCTTGTATATACATACATATACAATGTATTCTCAATTCTCATTACATGTATACTGACTACTTGTGTTTCATTTTCTGATCATAAAATAGTGTCATATTTTCAAATGTCGACCTGACTTTGTTTAATCAAATTGAAAAGTGACCTACTTATTTCCACTTCCCACACAAGTCGATTTACGCTTTTATATTTCATATGTCATTGGCGGAGGTAAACTTAAAAACTAAAATGGCAGATCCACGAAGGTAGACATGATGAAAGAAACATGGCGTGAGGTTGACTGCTACAACATAACTCGATGCATCAAGAACAAAGGCATAAATACTGCAATATGTACCCATATGTCATTACAAATATACCACATGAACTGAGACTTCAAACTTCCTACGTATGTGTACATAAGAACACGAAGAGAGAATGGAATGTTATCTACGGCAATGGGTGTAAACGCTCCCATGAAGCTCCACGATAACACTTAAGTGTTTCTTTAGCAATTGATATTACAATCTTTGAAAATAAATCTTACAATTAGTGTGGGACCGCCCCCGTGGTTTAGTGGTAGAGCGCCCACCCGGAATCATACCAAAAGACGTTAAAAGATGGTACTTGTTGTTACCCTGTCTGGGGCTCGGCATTAAGGGGCTAAAACAAGGACTGCTCGGCCCGGAGTCAGTATACTGTGTCTGAGTGGGGTATTCATGTTAAAATGTGGCATGGTATCTCTGAGGGCATGCACGTCGCTATATAAGTGCAATAATCTGGAACCCCATTTCACCTCACCTACAATTAGTTAACAAAAACATACAACAGGTTGTTCTCGTTTATCGTAATCCGTTGTCTAATCATATTTCTAATGTTATTATATTTTAAGAGGTAAATGCGTATATAAATCAGGAATACACCACCGCCCTACATTGTTTACAGATACACAGCTTGGATTATTGTAATTGTAATAATGTTAATATGAAATGTATCAACGAATATCATGTACCTTCGTGTAAAACCAAACAAAACGTATATCATATACTGTACATGTATTTTGAAACATAAAATCATTTTAACATGTAAGTATAGATCAATAATTGCATCAGCTTGTCCAAACTCTCGTGAAACCCTCGCAAAGATTTGTTAGGTATCAAATTTCTTAAACTATATAGTTCATACCATATCCGGTAGTCTGCCATACAGACCCTGAATCAAATATAGCCAATAACACCCATGCAGGTCTATAATATTTGGCAAGTCTAGATCACTGCAATATCTGAAAATGAAGTCTCCTGGCTCCTTTTGATTAAATTTTAATACTATTATTTTAACTACTATCTTTTATCCGTAAAATATGTTTCAGAGACTAGATGTTAGTCTTCATATCCGGTTATGTAATTCAAAATCAAAACTACAGTCATGTATAATCTTGTTCTACACATGACATACATAAAACCATTAATCACTGCCTCACAATGCAAAGGGAATGTGTTGTTTAGTTAGAAAGAATTACTTCCCTGTACTGGGACTCCCTCATTCGTTTCGCATCAACGATTTCTGTTCCATCACCGAGCATCAGGTGATTATCTTAACCTACAGCGTTGTGCAAAGGGAACTACTGATAACCCTACTTCCACCCACCGCTCTTCCATGCTCAAAACCGTGTCAAAAAATTAAAGCAACTTACTTCAATGCTCACCTGAAATAGTTACAGAAACGACATCACGACACGAAGCGCTTACCGTCGAATCACATGTCACTGAATCAAGGACACCGAATCCAGCTGTGTTTAAAACACAGCTCCCTCTACTGCTTCTGTATGAAGATCCTGGTCATTGTGATTACCTGTAACGTATTCCTTTCATGGACGGGAGCATTTGTTGATGATCACGGCGGCGCGGAAATCGATTAGAGCCTGATAATACTGCTCCGGTTCTGAATAGAGGGTTTTCCCATAGGAGCAGTTTTAAGTGCTCCCTTACAGTAACTCTGAACCCTATCCATGACCTTCAGTATTTGCACAGCAAGGTCACGTGAGCTCTAGGTCGTGTCAGCATGTAACGGTGTTGGAATGACGGTCTTAATTGTTTGGCTATGGTCGTCTCGGCATTTTTCGTCTGTTCACTATGCTAACCGCCATAGGTATGCACACGGGGGTAAAAACTACAGTCACATACACAACCTACGGATCTGAATAGTAACTGTATGTTAATCAGAAGAAAGTTCTGTTTACAACACAACTCACTATGATTACAACACAAAACATCCAGATTACAACACAACACATCCAGATTACAACACAACCGTCCAGATTACAACACAACACATCCAGATTACAACACAACCATCCAGATTACAACACAACCATCCAGATTACAACACAACACATCCAGATTACAACACAACCATCCAGATTACAACACAACCATCCAGATTACAACACAACCATCCAGATTACAACACAACACATCCAGATAACTACACAACCATCCAGATTACAACACAACACATCCAGATTACAACACAAGCATCCAGATTACAACACAACCATCCAGATTACAACACAACCATCCAGATTACAACACAACACATCCAGATTACAACACAACCATCCAGATTACAACACAACACATCCAGATTACAACACAACATCCAGATTACAACACAACCATCCAGATTACAACACAACCATCCAGATTACAACACAACCATCCAGATTACAACACAACACATCCAGATTACAACACAACACATCCAGATTACAACACAACCGTCCAGATTACAACACAACCATCCAGATTACAACACAACCATCCAGATTACAACACAACCATCCAGATTACAACACAACACATCCAGATTACAACACAATACATCCAGATTACAACACAACCATCCAGATTACAACACAACACATCCAGATTACAACACAACCATCCAGATTACAACACAACCATCCAGATTACAACACAACCATCCAGATTACAACACAACACATCCAGATTACAACACAACCATCCAGATTACAACACAACACATCCAGATTACAACACAACCGTCCAGATTACAACACAACACATCCAGATTACAACACAACCATCCAGATTACAGCACAACATATCCAGATTACAACACAACACATCCAGATTATAACACAACCGTCCAGATTACAACATAGCCATCCAGATTACAACACAACACATCCAGATTACAACACGACACATACAGATTACAACACAACCGTCCAGATTACAACACAAGACATCTAGATAACAACACAACCATCCAGATTACAACACAACTCACTATCATTGCAACACAATCGTCCAGATTACAACACAGCTATCCAGATTACAACACAACACATCTAGATTGCAACACAACACATCCAGATTACAACACAACTCATGATTACAACACGTCACATTTAGAATACAACCCAACACATCCAGATTACAACACAGCCGTCTAGATTGCAACACAACCATCCAGATTACAACACAACTCATGATTACAACACGTCACATTTAGAATACAACCCAACACATCCAGATTACAACACAACACATCCAGATTACAACACAACCATCCAGATTGCAACACAACCATCCAGATTACAACACAACACATCCAGATTACAACACAACCATCCAGATTACAACACAACCATCCAGATTACAACACAACCATCCAGATTACAACACAACACATCCAGATTACAACACAACACATCCAGATTACAACACAACACATCCAGATTACAACACAACACATCCAGATTACAACACAACACATCCAGATTACAACACAACACATCCAGATTACAACACAACCGTCCAGATTACAACACAACACATCCAGATTACAACACAACACATCCAGATTACAACACAACACATCCAGATTACAACACAACACATCCAGATTACAACACAACACATCCAGATTACAACACAACACATCCAGATTACAACACAACCATCCAGATTACAACACAACCATCCAGATTACAACACAACACATCCAGATTACAACACAACACATCCAGATTACAACACAACACATCCAGATTACAACACAACACATCCAGATTACAACACAACCGTCTAGATTGCAACACAAATCATCGTGATTACAAACAACACATCCAGATTACAACACAACACATCCAGATTACAACACACATTACAATAACACAACACATCCAGATTACAACACAACCGTCCAGATTACAACACAACCATCCAGATTACAACACAACACATCCAGATTACAACACAACACATCCAGATTACAACACAACACATCCAGATTACAACACAACACATCCAGATTACAACACAACCGTCTAGATTGCAACACAAATCATCGTGATTACAAACAACACATCCAGATTACAACACAACACATCCAGATTACAACACACATTACAATAACACAACACATACATATAACAACACAACACATCAACATACAATAACACAACACATTCACGCACAATAACAACATTTCCACATCCACACAAAACAATGCAAGTACTATTCACATCAGTTATAAGTTCATCATTCACATACAGTTACACTTATCGAAGTTATCAGAATGACTGGTGATCAGATATCGCAATAAACAACACAACATCAGTTGCATTGTCTCTCTGCCCGTCGCTCTGCAAGCAAATCTATTGTATTAGACCATACATCTCAATCACTTCTCCAACATAGTTAAGTGCTGCCGGGGAGAGTCAAATTGGTAAATTATTAACTGCAGCATGAATTTGGAAATTACTCAATTTTGATTGGTCGGTCAGGGGTATGAAAGCACAATGACCATTTCTGATTGAAACTGCCGATTTGACGGCCGCATCACCGCGGAAGGTAATACTTATGGAAAAGTACTTCTTTTTCAGTCGTTGTGAGTGGGCATTCTAACTACAGTTACTATTCAGTTACTATTCAAAGTATGTGTGCAATTTACGAAGTCTTTGGTGGTCATGTAACCAGTGAAGATCCGGGATAGAATAGGTCTTCAGCAACCCATGCTTGCCGTTAAAGGCGACTATGCCTGTCGTAAGAGGCGACTAAAAGAATCGGGTGGTCAGGCTCGCTGACTTGGTTGATGCATGTCGTCGTGTCCTAATTGCGTGGATCGATGCTCATGATGTCAATAACTGTATTGTCTGATCCAGTCTCGATTGTTTACAGACCGCCGTCATATAGCTGGGATATTGCGTGTGGCGTTAAACAACAAACAAACAAACAGAACAAATCTTAGTCAATTATCTACATTTTGTGAAAAAAACAGGGTAGAGAATGTTTTTCAAGTTTGTTTGTTTTGTTTGTTTGTTTGTTTGTTTGTTTGTTTGTTTGTTGTTTTGGGGGGCGTATATACGATAAAGACGTCATACCATTTGAGTTCTACTAATGACGTGCTGTGCAGAACGAAACCTTAGAATTCTTTAGGGGTGTACCCTTCATATTATCATTCGAGGTTGCTGTGCTACATGCTTTTAATGTCTGTCATTAGTTCGAGTAATGTATAACGGTGTTAAAACAAGTGCTTGATCATGTGCAGTGATTCCGTCATTCAGATTGACAACCCACCCAAAGCGCTAGACTGAACCCATGCCGCTTCACTGTGTTTTAATGTAGAGCTGGATTACCTGTAGCCTGAACAGGACTAAATTTAACATTTGAAACTTCACGCTGTACGTTCAGTTTCAAATTCATTTTAGCACGGTTAAATCTACAGGTAACCTATATCTAGATCTACATTGAAAACACAGTGTGTTTATCTCCCTGTATTCTGTAACATCTTATATACTATCAAACGACACGGGAAAATAAGTAAATGGCTATTGTTATTGTTATATAACTAAAGTAACCTCTATCTGAAGTAGTGAGTAAGTAAGTTTAATCCGGCTTTTAACAGTATTCCAGTTATATCACGTCGTGTCAGCTTACTGTGGGAGGAAAGTCCGAACTGATGCAGGTCTTAGGCGTTAACCACTTCGGTGAAACCCCGGAGCACGGGTTGGGTGCTGACAAACCTAGAAATATAATCGAATCCGGATTCAAAACCACAATCACAGGTTTCTGGCCTGCCCAAGGGACGCAACTCTGCACAGCAAATTGCGGCACCTTACATAACTGGGCCAACCCTGCCCCACTCCATCTGAAGTATGTTGGCTAACCGTGTGTGTTGTCCATACCAGTGAACGTAGTCAATAATGCAGTACTCGGTGTACACCTCAACGAACCAACACAAACTGAACTACAGATTCGATACGCAAAAGAAGCAAAATAATACAAAGATATTATTAATCAATATCCCACGGCTGTAAGCCGTAAACAGCTTATCAATAATCTTGAGTATACTAATTTTTAAGAAATTGTACAGTTTGTGAAATGAGTATGAGAGAATGGTTTTACACCACTATTAGAAATATTCCAGCAATATCACGGCGGGGGACACCAGAAATGGGCTTCACACATTGTACCCATGTCGGGAATCGAACCCGGTTCTTCGGCTTGAGGGAGCGAACGCTTTAACCACTAGGCTACCCGATCGCCCCGAAATACGAAGATCTATATAATTACATAAACGAGTCTTTCTTAAATATACAGTACATAAAAGGTCTACGCCAGAAGATATTCAGTCTCGATTATCTGCCGAAACAGATACCACTGGACGTAAAAAGCAAAATAGTCATAAATATATAATTTATCGAAATCAATGACACAAGGTGTTCGCGAAAAGGGTAGGCATGTTTTATATTACCGGTAGCACCTGCCACTCAAACATAATCTACATTAAAAAGGAAGTGTTTGTTGTAAAACGCCGCATCCAGAAATACCCCTTGTGACGGCGCCCAGTAAACAATCGTCTGCGTCCAAAAACGTCAACTACTGTAACAACATTCCCCATGTATATCTCAGTGGCCGACTAAGTAATGAGGATAGGACAGTGTTAAGCCCGACAGGCTATGGGCCATCGTACCCCGAAGACGTGTATCGTTATTCACGTAAACAGCTGTCCTTCCACGTCCAAACTCGATTATGTAGAGGAATATGTTAAGATGGAACGTAAAACAACATTCATGCCTCGAGGTTTTCTTGCACTGAAGTGTGTCTTGTACGAACATGCCAAAACCGACACAATATACGCTGTATGTATCCAGTCTGTAACAAACAAACGCAGTTATTGAGCTACCCTAGACAAAATTATATTAAAGTATTATTCGGCGCATTTGATGATAACCGTTTCGGCTTTGCCAACCTTGAGACGAACAAAAATGTTTCAAAGAAACACTCAAAAGTCCAAATTTCGACTGAAACCATTGTTAGGTCGTGTTTTTAAGGTCCAAATGCCCTTGCATGATTTGAAGATAAATACTTTTTGAGTATTCCATTATTGTAGTACATAACCATTCTCTGGTCATCTATTCAAAGATAAGGATTTGTCTTGCCAGAGAAAAAAACCCAATTATCTGAAGACTATGCTACATTTACGACAAAAACCATCCAGATTATCCTAAACAGGGGGCATTTAACTGAATGGCATTCAATTGTATGACAAACACATCCTGAGTACACCATGGTCCTACTTACACGGAACTTTAATGAACAATTTCCTTTAAATCCTGGCAAGGTGAAATGACTTGACATCTGACATCCGCATTCTTTAACATGCACTCATTAAATAGCTTACATTGTAAAATGCTACACAAATACGTCCTTCTGAAGTGTACAGTTGACGTGAAGTAATCAATCAGTACTGTATCTAGTTCTAATCTAGTCTCACCATTATTCAAAATTAATTTTCCGTGTAAAAGTCAGCGTTCACCAGTATTATTAGACATGCCACTCGTCGCATGCTGACATTAGTTCCGGGCGTGAAGTTAATGTACACGTTTATTCCATTCCCGTGAAATTAAAAATGGTTTTCCTGCGATAAAGTGCATCACGTCATGGCATAAAAAGCTGGTTGCAAAAGTTGGCTACGATTTACCACTGGCTGACAGTAAAATAAATTACATCGGTGTTATTAATGGTTCTCACCATTATCACACAGTAACACGTTCCTGTTCCTGACAGACACAGACACAGACACAGACAGACACAGACACAGACACACGTACGTACGCACGCACGCACGCACGCACGCACACACACACATACATACGTACATCGGTTTTTGTCAGCATTTGGGCATGTAGCGTATATGAAGTAGCTCAAAATTATTCCGACTAAAGCGTTAAAAACATAACATGATAAAACTGAACATATTGAGAAATTGTACATGCGCACAAACGTTCTACCTTGTAAACCTTACTTTCAGCAATAGTAAAGGATCACTAATCACATACATGCATAAACTGATGCATAGGTGTAATGCCATATGTGTGAAACTTAGCATTCACACGATTAGGTAAATATCACAATGGTGTTTTGTGTACAGTGAAACCTCTTTAGTCCGGAACCCGTTAATTAGGAAAACTCGCTTTTCTATTCAAATAACATTTCGGATAACAACCTTTCGTTAATCTGGAGATATGTTCATCTCGACAATTTATTGTGAACGAAGTCGTCCATATTAACGAGGTTTCGCTGTATGGGAATGATAAGGGGCAATGGTTCACAGTCATTCAAACCTGCATGTCTGTCAAATGAACAGGAGCAAAGTCCAAACACACATGAAAGTGGCAAGAGAAATCATCCTGCACAAACAAGTCATCTTTAACATTCGTTGATCACAGGAAAAAAGGACTGCAAGCGTTTAGAAATGCCTCATGAGTTAGGTAAATCATAGCTAAAGTGTAAACGGCTTTGAGATCTTTAGGCTGAAAAACCACATCAAAAGTATACATCTTGCACATATCTAAACATGCGGCAAGAATGCAAAAATAAACATCATGTCCCGACAACTCTTTAAGCTTTGGTATCATTCAATCCCCTTGGTATATGATGTGCCACTAACATTGCATACGGAGCATGGCAATGTTATCTTCCAGCTCAGTCTATCCACGCACCTGAAGCTACTGAAGAGCGATAATTACCTGTGATATTTATCTTTCCTCACCTACAGGCTGGTATTGTTATTCCTAGGCACCACAACAGTATCTCACAACAATGTGCTTTGGCGTAGGCATGCTCAAATGGCGTTGTGATGGTTCCACCATTCTAGAGTGAGTGAGAAAGTATGCGTTTACGCTGCTTTTAGCAAATAAAACCACGGATGACGCTGGAAATTGGTAAGCGCTTACATGTATAACAGTTGTTGAAAATCGAACTCGGGTCTATCGCATGACGAGCGAACGCTTCAGTCACAAGGCTACTAAACCTCCCCCGTCCATCATTTGACAACCAAGAAGATACATGAACGATTGCATGAATCCAGATTGTGTAGAAGGATGTTAACAAATTATCATGGTTACCCTGGTAATCAGTGTTAAAGTGTTTAATGTTTCTTTGATATTGAGACAAACTCTATAATACATTCTAAACATGATACTAATCAGGAAACACAACCACTCCTCGCTGAACAAATAAACTGTAAACTGTAAACTTTTAGATCAGCATATCATATCATTGAAAGTGATATTCGGGGTTATTTGATCATGCACATCACGGTTGCGATACAAGTCTAGAAATTGTTTTTTTCTTTCAAATAGCAATCACATATTACCATATATATGGAATGTCAGGATTCAAGGATTTAGATTATATTGCTTGTTTGTTTGTTTGTTATTTAACGCCGCACTCAGCAATATTCCAGCTATATGACGGCGGTCTGTAAATAATCGAATCTGGACAAGACAATCCAGTGATTGATATCATGAGCATCGGTTCACGTAATTGGGATACGATGACATGCATCAACCAAGTCAGAGAGTCTGACCTCCCGATCCATTAGTTGCCTATTACGACAAGCATGGTCGCCTTGTACGGCAAGCATGGTTTGCTGAAGACCTGTTCTACCCCGGCCCTTCCCGGGTTATAACAAGACCCACAGTACATACATGTTTAAGGACTCATGTTTTGCGACTCACAGTGTGGGTATGAACAATATTGAACAATGCAGTACATTAGTAGCATACCTAGAAAGATTGAGTTTAAGCTCACAGTTAATTTCTTATACGAAATAAATGATATGCTTATTTTGCAATGTTCAAATTCATGAAATTCAATATATGGAGTTATATAGGTAGGGTTACTCCGAAATTAAATAGTCCATGAATAGAATATTATTAGGCTCTCGAAGGATATTTTACCCATTTTACACTCAGTCTGAATATTCGAACCAAATTTTCAACATGGTTGCAAAGGAAGGCTTTTTACGTCCAGTGGTATCTGTTTCGGCAGATAATCGAGACTGAATATCTTCTGGCGTAGACCTTTTATGTACTGTATATTTAAGAGAGACTCGTTTATGTAATGATATAGATCTTCGTATTTCGGGGCGATCGGGTAGCTTTGTGGTTAAAGCGTTCGCTCCTCACGCCGAAGAACCGGGTTCGATTCCCGACATGGGTACAATGTGTGAAGCCCATTTCTGGTGTCCCCCGCCGTAATATTGCTGGAATATTGCTAAAAGCGGCGTAAAAACATATTCACTCACTCCTTTCAACAACGGAAATGTGACAAAGGCCACTTACATCACAAACTGAGTTCACTATTCGGTGGAAAACAATGGGAAGACATACTATTTCGTCTCTTGCGTTTATTGTTCTCTTTACGGTACTCATCTCATTTATTTTGTAGTGAGACATTTCTGTGTTTAAAATATTCGCCGATCTGTGTATAAAATGATCCCAATTTTTGTCATATGTCCGACTCTGACAGTGATAATAGTTTTCGAGTTATCATGGAATGTGAATGTTTCTCAGAAGATGAATTGGTGATTATGGAAGAAGTACAAGTGAACCTCTACCTGTGACCGACAACAGTGACGAAAATATTCAGGATGATTCCAATCTTGGACGTTTGGTTTCTTTGTTTAGTTTATTTTCTCCAAATCCCAATGTCCTGTTGCAGTCTTGACATAAAATCTTGATAAAGTCAATAACTTTGCTGTTCCTGGACAGATTTACCAAATTTCAAACAGGAAAGGTGTCAAGTGGCTCAAAATTTATTTCTTACTCTGGTCTTTATCGAACCAATTTATGCTTACAAAAACCTACCCAGGCACAGATTACATTATACAAACCGTTGCAGGAATGAGTGATGGTTAAATCTACATATTAATTAGAATTAACAACAGTGCTTTTAATGTTCAGTTACATAAAAACAAACTCGGCATACTTTCTTTCACCCCTCAGTGTATGGTTGACTATGGATCTCTCGCTCTCTCTCTCTCTCTCTCTATATATATATATATAGTGGGGATTTGTGTGTGTATGTATATGTTTAGATAGAGCAAACTTACACCAGAGATAAAATGTATTGTTTATGTATGAACAAGGTCCATGACGTAATAGAATATATAGCAATATGGTAAAGAACTTCTTGTCAAAGGACATCCAATATGTTCCAAAAAGAGGTAATTACTCGCTTCGAGGCATGCAGTTTCATATTCCTCATCATTGGTAAGTACAATGTTCAAAACATGAATGCGGATCTCAAATACACGCTCCACATGTTGTCGTCCAGTGAAGCAATCTAACCAGCTCCAACGAAGACGATTGTCAACAACAGCAAACCTAAAGACCTCTTTCCTGTTACCGAAACATATACCATGTTGTTACTGCCTGCTGGTCTACAATGAAAACAGCAAACACATGTTACGAGTGTCGAACGGGAAATTTCAAAATAATCAACTCAAGGCTGGCGGCAGTATAACAGCCGCGTGATATTGATGTATCTGGATCTATAGTTTTTTAGTATATAAAACACGAATGCATGTAATATTAGAGGCACATTTGTGTAAATGTCAGTTTGTATCATCTGATGAACAGTGCAAATAGGAATGGTCAATGTCTAGATTATCAGCCAAAACAGTACATAGTATTATACAGTAAACTCTTGTTAACACGAACTCCTTTAAGTCGATTAAAGGTTAAAGAGAACCTTATTTTATGTCCTGGGCATATTTTTTTACTGCACTATCATTTAATATCAGTCACTCGTTTGACTCACACAAGAAAACTCGATATTTCTTCAACGTTAGCTAAGGATTTTAGATAACGAAGTCTCGCTGTAGAACAAAATTACGACATATGAATAACATATTTACACGTTATCCAACCACATAATAGAAATATAATTTACCTTTAAATGAGCACGAATCACTGGTGACACTGCGTAACCTCAGCTGACGTTCCCTTAACTCGATCAAACGCCGAACTGAACTCGCTCCGTCCCGACTACCTGACACGCAGTCTCAATCAACAGCTTGCACCCATTCCTAATGTTCCCTAACTGAAGCAGAATTACTTCGTTATACCCCTGACTGTGAAAACAGGAACCATCGAGCGAGCTCTGGCCGTGATATTGGTAAATAAGACAATCACCGGTGGCAGCTAAAGAACCGGAGACAAACAGTAGGTCACCCGAGCCCTTCATGTTGTGGTAACGAAGGTTGTTCAGCACATGCGTCAGTATATTATCATGGAGGGTATTGCCATGGTTGACGTTTAAACATACCATCTGTACACGGTGAGAGGTGTATGCAGGTATAGGTCCATGTAAAACCGCCCATCGTAGTTGATTAGTATTTGATAGGTTTGAGCATTCATGCTCATACACAATGCGTGTGTTTAGTGGGAACTTATAATGTAATCTGAGATCCCAACTTGTTTAGTGAAAATATGTTTTTGGATTATATGATTCAAGCTACTGTTCTATTTCCAAAGTTACCTTGAAAAGTACCACTTCTCTTGTTGTGTGTCATCTTTTTTATATGTACAGAGAAAAAGGGCTTGAGTAAGATCCCAGATGACAGGTTTTTCTTTTATCACTAACAACCAACGACAAAGAAATTCATTCTATGAAGCAATAAACACTGCTTTATATAAATATAGGCAACGATAACGTATGTGTATAACACAGCATCAGTTTCTTCTTCTGTTAATTTCCCATACATTGTTCGTTTGTAATCATCTCCAACCATGCTTATTTATAGCAAATTGTCTTTGCGTTCTTCAGCTGCTGGGGACACTGGGCTAACGTTTGATGATGAGGGATAGAACTGCCACAATTGGACTGACATATTTTCATTGTGTTCAGATGAAACTGTTCTGGTGAATCGTGTGGTTTAAGGATTGTGAAAAAGGGATACCACGTGTAGATCTTCTGTGTGACGGTTCCGCGACGATTCGACCACAATGCCTATCAAAATGGTAATAAAAGCACAGCCTAGAAGAACTGAATTGAATACCAACTCTTGATGTCCTTACGCCAAGCCATAACACAACAGTTTATAATTTGGCTTGAGAGTGAGTGAGTGAGTGATATTACGTCGCTTTTAGCAATCTTCCAGCAATAACCCGACAGGGAGATCAGAGATGGGCTTCACACATCTTACCCATGTGGGGAATCGAACCCAGGCATTCGGCGTGAGACGCGATCGCTTTAACCACTAGGCTACCACACCGCCCCATTTCGATTGAGAAAATCGCCAATGCACAAAATAAAAAAGAATAATAATGATAGCATTATCACTGATAATAATGGGCCACTTATATTTCACCGAGGGGTATGCTAAAAGCACTTGGCATAATTAAGTCCAATTAGTGTGAACTCCACTTGCATGAACAGCTCTCTGGGAAGAATACAACGCAGGCTGTTAAAATGTTTTGCCTTGAAATGTTCAGCGGTGAGTCAGGGTAACATGAGAACCCAAATGTAATGTGTTTATCGCCTCAGAGTGACACGGGTCTTTCTCATCATTAACTATTCTTTACTTGTTTCTGCAAGTTTTATTTCGTCATGTGTGTTCCACGGCAAAACAAATACTGACGTACACGGACCTTGAAGAGTATTCTTCAAGAAGATGAGATGGTAGTTGATAGTCGTTGAGGTTTGCCGGGCGGAGGTCTTCACACTTCTCCAAACAAATACAATACAGCTATTTTGAAATGCGTGCATATTAGGAAATATAATCCCTGTCAAAGCATGTTACATTGTGTTGCTTAATTTCAGGATTCCTTCTACGGATACTTGGAGAACGTCAACAGTCAGTTTCACACAATGATGTCTCTCATGTGGAACAGCGTCGATCTCGATTTGAAGCATGGCTCGGAGAACTTATTGTTATGAACTATATTGTATTACATTGCACGCTATATTTTACCGTTTTCAGGGAGAAGTTTGTATCCTCGGGACAACTTTGTTAATTTTCGTGTTCAAGGGGTTCCCCACACCTTTTGTAACTCGTAGTTGAGTCCTTCTTCGCTTCAATTATCATTTCTTCTTATTCGATGTATAGAATATGGACATGCTGTCAACTGTAGTTGCTCTACTGTCGCATAAGTATTTCATTTTTTCTTTCTCTCCTATTCTAAAATATTCACATGGAAACATTTTCCAGGGAATAGGATAGAGTGGCAAACAGGAACATCACATGTGATCCAGCGAGGAATAATGACGTTAATAACAGCTGCGGTGTGGTTGAGTAGGTCAAGTAGATTATCCCTCATATTTTGTATTTTCATATGACATCATAAGATACGCTCTACTAAATTTGAATTTAAGTGGGCATGTTACGTGGTGTTTTATCATGATTTAATTTAATTCTGCCTTATATTATATAACAAAATTTAACATTAAGTTAGTCAGTCAGTTGGTGGATTTGGGTTTCACGTATTTGTCAAACAATGTTATATATGGGCATGTTACGTGGTGTTTTATCATGATTCAATTCAATTCTGCCTTATATTTTATAACAAAATTTAACATTAAGTTAGTCATTCAGTTGGTGGATTTGGGTTTCACGTATTGGTCAAAGATGTTTATGTAAAAGAATATTTAGGTTCAGAGTAAAAAATAAAAAAAATAACTGAAACATCTAGTCTCCATACAAAATCTCCCCTACGATTCCCCAAGCCCCCAACCCCACCGCTTTCCCGAATATCAAATGGAATAATAAATCTAGTCTCCATAAAACATCCAAATTCATCACACGAGGATCAAATGGTCGGTCCCTAACAGGTTTATGTCAGTTTAAAGAGATAAAACAAATCTAACTTAGTTACATCACCACACATTACGTTTGCAATGACGCCTATATTACATACATGTACGTGAGTATGCAGACACTTGACGTGGATTTGACGTCCAAATCACTGCATTGACGTCCAATCACTGCATTGACTGTTTTTGAGGGCTCCAACAAGTAAGGAAACAAGATAAAGCACCTCCACGAGAAGCCACTGAGTCTCAAATATCTCCGTAGAAAATTACATACACATGCTGGCACTAATATAGAAGGTAACAAGTTAATGAAGCGATCAAAGAATAGAGATACACACGTCGAGCGAATGTTTTTTGATGAAATGATTTTGATGTTATTTTCAAATCTACATGCTTAAATATGAGCTATACATTTCTTTAGTTCACTTATAAGCATCCCACTGGCGTGTTTCTGAACTATCATGAAACTCATGTTGAGTGATGCGTCCATTTCAACACAGTGGGAGATTCCAAGGCCCCGTTCCACAAGCGCTGCCACGATCGCAACTCCAGTACTTTAACAAAGACTGACGGCAGTTGTGACAGAACAGGTCCCTGGGTAGTTTAGCTTTCTTATACCCCAGGCTTGTCGTAACAGCAGACCAATCGTGATGGGTGGTTAAGGTGGCCAACTGTGTGTCATCGTGCCCTCACATCGTTGGTCATCGCTCACATTGCCGGGATTGTCTGACCTGCATTTGATTATTCATAGACCGCCGTGGTATACATGGAATAGTGCTGACTGCGACGCAAAAATTGCATTCACTCGGCGTTCACCAGCCACTGATCAATACTGGCAATATATAAAGGCGTCATTTTCTAACCCGTCCAGGATATCTACATACTTAATAATATCACTCAAAATACATGAAAGTCAATTACCCTACGTAAAAGTCCATGCACAGATATTAAATTATGGAGGAATCAGGAGAATCTGTTCACTACTGAAGTAGAATGTATCAAAGTTGAATAATTTCTCTATATTTTTGCATAATGACCAATAGTTGAATATATGATCTACATCTGCAACAACAACAAAACTCATTAATGTTCTGAGACGACGTCATACATCCATCAGCTTCACCAGCACTGAGTACGATTGGTACAAATACACTCCCAGAAGGACGATCGAGACATCTCCAGGAAGGCCTACCTACAAGCTATTCCCATCCTGGAGTATTTAGGACGACCAGGGGGTGCAGCAGCGGGGAGTCAATGAGTCCTGTTGTTTAGGTTAACCTTCTCTGTAGAAAATACCAAAGAAACTGAAAGAGGTTCCCATTGTTGGTATCTGACAACCAGAGTGTTATCCTACAAAGCTATTTCAGAGCCACGACTGTAAATCAGTGTTAAAGTATGGGACTGACAATCATCTTAGCGCCACGACTGTAAATCAGTGTTAAAGTATGGAACTTACAATCATCTCAGCGCCACGACTGTAAATCAGTGTTAAAGTATGGGACTGACAATCATCTTAGCGCCACGACTGTAAATCAGTGTTAAAGTATGGAACTTACAATCATCTTAGCGCCACGACTGTAAATCAGTGTTAAAGTATGGAACTGACAATCAGCTTAGCGCCACGACTGTAAATCAGTATTAAAGTATGGAACTTACAATCATCTTAGCGCCACGACTGTAAATCAGTGTTAAAGTATGGAACTTACAATCATCTTAGCGCCACGACTGTAAATCAGTGTTAAAGTATGGAACTTACAATCATCTTAGCGCCACGACTGTAAATCAGTGTTAAAGTATGGAACTTACAATCATCTTAGCGCCACGACTGTAAATCAGTGTTAAAGTATGGAACTTACAATCATCTTAGCGCCACGACTGTAAATCAGTGTTAAAGTATGGAACTTACAATCATCTTAGCGCCACGACTGTAAATCAGTGTTAAAGTATGGAACTTACAATTATCTTAGCGCCACGACTGTAAATCAGTGTTAAAGTATGGAACTTACAATCATCTTAGCGCCACGACTGTAAATCAGTGTTAAAGTATGGAACTTACAATCATCTTAGCGCCACGACTGTAAATCAGTGTTAAAGTATGGGACTTACAATCATCTTAGCGCCACGACTGTAAATCAGTGTTAAAGTATGGAACTTACAATCATCTTAACGCCACGACTGTAAATCAGTGTTAAAGTATGGAACTTACAATCATCTTAGCGCCACGACTGTAAATCAGTGTTAAAGTATGGAACTTACAATCATCTTAGCGCCACGACTGTAAATCAGTGTTAAAGTATGGAACTTACAATCATCTTAGCGCCACGACTGTAAATCAGTGTTAAAGTATGGAACTTACAATCATCTTAGCGCCACGACTGTAAATCAGTGTTAAAGTATGGAACTTACAATCATCTTAGCGCCACGACTGTAAATCAGTGTTAAAGTATGGAACTTACAATCATCTTAGCGCCACGACTGTAAATCAGTGTTAAAGTATGGAACTTACAATCATCTTAGCGCCACGACTGTAAATCAGTGTTAAAGTATGGGACTGACAATCATCTTAGCGCCACGACTGTAAATCAGTGTTAAAGTATGGAACTTACAATCATCTTAGCGCCACGACTGTAAATCAGTGTTAAAGTATGGAACTTACAATCATCTTAGCGCCACGACTGTAAATCAGTGTTAAAGTATGGAATTTACAGTCATCTTAGCGCCACGACTGTAAATCAGTGTTAAAGTATGGAGTTTACAATCATCTTAGCGCCACGACTGTAAGTCAGTGTTTAAGTATGGGACTGACAATCATCTTAGCGATAAGATCGCTCTGTGGAATGGGGCCCTGGTGAAATGACGCCGCATTTAAGGAACCTGGAAAACAAGCCAATGATTTGATAAAGTCATATTCGTTCTTGTAATGTGAATTATATTTTACAGGAAAACGTGTGTTTAAATCAAGGCGTGTGCATCTGCATTTCAAGACTTACTGGTCGTAAGTGCTTGTATACAAAGGCTGTTTGACATGAAACAAACTACAACACGCGCACAAGAATAGCACTTCAAAAATATATGAAACTTCAGTAAAATCATGTAGTTGTAATGGGCATTAATTATATATAATATTACATTACATTCGAGGCTGTATCTGAAACGGTAATTGACTGTCATTCGCTCTCTTGAGATTTTGTTAGTTTGTTTGTCTGTTTGTTGTTCAACGCCCCACTCAGCAATATTCCAGCTATATGACGGCGGTCTGTAAATAATCGAGTCTGGACCAGACATGGCATTTCAACGGTGGTAGATCTCATGGGCTTCCCTCGCCTCCACAAGTGAAAAAAAGATGCTAAAACATGTTTCTCTTCAATAGCAAAGATTTTACTGGTCTCATAAAAAAAACAGCAGTTAAGCGCCCATTCATTCTTTACAAAAAGCTCTAACAGCTGACACGTTCAGTGTAAAGTTATGACATTTTTCACATCAAACGAATGTATACGTGTGTGCCTGTTGCGTCTAGCATCAACATGTTTCATCAGTGGCTTCCTGTTAATTTTAGGTCTAGCGTGTGGCTACTACACAACTCTATGATAGCTTGCAAATCATTTTTAAAACTTCCATGAGTATCTACTGAAACACAGGATGTGAACTGAGTCTTAACTGTTTTAATTAGTCCAGAGAGTGTATGGGAAAATATTTTATTGTTCAAATATATGTAGCAAAAGGACGTTCATGCGTGACATAGAAGTACTCTAGAGTACTAAGAGGTGAGGTGAAATGGTGTTGAACGTCGCGTCCAAGATTATTGCACTTATATAGCGACGTGCATGTGTGTGTGTGTGTGTGTGTGTGTGTGTGTGTGTGTGTGTGTGTGTGTGTGTGTGTGTGTGTGTGTGTGTGTGTGTGTGTGTGTGTGTGTGTGTGTGTGTACTAGTCCGGACTCATGCCGATTTATAGTGCTGGCTCACTGAGATACCATGCCGCAGTTTAACATGAATACCCAACTCAGACACAGTATACTGTTTTAGCCCCTTAATGCTGAGAGCTAGACAGGGTAACAACAAGTACCATCTTTTAACGTCTTTTTGTATGACGCGACCGGGGATCGAACCCCGGTCCTTCCGCTCTCCGGGCGGACGCTTTATCACTAGACCACGGAGGCGGTCAGAGTAGAAAGATGCTACACTTGGACGTTGTATACTTTCAATATGAGTGTTGCTTTTGCGTTTGCATAAAACGTCAATGTCGTCGTTCCCTTCATATTCGTGTCTCTGTCAGAAAGAAGGAGCAGTAACAGACACTCAAGAAGCAGTGTAAACTAAAGGTGATCACTCAAGGTGTTCGCTCAACTAAGGGCATGTCCTTCCCGATCAGTTCTATAATAACCATATGAATACTTGCTAGATAGGATTTTATATTTGTTGTGTTGTGCGTTAATATGGTTTAACGGCACATATAGCCAAATATTCCAGCTATGGCCAGATGGCCCTGAAACAATCGAGTCTGGGAAAGACAAACCAGTGGTTGATATTATCAACATCCCCTGCCGTCGGGGTGCGCAATCAACGAGGTCACCCAGTCTCACCGAACCATCTCAGTCGCCACTTAAAAACATAGTTCAGTTGGGACAACCCGGGTCCACATCGGACATATTGTTTATATTAGGAGATGTGTTAATGTTTGAGTACAGTGCCCTGTGTCCCCCGCCGTCATATTGCTGGAATATTGCTAAAAGCGGCGTAAAACCAAACGCATTCACTCACTCACTCACTGTAGACAGAAAATCAAAACTTGGCCAGAGACACAAGTGACGGGTGTCGTCAGCAGGTGGGGTACGGCTGCAGACAATCTACAGATCTCGACATTGTGACCACTCAATTAACGTCTAAGACGATTGGTTCTCACGATGAACAGATATAGGGCACCTTGTTGTTCCCATGAAAACTCACAGCAACGCAACGATAGAGTAAAACACATAATATGTCCATGACAGTATTTCTCAACATTTAATGGATACTGATTATAGCGGGGTTTTGTTTTTGGGGGGCTTAAAAATAGCTCTTTGTTCTTCACATTTAAGTTTTAGCCACGAGCGCTGCAATATTAACATGTTCCACCCAACGCTTGCTTCAACATGTACACGTTTCTCTAAGGGACCGACCATTTGATATTCTGGAGGATAAATTGCCTGCCACAATAATGACAATATTGCAAGGTGTTTTTCTTTGAAAATTTCAGGATCATGGCTTTTAATATAAAAAAACTTGTATTTAAGGTGTACCTTAAAGATATTTTATCCTCTAACGCTTGATCGCTTCAACGTTAACATGTTTTTCTAACGCTTGATTGCTTCAACGTTAACATGTTCCTCTAACGCTTGATTGCTTCGCCGTAAACACGTTCCTCTAACGCTTGATTGCTTCAACGTTAACACGTTCCTCTAACGCGTGATTGCTTCAACGTTAACATGTTCCTCTAACGCTTGATTGCTTCAACGTTAACATGTTCCTCTAACGCTTGATTGCTTCAACGTTAACATGTTCCTCTAACGCTTGATTGCTTCGCCGTAAACACGTTCCTCTAACGCTTGATTGCTTCAACGTTAACATGTTCCTCTAACGCTTGATTGCTTCAACGTTAACATGTTCCTCTAACGCTTGATTGCTTCAACGTTAACATGTTCCTCTAACGCTTGATTGCTTCAACGTTAACATGTTCCTCTAACGCTTGATTACTTCGCCGTAAACACGTTCCTCTAACGCTTGATTGCTTCAACGTTAATATGTTTCTCTAACGCTTGATTGCTTCAACGTTAACATGTTCCTCTAACGCTTGATTGCTTCGCCGTAAACACGTTCCACTAACGCTTGATTGCTTCAACGTTAACACGTTCCTCTAACGCGTGATTGCTTCAACGTTAACATGTTCCTCTAACGCTTGATTGCTTCAACGTTAACATGTTCCTCTAACGCTTGATTGCTTCAACGTTAACATGTTCCTCTAACGCTTGATTACTTCGCCGTAAACACTTCCTCTAACGCTTGATTGCTTCAACGTTAACATGTTTCTCTAACGCTTGATTGCTTCAACGTTAACATGTTCCTCTAACGCTTGATTGCTTCACCGTAAACACGTTCCTCCAACGCTTGATCGCTTCACCATAAACACTGTCCTCATACGCTTAATCGCTTCACCATCAACACATTCCTTTAACGCTTCACAATAAATACTTCCCTCCAACGCTTGATCGCTTCACCGTAAACACGTTCCTCCAACGCTTGATCGCTTCAACGTAAACACGTTCCTTCAACGCTTGATCGCTTCACCATAAACACTGTCCTCTAACGCTTGATCGCTTCACCATAAACACGTCCCTCTAACGCTTAATCGCTTCACCATAAATACTTCCCTCTAACGCTTAAGCGCTTCACCGTTATTACGTTCCTCCAACGCTTGATCGCTTCACTATAAACACTGTCCTCATACGCTTAATCGCTTCACCATCAACACATTCCTTTAACGCTTCACAATAAATACTTCCCTCTAACGCTTAATCGCTTCACCGTAAACACGTCCCTCTAACGCTGAATCGCTTCACCGTAAACACGTTCCTCCAACGCTTGATCGCTTCACCGTAAACACGTTCCTCCAACGCTTGATCGCTTCACCATAAACACTGTCCTCTAACGCTTGATCGCTTCACCATAAACACGTCCCTCTAACGCTTAATCGCTTCACCATCAACACATTCCTATAACGCTTAATCGCTTCACCATAAATACTTCCCTCTAACGCTTAATCGCTTCACCGTAAACACGTTCCTCTAACGCTTGATCGCTTCAAAGTTAACACGTTCCTCTAACGCATAATCGCTTCACCATAAACACTGTCCTCTAACGCTTAATCGCTTCACCGTAAACACGTTCATCCAACGCTTGATCGCTTCACCATAAACACTGTCCTCTAACGCTTAATCGCTTCACCATTAATATGCTACTCCAATGCTTCATTGCTTCAACATTAACATGCTACTCAAACGCTTGATTGCTTCAACATTAACATGTTCCACTAAATTTATCTAGCATGATCATCGCTTCGGTGTGAATTTGTACTCAAAGTTGGACCTTTCCAAGTAACAACCAAGGAATGTTCATCATCAGCCATATATATGCCGTCGAGGGATCGCAATAGAATGTCTATTTTAGGGGAAATCGATTTCAGCGGAATTATTTTTACAGTGTAAGATGAAGAGGTGAACATATATTATAAAACAAAATTATTTCTCGGTCAATTATTTTGAAAAGAAACATTCAATTCACCATTCAGCACCATGCCCGTGCTTGTGGGATGCACCAAACTCGTCAAAGTCCAAGACCTGCATCCTTTCAGGCTTTCCTCTCATCAAGCTGACTGGCCGAAACTTTACGGAAATACTGTTCAAAGCGGCAACAACTCCTCCCTCACTCAAATTGAAAAAGACAATATATTGTTAAACGGTTTACAAGCTTGATGAATTATTTCTTTCAAATGGATTGCATGGGCTTGAAAGGGCGTTGACAACTAAACTGAAATTCAGCTCCTCCAACATGAGCATTGTAGTGGCTGTGAGTTCACTTGTTATCGGTATGCGTTATTCGATGTCATCTACATGTAAGGAATTTCTGTAAGCTTGGGTCATGTCTTAGGATTAAATATCTACGTGTATCCGTATATGGATTCAACATTGTCAAGGTTTCGCAAATCATTTAGACATCGATAGTGCCGTTTATTCCAAACAGCGCCGAGAAACTGGGGGTTTCTTAACATCAAAGTTAACAGTCATTGTTTTCCGGAGTGTAACATTTATTCAGATAATGCCCCATCATGCCATGGGAAAGTTCTTCTCTCACAACACGACCATTATTGCAGGCACACATACAGAAAGGGGTTCATTGCTGCATGTAATGAATTGTTTTTCCCACTTTACAATCACCCTCGGTATCAAACATCACGTTCCACCAGTCTGACAGCTTCATTACACTGTGCACCTGCTTGCATCTACATAAGAGGCTTCCTGGTCTACAGCACGTATAGGTGAAGAAACGTGCCATGTGCACGCACTGCAAGAAGCGGTTTTATTACCATAACGGGGAAACAGAAATAGTTGACATCAATTTGAAAAACAGACGTGGAAGGGTTAAAAACTGAAAACAAACAAGGTGTCAATGATACACATATATGTCCATTCACAAATACGCAAGCAGAACACAGAGAGAGACAGAGAGACAGACACACACAGAGAGACAGACAGACAGAGATACACACACACACACACACACACACACACACACACACACACACACACACACACACACACACACACACACACACACACACACACACACATACACACACACATACATACATACATACATACATACATACATACATACATACATACATACATACATACATACATACATACATCGGTTCTGGCCAGTATTTTCACATCGTCAGTACCCGTCAGCACCAGCATCTGTCATATAATTGCAAGGAATACGCATATCTTGGTCCTGTTGTCGATGTGACATGCGTAACATGCGGTGTCACCTTACAGTGGTTGAAGTTACCCTGTTTATCTTAATTAGAGCAAGCATGCCCGAGTCCAACTATTCAGAATATAATACTAATTGTTTATAGGTGTTGACATTAATTTTATATTGCTCTATCTGAACATTGCATGTATATGTATATGTATATATATACAAGGGATTCTATATTCACACAGTACAGTACTTGGAGCCCGAATCGGTTCTGACTCGATTAATCGTTGATCAGTGTTTCTGTCATGTGTCAAGTTCATCGCTACCAGAGAGATTGCTGGTGACCGGTTCTACATGTATGTCTACCAAAGCCAAGCTTTCGCAACCGCGTCAGATACGTGAACATGCACACTCTAAGCAGTTACCCTTCAACACATGGCTAACATTTACTGGATACGACCCTGTGTGAAAATACACAAATGTGTTCCTTCACAACGCAAGTCTACAAACCTTACAATCCCACTGATACATTTATGACGTTTTGTAACTCTATACATCTTATTTTCTCTGATAAGGCCATTTACAATAGATTTCCTTGTGTGATAGGAATCTAATTACCAGTTCTTCAGACCATTACCTTCGATTGGTGGCACTGATGATAACCCATTTGATGTAAACTTTCACCCAAACTAACAGCTTGAACGTTTACAGTGATATATCTACAGCATGGTGCAGTAACGATACGTATATATCTCATTATATCACAAGAACACAAACATTAAGGCATGTGTTCTGCAGTTTTGATGATGAAGATTGAAACGAAATAATCTGAGGCGGTACATAGAATTTGTATTTGGAACCTACAAAGATAAACAGGTATGTGGGGCGTGTTGATTGTCATCACATATTTAATTAGTATATACACATTTTTTAATTTAATTACATTTACCAATATTTCATCATCCATGATCATCGTGTTTCAATGATCATGACAATTCATAATAATAACCTTTAAAAAGGAACGGCGTATTTTGTCGCCATTGAAATAAAAATCTGCACTCACTGAAAAATAAAACTAATCATTCGTCATGCCAATCAAATAGTCAAAGAATCATTCGTCATAAAACAGTTCTATGTCTCATGACAAAAAACTATGTCGATCAGGCATTTCCTGAAAAGAATTTACTCTGTCGATGTAGAGCATTTATATATGAGCGGCACGTGTGATATCCTTCATGCAATATTCAGCATCAGTTTGCTTGCGGGAAATACCATACGGTCTGAGGAACCATTTTGAAATACCTTGCAAGATGTCCATCTAGAAGCACTTCCTGGAACTATTTACGTGGGTAATTGGGTGTAACCCGTGTATCTTCTTTCTAGGGCTCGACAGCATGCCTGGGACCGTCTGATAACATCTCGCGGGCAGAGTGGGGAGAGATATCGACTCTTACTCCATCTGGCGGTGTATGTACTCCCAACAATCTGGAATTAATTCACTAATACTACTGGGAGATCCCAACGATATAAACAATGTTGCGCTCGTATTCGTTGTATTGGTCGACAACATTCCTCACCCATTTTACTTATAACCATATATTCTATGATTCTCATTGTTTAATTACTGCGGAATATTAATGTTAATAGTTAGTGATATATGTATTAACATTTGCACAGAGTCTTATTTGTTATCATGTCATTTTTGCTGCATGTTGTTGTCACTACACCTTATTTCAATAGTACGTTATTATAATACAAGCACGTTTACACGTCTTCTCCGTAGGCATTTATGGCGGATTAAACTCTTCTTGTCAATGTGTTCGTTTCAAATTGGGATCGGATGGTTACGATGTGTGTCCTGGCTGATTGTATTGGTATACACAGATGATTTGTTTGGTCCAGACGTGTTCAAAGCAGCGTTATACACTCACTCACTCGTTCAATGACAGCGTGATGTTCACCTGTCGTGGCCTGTTGTTAGTTCCGACTGCAGTGAAAGACAACATTCACACAGCCAGTCACACAAACAGTTCTGTCCTGTACAGTGCTGCAAAGGTAAATCAATTCATTTCGCTCGAACAGCTGTTGTCATTCCTGGGAAATTTATTCACTTGTTTTGTTGGTGCGGTTGGAGAGAGTATGTGTGACAAATATTGTACATTCGTTTTACCATCCAAGGGTATAGGTTTATTCATTTGATGTCTAGCTTTCGTCTAGTATCTGGCTGTACACTAGTCTTCTTTTAAATTTTGGAAGTTCCGGGGTTCGATACCCGGCCGCGTCATACCAAAAGACGTTAAAAGGTGTAACTTATCACTACCCTGTCTGGCGCTCGGCATGAAGGGGCTAAAACAAGGACTGGTCGGCTCGGAGTCAGTATTCTGTGTCTGAGTGGGATGTTCATGTTAAACTGCGGCATGGTCTATAAATCGGCATCAGTCAGGACAAGTACAAGCAGCCACACGCACACACACACACACACGCACGCACGCACGCGCGCGTGCATGCACGTCGCTATATGAGTGCAATAATCTAGGACGCGAAGCTAAACCCCATTTCACCTCACATCTTTCAATATTAATTTTTAAAAATTAAATTCACTCAGTGCACATTATTTATCGCGCAATGTTTACATAAAAAGCTTTTCAGTTTTCAAAAATTGTTTACTCAGTGTACATATGGATCAGTGTTACTTATAACATCCTTGTTATTGTTCTGTAAGAGATTTATAAGTATAAAACGCGTACAGCTAACAAACCTAGATATTTACATGTTCTTTGTCTTCATGTAATGATCACAGACAGGAAAACATGCATTTCAGTTTCAAAATAATGTAAGCCTTAGACTTTACGATGTATACACAAGCTTCGGTGATACTTAACCTTATCATAACGACCGGTTTCAACGGTTAATTTAGAATTACTGCTTCTAAATCGAGAGACAACTATATACTTTCAAGTGTCTAGGAATGTCAGAACATAAATATTTTTCTGCGTGTTAAAGTGTTCATAATAGTAGCACTTTGATGAATCATTTAAAGAGGTCTGTCATGATTGTTGCAAAGTATAAGACAATCTTTGTATATAAATGAATAAAATGTATTGACATAACCAACGTCTTGACTTAACAACACACAGCCAAATCCATACTAACAAAGTGTAATTTTCATTTTTTTGACCAAGTTATAACCACTCTATCATCTATGGATTTTAGCATAGTGGAACCTTGATGTGGTAATGTGTTATGTGGAAGCACACCAATAATTTGATGACCCGTGCCATGTACATGTTGCAAGGGGAATCTGCCATATTCACCTAGTTCCATGCCATTAAATGAGGGGCGGTCGGGTAGCCTAGTGGTTAAAGCGTTCGCTCGTCGAGCCGAGAACCCGGGTTCAATTCCCCACATGGGTACAATGTGTGAAGCCCATTTCTGGTGTCCCCCGCCGTGATATTGCTGGAATATTGCTAAAAGCGGAGTAAAACCATACTCACTCACCATTAAATGATGTTCTACAATTCTTAACTTGTATTTACTAATGCGTAAAGTACAGATTCAACAATTGTACAATGAGAGGTTGCCCAGACTTCAGAATCACAGCGTAGATTCGGAGTTATCAGTGAATTTAAAATTTAAAATACCAGTAAGTCAGAACAACTGATCTTGCCAATCTCCTTTGAAAACAATTTACAGTCAAAACTACCTTTTTGGCATGTGATACTCCCAAGTTTGATTTCTACTCCATACAAGTCTGGATGTAAACACTGGCCCTAAGTGTCTGTAGAATGAGAATAATTTTCATACCTAATTCAAGGGCATTTGTCTTTTTCTGTAGTTGAATATAAAACGCCATGCAAGAGAATATCCAGTCTTCATTAATCGCCGTAACCGATACCATTTCTTATAATGTTATAAAACTAACGCTTAATATTTACACACATATCTAACAGTAATCATTAAACAGTTATTTTCGCTTGAGCGTTGTACACAATATACTTCGTTTCGTTTTCGCCACTCTGAACTGAACTATCTATACAGTATGCTTTTTTGTCAGTGAATGTATATGGATACATATCGCGTTAGGAATATCCCATATCGACGGGACCGCCTCCGTGGTCTAGTGGTAGAGCGTCCTCCCGGAGAGCGGAAAATCCGGGGTTCGATTCCCGGCCGCGTAATACCAAAAGACGTTTAAAGATGGTACTTGTTACTCTGTCTGGCGCTCGGCATTAACTAGTACAAGCAGCCACACAAACACACACACGTACATGCACGTCGCTATATAAGTGCAATAATCTTGGACGCGACGTTAAACCCCATTTCACCTCACCTCACCATATGTATACATGCACCAGACAACAGGTTCACATTGTACTCAAATGGGGCATGAAAATGAATCTTAGCGTGACAAGATAAGCCCAGCCTACCACCCAACACGCTCTGGAAAACATTACTTCTCTGGCGTTGACGTTGTGAAACACTGGAGTAGAAGTAATTTTATTCACTCTTTTTGACAACCCTAATTAGTCAAACACGGATGATATAAGCCAAGCTACATGATCTTAAAGGCACTCGTTAAATCCAACTAGGCCATCAGAATATAGCACACTAACTCAAAGCAACGTATACAACAGGTAAGAGCAAGCTCCGCATTTGCACAAGCCTAGCAAACCCATGCTGAGTTTTGGCCTCAGTGTTGGAATCTTCCCAATAGAATTTGGTGCTAATGAATACCAGGCTTCTCACCACCGTTACAGGGAAGCGTGTTCCCCCCGGAGTAATGCGGTATTTATGCTGGATTAAACATTGATACACGAGACATGTAAATATTTCCGTTAACCGCGTGTAGTCACAAGTGACCTTTATACCTTATAACGAAGGTGAGATGTATGTTTCTGGGCAGATGTGTTCAATAGAGGTTTGGTTTAGAACACTGTATCGCGTTTGCTGTTGTGGACTCATACCAGGTTCATAAGGGTTATGATTTTTGTTAACACATGCACCTGACTTACGTATCTTTATCGCAAACTTTGGAAACTACTGCTTAGATAGAGGTGTTGTGAAATGGGGTTAACGTCGAGTTCAAGATTATTGCACTACATATACGACTTGTCTGCGTGCGGCTGTTCGTGCAACTTATGCCCGTTTTATAGTGAGATACCATGACGCAGCATGGGGACCCCACTCAGATACTCCGAGCCGAACAGTCTTTGGTTTGTCCGTTAAATGCCGAATTCCAGGCAGGGTCACAACGTTAACACCAGGCAGCATCTTTTACCGTCTTTGGTATGACACATACAGGGATACAACCAGCAGCCTTCTGCTCTCTGGGAAGACGCTGTGTCCACCAGACCAAGGAGGTTGTCTTGTTCATATGCATATGGAGATTGACACATATGTTATGTAATACACAATTCTCTTGTCGTGGGGATAATGTCATGATTGCAGTGATGCTACCGATGACGATGACTTTTGAAGTACACTCGAACATGCTCTTTCCACGAAGATTTCAAAGAGCGTCATACGACTCTTGCTCAGAAGTTGTTCAATCAAGGTTACTACATTCAAAGCCTCAGAAAATGTTTCAAAACGTTTTATGGTAGACAGGTGGAAGACACTTCAAAATTTAACGCAACAGTGACAATGTTGAACGATGTAATTCCTAATTTTGTCTGGTAAAATATGTTGCCATGTTTTAGATACACAATTCACTTGCCTTGCATGTGTTTATGACGGGTGCCACCGATGGGGCAGGATGCGCTCACCTTTTCGCGAACACCTGGAATCATCACTATGTGATAGTGATTCATAAACACATGCTTATGACGCAGTTGGCATCGAACAATCGACTCTGCTTTTACCAGATTTCTTGTGGCTACGGGAAGGGCGTTGTCGCATTTATTTATTGATGGTATGACGACGGCATATTGCAATATGCTGTTGAAAGAATGTTGATTATGACAGTGCTGGTTGTCGACGGTGTGTTGTGTTGGTTGCTGGCGGTGTGTTGTGTTGGCTGGTGGCGGTGTGTTGTGTTGGCTGGTGGCGGTGTGTTGGCTGGTGGCGGTGTGTTGTGTTGGTTGGTGGCGGTGTGTTGTGTTGGTTGGTGGCGGTGTGTTGTGTTAGTTGGTGGCGGTGTGTTGCGTTGGTTGGTGGCGATGTGTTGTGTTAGTTGGTGGCGGTGTGTTGTGTTGGTTGCTGGCGGTGTGTTGTGTTGGTTGCTGGCGGTGTGTTGTGTTGGTTGCTGGCGGTGTGTTGTGTTGGTTGCTGGCGGTGTGTTGTGTTAGTTGGTGGCGGTGTGTTGTGTTGGTTGGTGGCGGTGTGTTGTGTTGGTTGGTGGCGGTGTGTTGTGTTAGTTGGTGGCGGTGTGTTGTGTTGGTTGGTGGCGGTGTGTTGTGTTGGTTGCTGGCGGTGTGTTGTGTTGGTTGGTGGCGGTGTTGTGTTGGCTGGTGGCGGTGTGTTGTGTTGATTGGCAACGGTGTGTTGTGTTGGTTGCTGGCGGTGTGTTGTGTTGGTTGGTGGCTGTGTTGTGTTGGCTGGTGGCGGTGTGTTGTGTTGGTTGGTGGCGGTGTGTTGTGTTGGCTGGTGGCGGTGTGTTGTGTTGGCTGGTGGCGGTGTGTTGTGTTGGTTGCTGGCGGTGTGTAGTGTTGGCTGGTGGCGGTGTGTTGTGTTGGCTGGTGGCGGTGTGTTGTGTTGGCTGGTGGCGGTGTGTTGTGTTGGTTGGTGGCGGTGTGTTGTGTTGGCTGGTGGCGGTGTGTTGTGTTGGCTGGTGGCGGTGTGTTGTGTTGGTTGCTGGCGGTGTGTAGTGTTGGCTGGTGGCGGTGTGTTGTGTTGGTTGCTGGCTGTGTGTAGTGTTGGCTGGTGGCGGTGTGTTGTGTTCGTTGCTGGTGGTGTGTTGGGTTGGTTGGTGGCGGTGTGTTGTGTTGATTGGCAACGGTGTGTTGTGTTGGTTGCTGGCGGTGTTGTGTTGGTTGATGGCGGTGTGTAGTGTTGTTTGGTGGTGTGTTGTGTTGGTTGGTGACGGTGTGTTGTGTTGGTTGGTGGAGGTATGTTATATTGCAAGATGGCGGTGTGTTATTGTGGATAGTGACGGTGTGTTGTGTTGGTTGGTGAGGGTTTGCTGTGTTGGTTGGTGACGGTGTGTTGTCTTGTGTTTGTGGTATGACGGTGTATTGTGTTGCTGGGTGACATTGTGTTGTGTTGTGTTGTGTCGGTTGGTGGCGGTATGTTGTGTTGGTTGGTGGAGGTATGTTGTGTTGCTTGTTAATGTGTTTTGTGTTGGTCGGTGGCGGTATGTTATGTTGGTTGGTGTCGGTATGTTATGTTGGTTGGTGACGTTGTCTTGTGTTGGTTGGTGACGGTGTCTTGTGTTGGTTGGTGACGGTGTGTCGTGTTGGTTGGTGACGGTGTGTTGTGTTGGTTGTTGGTGGTGTGTTAACGTTGTGTTGTGTCTTGGGTATGACGGTGTGTTGTGTTGATGGGTGACTGTGTGTTGTGTTTGTGGTATGACGGAATGTTGTGTTGGTGGGTGACTGTGTGTTGTGTATGTGGTATGACGGAATGTTGTGTTGTTGGGTGACTCTGTGTTGTGTATGTGGTATGACGGTGTGTTGTGTTGGTGGGTGACTGTGTGTTGTGTTTGAGGTATGACGGTGTGTTGTGTTGGTGGGTGACTGTGTGTTGTGTTTGTGGTATGACGGAATGTTGTGTTGTTGGGTGACTGTGTGTTGTGTATGTGGTATAACGGTGTGTTTATGGTATGTTAGTATGTATGTGTTGTTTACTGCTGACATTGTATCTGCAGGTGACGATATTTGTTATGGTATGACGATTATATGTTGTGTTAAAGTTACATGTATATTAGTACATGTCATCAGTAGATGAAAAGAGAGTGATATAGGTATTCGCAATTTACCCGAGAGCACGGGTATGGTTCTGACATCTCATAACAATCGGGTTGACACATGGATTCGAACCAGCAAACAGCGGGTAGCGGCACATGACTTTAGTTATAAGTTACACTGAACCACTGTTTACTGCTACTGTTTAAGCAGGGTCACCGTACAACCTGAAGACGTGTTTCCTTACCGCCAATATGAGTGACTTTGGATTTACCCTGAACGGAGATTATAAGGTCGATACACAGTACTGGTGGACGCGAACTTGTACATTCACATCTATCTATGTTGCGCATCAGTGCACTATTCGCTTGGTTTATGGAAAAATCATTATTCTGTTCAATATTATTTCCCATAGGTTTAAGTAACTGTTGTTAGCGATGGGTATAAAAAGGTGATTTGTACTTTTCTCTCCAAATGCTTGGTTTATCATTTCCGTTCTCAACTGTCCATTTCATTTATAAACATTTAACCATTTACTGTTATGTGCAATAGGAGAGCGCTTACTAAGCTGTAACCGTGTTTTTATTTTTGTATTTAATATTTAACTATCCGAAAAATTCAAAAGAGCTCATAAAAATTAGTATAATAATTATAATAAGTCTACTATATATGCGCATGAATTCGGCTTTGACGATAATATTTGTTTTTGTCATAAACAGGTCTTGTTGATGAACTAATGTATATCCATTAATGCATCTGTGTTCTGACACAAATGTAAACATAGCGGTATCACCTAAACCAATCTATCAAAATAACCGTACAGCGGGCGCGTGTTTTCCAAGCTCCGATTCGTCAGGTGGTATTGTTTTCGGAACCGGTTTGATCATTATCACGTTCAATTATTTTAATGTAATTCGATATTTATCAAACCATTAACATATGTCATGTGTGACACTATTTTGAATCTGTTAAATAGGAGTGAGCGAATAACCGATTGGACTAATAGTGAGTGAGTGAGTGAGTGGTTTAACGTCGCTTTTAGCAATATTCCGGCAATATCACGGCGGGGGACACCAGCAGTGGGCTTCACACATTCCACCCATGTGGGGAATCGAACCCGGGTCTTCGTCGTGACGGGCGAACGCTTTAACCACTAAGCTACCCGACCGCCCTGATTGGACTAATAAGCAAATTAGGGTTAAAAACAGCTTTTTGTGTATTTTTTATCATATCACGGTGGTCTGCTTTTAAGGGAGAAAACGCAGACGTTTACCACTTGCTGATACTCATCGGATCTGGTGCTGACAGACCACGAATCATAAACAGAATGGATCTGGGATTCGAGCCTGTAGCCATGGGCATCTGCCAGCTGAAGAAACCAGGTCAAAGCAACAAAACCTTAAAAACCTTTCGAGTGCAAAACATAAATGGCTTACCATAGTTGTTTTCAGATCAAAGAGCTAATCTGCAAGTTGCCAGATTTCTATCTTCAATGGCTTTTAAGACAGTGTGCTTTCAATTGTCCCAATTGTTCGTCCATGTCAAATAGTAATGGAAAAAGTCAGTTCAGTAAGTTGTCTTTTAACATACAATCAGCGTTTATCACCATCAACTTTCAACGCTGTGTATCGCTTCTTCGGAATTATAAATGTCTTCCAGGACTTCAAAGAGGAAACCTGCACGTGTCAGTTAACAGTAAAGTATGGCTTGTATATATCACGCATTCCACAACTGCACGTCCACATGTTATCCCCAAACTCGTTAAAGTCATAATGGCTGTAAGTTTCACCGTCCAAAGCGGCGGTGAAGCTCACTCACTCACTCACTAAATATCCGAGTGTATGCATTTTGAATAAAACACATTGACGCTTAGCTCTCTATCTCTGTCTTGTGTAGATGAGTAACGTTCGTCATAATGTTTAACTATCTCAACCCAACCTCGGCAACATGTCATGTTTTAATCCATAGAAGCTATGATGGTTGTTGAACCTTATAAATACACTACAATATTCTCTCCATCATGCTGTGAATGAAAGATGTAAACAGCTATCAGCAACTTATTAACCTCGGTATTACATGCCGTTTAATGGTCAAATCTGCACTAACAAACTGAGGTCAAATACATCGATGGTTAAACGTAAGCTAAATATTTATTTGAGTTTCTAAAAAAACTTAACATGTAATGACCATACTATAAAATCCTAGAAGGGACATTGTCGCGTTGTCGCTTTTGGTTGATTTTGACACTTTTTGTTTGTATTATTAAGGGCGACAATGCGACAACGCGACAATGCCCCTTCAAGGATTCCATACTTTACCGATTTAAAAGCACAACAGAAACAACCAGGACCACACCAAGATAATTAGAACCTGCGTGTATCTTGTACAGGGTTGTATTAACATCAGATATCACAGTGGCATTATGACGGTGGTGGATGTGAATGTGAAGAGGCTGTGTTGGTATAGATAAGACCTTGTGTAAACAGGTCAAATCGAATCAGACAAATAAGTCTCTCTCGCTATGATAAACTAATGATATCAACAGATGCATCTTGTAATAATCACGACATGATGCCCATTTAGTCCATTTGTATATCATTGAGTGTAAACAGTGTCCAGATAAGTAATTTATATAATTATAATTATGATTTATTTGGTAAGCTATGTGTAGCAATTGTCACAAACACCGTGCAGATGGAAAATGTCAAATCTACAATATTTACCTTTCAGAGATAACTATCCTTTTGACATTGGACCCGTGAAGATCCGGGTAGAACAGATCTTCAGCAACCCATGCTTACTGAAAAAGGCAACTATAATTGTCGTAAGAGGCGACTAACGGGATCGGGTGGTCAGGTTCGCTGACTTGGTTGATGCATGTCATCTTATTCTTATTGCGTTGATCGATGCTCATGTTTTCAATCACTGGATTGTCTGGCCCAGACTCGGATTATTTACAGACCTCCGTCATATTATTGGAATATTGCTGATTGCGGCGTTAAAACAACAAACAAACCAAACCTTTCTATATTTTTTTTATATTTTGAACCAAAGAAGAGGCAACTAATATTACCAAATTAATTGGTACATGCCCGTAAGTTGGCAAGCAGAACATGTTTAAGGTACAATTTGCATTTTGTAAATAATACGATAACGTATATAATTAACCAAGATCAATGACAAGTTTTAAATATTTGCTTGTTCTCTACCGCCGTGCTCAGTCGTGTCTGGACCAGACAATCCAGTGATTGATATTATGACCAAAGATCCAAGCCGTCGGGGTACGATGACAGGCTATCAACCAAGTCACCGAGTCTGACAACCCTATCCATTAGATCGCCTCTTACGACCAGCACAGGTTGCTGGGGACCCACCTTAACCTATTTCAACCAGATCAGTTTGACATTGATGTTTTGTATTCACTTGAACTTGGTCGATGTTTATGCTGGTGCCCTGAGGTTCCAGGGATTCAGCATAAGCTAAGTAGCATTTATCAGTTATGCTGAATCTACAAAAAATGTTTAGGCACAGACATTAAATGTGCCCCTACTTATTGCAAAACGAACATGTTTTCTTAATAGTCTCTTCTTTACTTACAAGCAGCAGAACCTCTGCACTTTATACAGCAGATGTATTTTAAAAAAACAAATTGTTTTAGTTTCAACAAAATGAGTAAATGGGCTCACGGGTCACTCACTTGTCTGGTTTATCGATCACTTGTTTGTCTTGTTTGTTTACAGGCCGATGACGCAAACACAGGTAACAAACACTTACTTTTTATGCAACTTGTGTGCGTGGCGGGTTGACTGGAAATGCTTACCCTTTTCGCGAACCCCTTGTGTCATCACAGAATTTCAGTGGTCTATCAAAATAGTTTTTACGTCTATTTTGCCTTTTGCGACTTATGAAAGCAGTTTTGGCGAATAATCGAGACTGGCTATTCTACTCTAATACTGAAACAACTGAGGTGGTTTGACAAAGTAGACGCAAGTTATGGATAACAACTTCTTTAATTACTGATCATGAGAAGGCTTGACAACTGTATAACGATCTATACTGAAACGTCGCCTTCACAGTGATTAAAGAAGTTGTTATCCATAAATTGTGTCTACTTTGTCATCCGTCAACTTCTAAGTAATGCCTATAAAAAACTGAGGTGGTTTAAATGATAATTACCAAATGTAATTCATTGCCAAATGTGAGGAGTACACGTGGGATTTACTTTTAATTCAACATTTTACCTGTCGAACTGGCATGTGACATTTCACCACTACCATAATGAGTAATATCTAAATTACAAATCAAAGATGTGCATGTTGATGAACGAAATCAATACGAATACACGTAGCCCGTGGATAGATTGGACCCTTATCACCAATAAAATCTACTGGAGCACTTTACCATATTGCATAAGCACTTTACACAGACGTAACATAACATTATTACACATTAGTCGCTGTCGGCTGTCCCATCAATTTGGGTTTACTCCTTCACTCACGAATCCAAAGAGAAGGAAGGGAATAACCCTCCCTATTTTGAAAAGTCCTCGTACGTGGTGCAAATAAAAGCTACAAAATCTTCCTCATTCATTTCCAAATCCCTGCTAAAACGAGAGTGGATTATACTTTTCTAACTCTATCACGAGCAGGTGTTTATGAATCACTATCAAAAAGTGATGATAGTTACACTTTGGATTGTACGTTTCTAACTCTATCACGAGCAGGTGTTTATGAATCATTATCAAATAGTGATGATAGTTACACGTTGGATTGTACGTTTCTAACTCTATCACGAGCAGGTGTTTATGAATCACTATCAAATAGTGATGATAGTTACACGTTGGATTGTACGTTTCTAACTCTATCACGAGCAGGTGTTTATGAATCACTATCAAATAGTGATGATAGTTATACTTTGGATTGTACGTTTCTAACTCTATCACGAGCAGGTGTTTATGAATCACTATCAAATAGTGATGATAGTTATACTTTGGATTGTACGTTTCTAACTCTATCACGAGCAGGTGTTTATGAATCACTATCAAATAGTGATGATAGTTACACTTTGGATTGTACGTTTCTAACTCTATCACGAGCAGGTGTTTATGAATCACTATCAAAAAGTGATGATAGTTACACTTTGGATTGTACGTTTCTAACTCTATCACGAGCAGGTGTTTATGAATCATTATCAAATAGTGATGATAGTTACACGTTGGATTGTACGTTTCTAACTCTATCACGAGCAGGTGTTTATGAATCACTATCAAATAGTGATGATAGTTACACGTTGGATTGTACGTTTCTAACTCTATCACGAGCAGGTGTTTATGAATCACTATCAAATAGTGATGATAGTTACACTTTGGATTGTACGTTTCTAACTCTATCATGAGCAGGTGTTAATCAATCATTATCAAATAGTGTAGACACCAAGTGTTCGTGAACACAAATCACTACGTTTTTGTTTACTAACACTCTACTCTATCCCCCCTAAACCCTCCCCACCCCTACCACAGAATATCAAATGGTCTGTCTCTTTTCTCAGAGTTGTGATTACGCGTAGTCACGGTGTCCGTACATTTTTCCTTCGCCTACTAGCACCGAGCGTTCTGTAGAAATGTCATTCGTTAAAGTGTTTTTTTAACGCATTAGGGAGCGAGGATCATTTTAATCTCCTTGTGGGAAAGATCTGTTTGGGGTTTCATCTTGAAATATATTAAGTATGTATATGTCTCCCGTTATCGTGGCAAATATCCAATGTTCATTTCGATATATAAATTAAACGACTTCGACGAGTAAAAAGAACTGAAGTGTATACGCCATTTTACCAAAGCTATAATACGCTGTCTGACGATCTAACATAAAGTAATCGAGCGCATAGTTTTACATCATACAGAATCAATAAATGTCACTAGACTAAAATATCCTTGCCAAGCCCTCGTGGCGTATCTCTTGTCTTACACTGCCATAAACCAGGGCCTGTATTATATTAAATGTTTCATTTTAGTTTGGTTTTAAGAAGTACATCTTGAGCGCATAACGTTTGAGGTCAAATAACGCCCATTGACCAAGAGATAAGGGTATCAAGACTTACACTGACACGGTGGTCAACGGATACTGTGTTAATACAGACCACTGTTTGAACAATATATGGTTTTCACATGTATCTCATCATCTGAGCGTAACGATGTCCATCAACGGCACAGAATCACGTGTTCCTGTCTAAATGATAGTCCTATTGCTTTCTGAACTTGCACGGAACCATTAAGACTTTCTATTTATACATTCGTGATACATTGGTACCATTTGACGCTTATGAATTATCCCTGATGTCGTTTACAGTTGTGCAAATATCCTCCAATCAATTCTCTAAACGATTTCATTTTGCAATTTCCATCGGTCCTGAAAGACAAGACTCTCGTGTCGCGGCAATCCTTCGGGAGAAACTAAGATTCATGTTCAACATACGCTTGTCATACTTTGAGAATTATTGACATGGGATATGCCAGACTATTTGATTGAAGGGTTTCTAAGGAGATATAGCCTTGTGAGGGTGCATAATGAAGCGTCAATGAATTGCAGGCTTAATCGGGGAAATGTGGTTCTTTGGACAAATGCGTTTCAGCCATGATGGAAGATCATTCAAATCTTTAGAATGGACACATGACAAAACACTTTTATAATAAAAAAACATATACTTTATACATTTTGCTGGTACTGTGAATGCGTTTGATTTTGCCCCGCTATGAACAGTAATTTTAGAAATACCACTGCATAATTTGATAATACTGGTTAGTTATAGTTAATTTAGATTAAAATATGTCAAACTGGAAAATAAACTTCTAGATATCGATGTATTTGAAATCTCATTGAGCGCAAAATAATCTATGTGTAATATGTACGATGGGGCTTCACATACAGGATGCTACCATACTGCCAATAACGCTATTCTGTTTGACTGTTTCCCAAACTATATAATATAATCTTCAGAAATTAGTATCATTCTCAGTGTAAGTTGAGTGTTTTTCGTGTATCAGTACCCATGTAGATACGGGTCTTCAGCAACCCATTCTTGTCGTAAGAGGCGACTATCGGGATCGGGTGGTCCGGCTCGCTGACTTGATTGATGCATGTCATCGTATCCCAACTGCGTAGATCGAAGCTCATGATGTTAAATACTGGCTTGTCTTGTCCAGACCCGATGATTTACAGACCTCCGACATGTAGCTGGAATGTTGCTAAGTGCGGAAATAACAAGAAACAAACAAATTAAGAACGCAAATACAATTTGTTCTGTCTTACGTTTGTAAATACAGTCTACCGAATGTTTCCCACTCATGATTCGTCAAACTAAAGCTTAATCCCTCATCAATTGGCAGCTGACACTGCATGGCATGACCGTTAAGAATATCTGAGCGGTGAATTATTAAAAGCTTGTTCGGAGTTCCGGCTTTGGTCTAAATGAAATAAATGCAATCACCATTCCTCCGCCAGTTCAATGTCCCCGAACTCAGATTGTTTGATACACAAAGGCTTATAGAGTTTGTTAGACAACGACACATTAACTCCGCAAAACTAATATCCTTTGTGAAAACATGGCAATAATATCATCTAGGGTCTCATTCGAACCGTATTAGTAAACGTTCAATGTTTCCCTTGAGATTATATGTCTTTATAAAATCAGTTTTGAACACAAAATATGCTAAAAATCATCGAGGCATATCTCCATAACCCTTTATAGTACTCAGTGCACTGGACTGCACCTGGATACGTATTGGACATCGAGTCACTAATTGTTACACTTGTTTACTGCTGCAATGGGGATAATCGACTCTTGTAATAATGTCTAACCTGTATTGAGTGGGGCGGTGGGGTAGCCCAGTGGTTAGAGCCAAACGGGTGCATTGTGCATGTAGACCGCCTCCGTGGTCTAGTGGTAGAGCGTCCGCCCGTAGAGCGGATGGTCCAGGGTTCGATCCCCGGCCGCTTCATACCAAAAGACGTTAAAAGATGGTACTTGTTGTTACCCTGTCTGGCGCTCGGCATTAAGGGGCTAAAACAAGGACTGGTCGGTTCGGAGTCAGTATACTGTGTCTGAGTGGGGTATTCATGTTAAACTGCGGCATGGTATCTCAGTGAGCTAGCACTATAAATCGGCATCAGTCCGGACTAGTTAAGCCACACAAACACACACACGTACATGCACGTCGCTATTTAAGTGCAATAATCTTGGACGCGACGTAACCCCCATTTGTCCTCACCTCATATTATGCATGTTGTGTGAAGCTCATTTATTGGGATATTGCTCAAATATTGCTGGAATATTGCTAACAGCGGCCTAAAACTATACTCACTCACTGTACTGAGTAAATGAATAATGTGTACCGCTGTCAGCAACATTCCAGATGCACCATGCATATAAATTAATAGTCTACACCCGGCAAACCAGTTACTGAACACTGATCAACTATCCATGGTGGCACGCAATCAGCCATGTCAGAAGGTATGTCCATCACGACTCTTAGGACAAACATGGGTTACCCGAAACATATCTACCACGGACAACTCACAGTATCAGATAGCTTTGATAACATAGATATGACATCAGGATTACATTCAAAATGTTTCACGTTGACAAGAAATTCTGTAGAACTGTAGATTTATACCTGAATGTCGACTACCGTACATGTTAAGCTCAATAGTTGGGATGGAAGGGGTCACTGAATGTTGTTCAACGTTCGGGATCTTATAAGGTAATGATCGCGATCGAAGGGTGTTCGTACCATATGTTCCAGTGTTTATTCAGGGGGACAATTGACTTGCCTGTGCATGCGTTTGTGACGGGTGTCACCGTTGAGGCAGGGAACTCTCGTATTTTAAAGGACACTTGCATTATGACAATATGATAATGGAAATGGTTTTGTCGTTTATATTATATTTTATCATTACTAAATTGACGTTTATAAAATGCATATATTAAGTTTAAGAGCGAAGGTTCTCTACATCTACATAATTTTATTATGTAAGGGAATACTAAAGCAAATTCTGCATTGATCAATGTATTATGAATTTCCGATTTCTTCTACATGAAGTGTTATAATGCCATTAAGTCTAAACGATTGTTAATATGTACCTTTTTTAAGTGCACGTGAATTGGAAGGTTTGCACGTAATTGGAAGGTTTGTAACCACAGAAAATTCGGCAACTATGTTTTGGGTTTCGAGTGAGTGCATCAATGTTATTTAACGCCACAGTAGTCAATTAAACAATACATGCAGATCACGGCACTCTGCATGTCAATAATTAAACCAGGGACAGATACACCACTACTTGTTAGCGTCATGAATAACTGACACATATTATCTTTCATGATCGGTAAAGGTGAATACTGCATACAGAAAATGTGCTCATCATTAATTTTGTGCAAGAATGAATGAAACATGAGCGATCTTGTTAAAAAGCCTCAGTGCATGTACATCCGAATTTACTCAAAGCTATACAGAACAGACGAGGTCGTCCCTACAGTCTACATGTACTTGTTATCTGCAAACAAACTGACCATCTAATTGTACTCGATAACACAAATAAACAATTATAATGACGTTATCTTACCGTGTATACACGTTTCGTCCCATCAACGACAAAGATAGGCCAAACTAATGCAGCATGAAGTGAAATGTATTGATTTATTGTCTATCCTGACAAGCTCCGGGAAGCCAGGCGTCACGACTCGACGTCCCCCGAGACCAACCCGTCACGGGTTTGTAAATATCAGACATCATCAACTGATGATATATCAGCTACAATATCACAAGCGTGGCCATTGAATAAATGACCCTCGCAAATTTTGGATGGATAAACACCATGCTCAGATTTATTTGCAAAGTTATGATGAATTCATGGAAGCAAAGGCTCGCTTCTTCTGAACTGCAACACTGCGGGTGCGTCAACTAGCCTCCTGGGATACCTACCTGCCAGTTGTCTGTAGTCAGTGGCGCGTTGCGAGAATGACTGACAGTATACAAGAACCCATTGATTAATTCCCAACACATGAACGGAGTAAAATGAGTAAATATCGCAGCATTCATTTTCAGATATTGTCAGAGAGACTATGCATCACGGTCTTGTCTTAATCATCAGTCCAGCGTTGTAGATAGTGCCCCCATGTGAAACTGAGACATGTCCACCGTACAGTGAGAGTAGCATGAACTCCTAGATAGATAATTATCAATCATAATATTTGAAATAGCAAACAAACACAATTGCAAGACGGCAAAATGACCCTTTGGTAGTCACTTTTATTCATGCCAATATGACGACACAAGTGACCTCTGAATGTATTGATCAGCTCTCATTCCTGAAGCATTTTCGGACACATGTACATATAAAACGCCAAAGACAGAGAATAACCAGTCTCGAGTATCAACCGAAACAGATTCCATTGGGCGTAAAACGCTAAATAGCGCTGAAAAGTATATGAATATATCAATGAAAATCAGCGATGACACCAGGTGTTCGCGAAAACAGTGAGCATGTCTTGCCCTACCGCTAGCACCCACCACTCACAGTCGTGGGCAATTTAACCGTCTCGGCCCCAATATTTCTTTTGTAGCTGACGCAGCATAATTACTTACCCGTGAATATTTGGAAACTTATGTTGTCTGTTTCAAAACAGGATGAAAGGTACAACTTTGTGTTTGGGCCTTTTTACTCACACCAAGACACCAGGTTCTTTTGTCATTATCATGCTCCTTAAGAATTCCACACCTTTGTCAGAAATGTAGCAATCTGTGTAGTGATTGCAACTATTATGGGATTCTACGCTGGTTAAAAATATCCAGACTGAAGCCACATTTCGTGCATCACGGGGATAGACTTGACTTAGTACTTAATTATGTATTGACATTTTCAGTATTAGTCTCAGGAGGAACGCGACTGTTGCAGAGCTCTGATGCAACATCATCTTGCAGTCTGACAACACAGACACAAGGCCTCAACACCAACATGGTTCATGACGTCTTCATGCTAATCCACGAGGGAGAAGCGCTCGGCGTTCATCTGAAACAAGGTTTTTGTCAATATAGCTCTGTTGTCAAGTGTCACTCGCCCACGAGAGCTTGAACTGAAGAGTGGAACTTAGGCACAAGTGACGTAAAGAACGGTTAGATTGGCCGAACTTAGGGCTGAGGTTCAAATCAATTGCTTACGCTTAATATGAGGTGAAAACATCGATCCACATTGTCCTTGGGTCTATTTTTTTATAATGGCTTGATGAAGTGACGCGTCTCAGGTTTTACTGTATTTTTATGGATATTTATGTCCTGAATTTAGACATGTTTCCGTTGAGTGTTTTCTAATTATTTCTAGGAAATACAATTTCTTGCTGCTTCTGTTTAGTTTTGAATATTCGTGATCATGTTAATGTGTGTGAGAGTTTACGAAACTAATCAAATAAGCTTATCATTCTTGCCCCCCTACTTCTATTACCCACTACTCGTACTACTTCTACTGTGCTGCTACTACTACTACTACTACAATTGCAGTAGCTACTTCATTCCAATATAATCTACTTATTTTTTAATGTCAAGAACTATCACGCTTATTACATTACTTTACTTCTGCTACTACTACTGCTGCTGCAGCTACTGATACTACTACTGCTACAAAGACTATTACTGCTGCTGCTGATGCTACTGCTACTGCTTCTAAGGATGCTACTACTACTACTACTGCTGATGTTGCTGCTTCTAAGACTGTTACTGCTGCTACTAAGACTACTACGGTTGCTGTTATCAGTCTACTACTACTGTTACTACTAGTACCACTACTGCTGCTACCAAGACTACTACTACTGCTACTAAGACTACCTCTACTTCTGCTACTACAAATGCTAGTGATGCTACTACTACTAATAGTACTACTACTCCTGCTGCTACTGCTACTACTTCTAATGCTGCTACTACTACTACATATGCTGCTACTACTACTACAACTTCTGTTGCTACTCCATTCCAATAAAACCTACATGTCCATTAATGTAATACAACTACTTTTTAGTAATGATCACAATAATTGATGCTGTAACCGTCTTGAAAATATAACAGACAGATTCACAAACAGATGTAAGAAAAGAGCAGGAATGTGAAGAATGCTCAGTGATCCGTACATATCATACTTATGCTTATCACAAGTCTACTTTGCCTTTCACGCCCAATGAAATTGTTTTCGGCAGATAATTGAGATAATCGATTACTCTCTGGCGTTGACGTTTTGAAATTGTGATCGGATAACACCCAGTGACGTCAACGCGGAAGGGCATATGACGACATTCATGCAAGTCATAAGTAATACGACAACACCATTCTTTCATATGAGAGCGGAATGTCCGGGGTTCGATCCCCGGCCGTGTCATACCAAAAGACGTTAAAAGATGGTACTTGTTGTTACCCTGTCTGGCGCTCGGCATTAAGGGGCTTAAATAAGGACTGGTCGGCTCGGAGTCAGTATACTGTATCTGAGTGGGATATTCATGTTAAACTGCGGCATGGTATCTCAGTGAGCAAGCACTATAAATCGGCATCACTCCGGACTAGTACAAGCAGCCACACGAACACACACACATACATGCACGTCGCTATATAAGTGCAATAATCTTGGACGCGACGTTAAACCCCATTTCACCTCACCTCTTCCATATGACATATGACAACGGCATTATGTTTATACAGGGGCTTCATATAGTCCTTTGTCATTATGAAAGCCTCGCCCTTGACGATAACAAAATGACATTATTGAGAAATTGTAACTGAAACAAATGGAATCCTTCGGAAATATGAACACAGCAGAAACTGGCATTGAACATTGACCTACAATACCATGAACGTCTCTCGAAAGCGGATGTTTTTGATTTAGGAACCCTTTCTTTAGGTAGCATCTCTTACATGTAGGTTGCATCCTTCATCCTTTGAGGGTGACCTTGAACACTTTACTCTAAATACAAAAGTCGTAAGATGAAAGGTAAGGGGTCAACGCAGTTTCTGAGGTTTAAACTAATTATGGTTTCTGTCTATACCAGAGGATGTATCTAGAGTTGAGATAAGACGTTGATGAATGTGACGTTAGGCGTCGTAGCCTGCTTTGATGCGCGTAATGACTGTTCTTTGTAGCGTTATATTCTGTAATTCCATGAAAGCACTTGTGTTGCCGACATGTTACCTCACACTTTTTTACTAAGACTATAAGACAACTTTGTTGCGCAATCTCACCGAGTGTGTGTGTGAATTTTGTTTAACTCCGCTTTGGGTGAGTGAGTGGGTTGGGTTTAACGCCGCTTTTAACAGTATTCCAGTATCACGGCGTGTCAGCCGAAGTGATGCAGCTCTCAGGCGCTTACCACTTCGGTGAAACCCACGAGCACGAAACCTGGAAACATAATCGGGGCGAACCGGGATTCGAACCCACAATCATAGGTTTCTGGTGTGCCCAAGGGACGCAACTCTTCACAGCGAATCGCGGCGCCTTAGACGTCTCGGCCATCCGTGCCCCCTAACTCCGCTCTGAACAGTATTCCAGTCATATCAGTATTTCAGCTTACTGTGGGAAGGCGTGATGCAGGTCTCAGGCGTTCACCCACGAGCATGGCTATGGTGCTGACAAACCTAGAAACATAATCGGGCGAACCGGGATTCGAACCCACGATCATGTGTTTCTGGCGTGCCCAATGGACGCACCTCTGCGCCGCTAATTGCAGCGCCCGTGGCGAATGGGTCACTCTGGGCTAATGCTATAAAGAGAATAAGGAAATAAATAGTATTCCCACGGGCTGGCATCCAAAATCCATGGATACATGAATTCAAATGTGTCCTACATCGTAAGACGCCGATAATCATATAACTATAGATTATGGTCACTGTGAAGATGTATTCTTAAAATAGCATTGGTCATATCGTATACATACATACATACATACATACAGACAGACAGACAGACAGACAGACAGACAGACAGACAGACAGACAGACACACACAGACAGACAGACAGACAGACAGACAGACAGACACACACACACACACACAGACAGACAGACAGACACACACACACACACACACAGACAGACAGACACACACACACACACACACACACACACACATACATACATACATACATACATACATACTTACAGACATACATACAGACAGACAGACAGACACACACACACACACAGACAGACACACACACACACACATACATACATACATACATACATACATACATACATACATACATACATACATACATACATACATACATACGTGCACACATACATACATTGGTTGTGGTTCACGATACTGTAGATCTGGGGAACAACAGCGCTAACCACTGCGCTAGTTACCGGCACACGTGACTACCTCATGGATGTGGTTCAGGATACTCTCGATCTGGTTGTGGTTCACGATTCTCTGGAGGTTGACCAATGATAACACTAACGCATTCCGTGTTCAATTGCTGTTCCTTTATCAAGCATTGTCGCACGCTGTTGTAACGAACTCCGGCTTGGTAACAATCTTAAAGTCTCCAGAGGTTTAGTTTCAATCACATCCTCCTCCAGATCTGAGCTCCTTCAAATACCATGTCCCTCTACAGGGAAAACCTTTCTCCACGGACATAATCTGGACAGTGTCGTGGAAACAGGATGGGGCAATATGTCATACTATAGTGATTGGACTTCCAAATGTAGTTTTAGTGCTCTGATGTCACTCCCATATTCCAGTTCCAAAATAATACGATTGCAGCATGATACTCTCCAGGGAGCTGAGAATCCAATATATATGCAAACTTACAGACGTAATATTCTGGGCCCCGTACCACAAAGAGCGCTACGACTATCGTAAGCCAGTGTTAAAGTATGGGAGTTAGCGCTAAGATGGCTTTGTGGAACGGGGCCCTGAAATAAATGTATGTCGCTATGTCAATGTGCTATTGGAATGATGATTATGCTGATAATGGTGCTGCTGCTGATGATGGTGATTATTATGATTACTATAATTATACTTGTATTTCCAAAATTATAAATATGTTTTTATGTCTACATTTATTTCGTAAACCTGGGCTTCGTGAACGAACTTCCACGACTTAAATCACTGCTTATAAAGGTAAAGAGGATAAGGATATAGCGAATGAGTACCTATTAGTGATGGATGGTTACAGAACACAGTCCATGTTTCAGTTGAAACAGCTATTGTTTCTTCAACATGTCTGCTTTCGTTATCATTTACGCATTATGAATGGTATCCCATCAAACATGATATGTTTTCTCGAAGGAGTACCCTAGTGTTTGTTTGTAAATGAATCACAGGCGAAGGGCTCGTTTCTGTCTGCTTAAATCATTATTCCCAAACTTGCTCATAATTTAATTAATAACATCACTGTACATGTTCAGCGTACCTCAATAGAATCATTGTCAGCCCTACTTATGTTTTACTTACAATACATTTGTACACGTGTCCTCATCACACTGCACTTTGGTTTATTCATGATGGCATCGGTTGGAACAAAGAGGGTATTGTCTTGAACCATTCATGAACCAATCAACTTGTCAGGTCACTAGATGAGATAAACACGTCATTTGGCAAGAAAAAACAAATTTCAACTTATTTTGTATTTTTCTTTACGATCTTTGCGATATCAACCACAGTATCACTGAGTGTGAAGAAATGTAGTTTCGACAGATAATTGTTTTTTCATCGAATGAAAATATCATATATTTTCAAATACGTAAAAGTATTTGGTCACAAAGTACAAAAAGAAATGCCGTAATGAAAACGATGTTATTATTTGTATCTAACTGCAAACCATGTTAATTGTGTTCGCGTCATGTTATACACTTCCGAATTAAACAGCATACGAAGACAAACTAAGCATAAAACTAAGCATACACACACGCAACAGAAGTTTAGAAAAGCAATTTTAGAAACAGATAATATTCTCGCGACTTCCAACCATTACCGTGTTTCTGCTTCTCCCAGGGGCACACCTATGTGGAGTAATGACTTACATGAGAAGTACAGTACACCACAATAAGAACACCTACCTCATTAATCAGCATACAACGTGTCCAAATGCATTCGAATGCCAAAATCCTTGTAAACTGTTCCCCTAACTGTGTTACACTGGTATATCACCAACGTCTCCATACACATTGCAACATCGCTACCGCAAAGAGGGACTGTGCATTTACCCAGCCATGTGCGCGTGGGCCTGTATTTATATTTCCCATAATAGAAAGCCCTTCCCTTCAGTCTACTGTTCAGCACCTTGCTCATGGCTTCAGTGAAAATGTTCGCTAACTATACCTATTAACCCTTTGGTGAGTACTATTGAACATACTTTCTATATTTTACTATCGGTGAAAAGATTGGCAGCATGACTGAGTAATTGATCTTTGTCATCGGATAGTGTTGATTTTTTATTTTGCAATATTGACTCACACTGTATCTTTGTGCCTTCTGAATCAACATTTCCGATTTTAGAGACAGTCTTTATCAATGAGTGATTGTCGTATTAAGAAGTTAAATTTACATACACAAAATTAACAACAGGCAACATTGTGGGGATTTATTTCGAATGTGTCAATAACAATTAACGACCAAAACATATCTACATCAATGAATCCTAGCAAACTTTAACGCAAAGGTAATGCATAATATTCTATATTTTCCATTACTGCTTGCACGGGAGATAACCTCATAACCAATCGTTTGATGGACGTAAGCGTTGGCTTAAGCCTTGAATGTTCTCATGTAAGTCAAGTGATTCTATTGTAGAGCAAAACATTTTGAAACTGAATTTATTTATTTATTATAAAAAAAAACATTCAAAATACCGAACTCTTTGGTTATCGAGGATGTGATTGAGTGCAAGACCAAAACGTTCCATAGCTGTAACGTCATAGCGAATTAACGTCAGTTAACATAGACAGTGAACCCCGAATCACATTTTCGGCTTGACGACTCTTGGGTACGGGGTAATGTCTGTTTCCCAGCAATGATCTTCCGGATGAAGGGTTACCGGAGTTTTCGGATCAACGAGGTTTCACTGCAGTTGACCGTTATCTGTCGCATAAGGATACAGCCACATTTAACCCTTACACTAAACTGCCCCATGGTGGCGCGGGTTTCAGTTGGTCTCCACAGCCTATGCTTGCCGTAGGAGGAGCCCAAATAGATCGGGTGGTCAGACTTGGTGAGTTGGTTGATTGTATGTCCTCGGAACCCGTGGATCTTTGGTCCAATATCTATCTCTGGATTGTCTGGTCCTGATTATGTAGCTGGTTATGTAACTGGAATATTGCTGAGCGCGGCGTTAAATAACAAACAAAACATCCTCTACTGGAGAGCCTAATGACATACTACTGCAACAGCAAGAAATCCATCTGAACGCATGGATACATTAGCACCTCGGACATGCCCATCTCCCAATAGTACTTGACAGTAGTGTGTACTTCGAGATTTTAAAGTCTTCAAACAACTTATCAGTGTCACTTAGTCTTGTCTGCTGAAGCTGGAAGACATCAAAGCTCGCAGTCTTCCACTGCGCAAAGCCCGTCAATTCCAGTAATTGGAAAGGGATGCCTAAATGACATTGATTCTTCCCTGAACGTGACGTTGCATAACCTGCCATATGATTGCCACGTCCATATGAACTATGCAGATTTCATTGTCGGGAATCTGCGCCAGACTCGACAAACAGATATACAGTTTCAGCTGTTCTGTTTGAAAGTAAAACACTTCCCGATTTGGCACATTGTCTGTGAATGGAAGTGAATGTCTTTCTTTTTTATCCCAAAGCTGACGCTGTAGGTTATCGAACCTGCATTAGTAAGTTTTATGCTTGTCAATGTGGTATTATCCATAAACAAGGTATTATAACAGTATGGAGATTGTGTGCACCACGATAAATCATTTGAAAACGCTCAGAGAAACACAATCTCGCCATGTATCTCTGAAACCCTTGATGAACGATATTTAAGTCTGGAAACTAGACTAACATCTAGTTTCTGAAATGAACATATTTCAAAGAAAAAAACAGTTGTTAAATTATCTTAATAAAATATAATATAACGGTGCCCAGAGACTCTCTTCATTCCTGAAACTACATTAATCTAGACTTGCCAACTATTATAGACGTGCATGGGTTGTATTGGATATATTTGTTTCACAGTCTGTCTGACAGACTTGTATGAAAACCAACACGATTCTTTTAAAAGATATAAAAATAAAACTATATTCTAATCATCGCATAAGTCAAACATTTCATGAAGGACATTTTAACGCCACTGTACAACTTCTAGTAGCCAACCTCTAGTGCCTTTTGTACAGCTGGCGTGAGACAGGCGTTTTAGTATGTTACACAAGGTAAATTTAATAAGTATTAAAATGTATCGTTATTTTGTAGTAAGAACAAGGATGGGCACTCATCAAAGGTGAGGTGAGGTGAAATTGGGTTTAACGTCGCGTCCAAGATTATTGCACTTATATAGCGACGTGCATGTACGTGTACGTGTGTGTGTGGCTGCTTGTACTAGTCCGGACTGATGCCGATTTAAGTGCTAGCCCACTGAGATACAATGCCGCAGTTTAGCATGAATACCCCACTCAGACACAGTATACTGACTCCGAGCCGACCAGTCCTTGTTTTGCCGAGCGCCAGACAGGGTAACAACAAGTACCATCTTTTAACGTCTTTTGGTATGACGCGGCCCGGGATCGAATCCCGGACCTTCCGCTCTCCGGGCGGACGCTCTACCACTAGACCACGGAGGCGGTACACTCATCAAAGGAGTGTGATGGGTCATCTTGAATAGAATTTTTGTTATTTCATAATACAATAATGTCTGTTTCTGATGGAATTTTCATTCAACTGAAAAAAATAGCATTTGCAAAGGACAACATTTTTATTGTATCTAAAACAAAACAAATCCCAAAAAATGCAATGAACCATCCCTATTATTCTGACATATTGAACAAAATGATACGACTGTTAACTGCGTCCTCTTATCAGGTGGATATTAACAAAATAGTTATATTTGTTTGTGAAGATAAAAGAGGTATTTGATAGAATTTCCACGACATACCTGGACATTGATGTACGAAATCCCAGTACCTACATGTAAATATGAAACGTCAACGCCAGAGAATAACCAGTCTCGATTATCTGACGAAACAGATTCCACTGGGCGTAAAATGTAAAATAGTGGATCACTGAACATGACGCCGGGTGTACGCGAAAAGGGTATGCATGTCCTGTTCCACTAGCACCCGACGCAAACACAATTTGTATGTTTGTTGTCTAGCGCTATAGTACGCCTGCCATGCAACGACAGTCTGTAAACAATTAAGTCTTGACCAGACCATCCGGTGCTACGAGAGCGCGTTTATTGATTTTATTGTAACGAAAAACAGTATGTTTATTTTGTGCAGAGATTCTATTGCTTACAAGTAAAGAGAAACACTTAGAAACATGCTTTTTGCATCGCAGTGTGTGTGTGTGTGTGTGTGTGTGTGTGTGTGTGTGTGTGTGTGTGTGTGTGTGTGTGTGTGTGTGTGTGTGTGTGTGTGTGTGTGTGTGTGTGTGTGTGTGACCGTTTTCTAGGCTCAAACATTCCTTTTTGTTGTTGACTCAGCATTATTGTTAAATGCTAAGGAGTTTATGATGCAAAACGTAATAGAGCATTTATCAGAATATATCGACCATGTAGCAAAACTATTATTTTCATTTATTTTAATGTTTTCTTATGCATTTGAAATTAAAGATAAACGTGGGATCAAACATATCTATATTATTATTTTTTTAAAGTAATTTCATTAGTACTGGCAACTTTCATATTTGGGGATAAAAACAAGGTCAAGTAATTTGTTATCGATGACGCTATCTATTAGTTTGACTACGAAGCCGATTCCACGCGTCAGACTGAAGGCAGCAACATGGTCGGGAACGACCTAGTCCACCGTGAGGGTGTACATAGACAGCATTGACTATATGGAGGTCACTGACATCTCTATAAACACAAAGTTCTGTCCTTATATCGTACATTAAAGCAGCATAAACTCGGATGCAATTTGTAACCACAGCCTTTTCATGTTGTCATTATCCACTTGGGGACAATAAAAATGTCAAATGTGACCTTGGGAAGTTGCTGGCATGCCAAAGGTATGATTAAGACTTAGATTCGATAATAAATTGCATTCGTGAATACCCTGATAATTGCATACGTTGATATCGCAGGAAGCTATTATGAAATACTTTATTGGTACTGGCACGATGCGTCTCTCATCTCAAACTGCACATGTGATAGATTAATATAATGACCTGGTTGTGGTTCATATTGATTGCATGTTAGCAAGTCCTAGCTTCATGTTTGCCGAAATGAAAATCTGAGTAATTCAAATGTGCAAATAGAAAATGAAATATAAACTGATTGTAATTAACTTCAGTTTGTACACACTTTAGGTCGTATGCTCGTTCTGTATGTCGAAATGTAAACATTACACGTCAATGTCAGAGCCGAACCAATCACGATATTCAACAAAACAGATTACATTAGGCGTAAAAGGTAAAATAGCGCTGAACATTATATGAATGGATCGCTAAAAATCAGTGATGACACCAGGTGTTCGCAAAAAGGGTAAGCATGTCCTGCATTTGAGAATTTCCATGCAGTATATTTTTATCAAATTTATTATTATGTAAGTAGAATCGCATATCTTGCACCTGTGAAAATCCACAAAACGCCTCTGCGATAATGATAATAAGAATACACTTAAAAAATGAAGTGTATTATACAATGTACTCACGATAAGAAAGAAGAAAATGATTTGAAAGAATCTGTTATCCAAAGTTCAATATGAATCATTCACTGTCATGTTACTCGGGTGTACAATTTTTCCAATCAGCCGTTTTCACTTATTCGTACCAGATGATGATATCGTGTTGCAGATGAATACACGTAAAGCAGATTTTTATTATAGACACATGTGTGACACATGTCTTCCATTTACACATGATATATATCATATGAGGTATTGATATAGTTCATCTGCTGACACGACCAGGACAGGTTCATTGCAGGCACGCCAGTACGACACCCATACAGGCTACCGGAAACCCAATGTACATAGACGATACCTTAATAATACTTGACCGGAAGCTTTGACTATTTGTGATGACCATCCCTTTCCTAGTCTCATCATACAGTCCATCAAACAAAGGTCAAACACACAGTTTACGTTTGTCAGGTCTTAACAAACATAAACACTGACATACTGATTAGCGATGGCAACAGTGCACTGGGTTATGTTTCTACGTACGCCCTTTCAATATACAACTGTAGTAATGCCAATTTTTACGTTTTGATGAGTGAGGAAGTGAGATGAGGCGAGTATGGTTTTACGTCGCTTTTAGCAATATTCCAGCAATATAACGTCGGGGGTCACCAGAAATGGGCTTCACATGTTCTACCCATGTGGGGAATCGAACCCGGGACTTCGGCGTGACGAGTGAACGCTTTAACCACCAGGCTACCCCACCGCTCCTACGCCGCTTTGACCAGTATTTCTGTTCTATAATGGCCCTTCAGCTTAATGTGGAAGAAATTTACAAACATGTCCGAGACATTTAGCACTTTGGCGAAGTAAACGATCACCGGCATGAAATAGCTGCTCATATTGTAACCTGATCCTGTCACATTTTATATATGCATAAATCTGTTCCCAAACGCATACCTTGCGGTAAGCTATAAATGCCCGTTTTACGAACAGCTGGCGTTATCAAGGATCCATCGACTCGTTCGGAACTTGTTTATATGACAGAGATACCTCTAAAGCTATAGCGGTTTGATTCAATGAATGGCTTTATGATAACTCAATTTTAAAATAATGATAAATGAATCATTTCTATCTGTCTCGAGAACTGACTGACACCGACAAAATTTTAATCAGAACTGATTTTGTACATAATTTTGCTTTTAAGGTGCAGTGTTCGTGATGTGGAGGTATGGCAGTATATAAATATCCTTATTATTATTGTTACTTATAGCATTTGGTAGCTGTTCAGGATATAAACTTTGTTTAAGACACAGACTTCAGGAAATAAGCATCCCTTTAATATGTAGTTTACGAGTCAAGCCGTATACAGGTTCCAGTTAAATGCCTCATCAGGTAAAGCACCATAGCACCGTTCATAATACACTCCTCCTTCCAATGATAAGCAGCTGATGCGATGGCCAGTGACCTATGATAAATCATCTGTTATCAGAGCCTCAGGGAGATGCTAAAGTGTTGATTGGAAATTGTCAGTGATGAATGATGACGATGTGTGGACATCGAAATACACTCTTGCAAAGATGCGCGCTAACGCTGTCACAGACACCTGACGGGGTCAGTCATATAGGGTACTCTGGTTCATTGAGGTCATGGGTCATGGGTCAGGGGTTAGAATTCCAGACTCGACCCAATCATAACTCTCGGATTGTCACCCTACCCGCACTCGTGGTTTCACCTACATGTAAGTGGTAAACGTCTAAGACCTGCCTTACTTTAGGCATATCTGACGTTAAACATTACAGGAATCTGGAGCTGACTTACAGGCAGAATCCTACTATTGCCTACACACACAAAGAAAATCCATTGCGTGTGGCAATCCTCTAAGTTTGGTTAAATTTGAACCCTGGGTCAGCGACAATGAATATCGGTACAAAGTTACCTATGTTGAAATGAGTTCTGTTAAACGTTGCCTATTCATCAAAAGATTCCCCAAAGCGTATCTTGTGACTTCAAAGATATTGTTTCAAGACAGATGCACATATCTGAGTTTACAAAAGCAGCACACATGTTACTGGGTTGATGTTGGATGAAGGAGAAGAAGTGGCACTGGAAGCATACACATATATCTCATCCTAAGTATGTAGTCTGTGTCTGCTTTCAAAGATAACAGCAAATGATTTCTGAGTGTATATTATTATCTATCTCTTGTCAGGCGAACAGCTTTGCCTTCCATTCCTCTTAAGCTGGAACACAGTATGTCAAATCTATATTTAAACCAGTCAAAATTGTTATTAACTCTGTTAGATACTGGCCTCCCGATTAGAAACGTTGACTTTTGAAGAACAATCACTATCACAATCACTGGCTTCCAAACCTATATGTCGAACAAAGACCATATCCTGATCACAGGCTTGTTCTAGCATTTGAAGGTCTTTAAGTATCTGTGGAATGCTAGATGTTGGCATGTATTTATCTGAGCAGGATATCACAGTGACTGCAACATGCTACAGGTACCATTACAACCCTGAGTATGTATCTCCGGGAAAACAAAAGAAATGCCAGCAAAAACAAGAGATCTCACCATCCCACGCTATCCTGTACTGCTGTAGCTTGTTCTGGTAGCCATTTTAGCTTATCCCCTTGGTCTTTATCTGATCACAGAGCAACATGTCAATATATTTTTGTGTTTCACGTAAAAAAACAACGATTGAAAGGTAGGGTCGGATGGTGGTAAAGTTTGCCCAATGATTTGTATTTTCCCATTGAACTGTTGTTAGATTTTGTCATCAAATAAGGATCCAAGATTTATTTAATTCTAATGCATATTAATGAAGAATGTCTGTCATCCTTCCAAGAAAATCACTGAAATGTTGCACATTGATCAAGTACATAGTTGTCATTATTTATATACTAGATTTTAGTACAGCAGCGTATTGAATAACCTTTTTGAAATAATTCAATTTCAGCTCGATTTATATAGTTTAATAGTTTCCATATTGTGAATATCCATCCTTCTTTAGGTTTAAGTTTCTGTCTAAATAATACAAATTCCGGGAGCTTTGTGTAGCTTTGTGTCATGATAGCACTAAACTCGGATCTAATCAGTTTACTCACTCACTCACTCACTCACTCACTCACTCACTCACTCACTCACTCACTCACTCACTCACTCACTCACTCACTCACTCACTGGCACTTACTTTAATGGACAGCGTGGCGTCGGAACCCTCGACGGGTGGATCAGTGTTCATAATACTAATCACCGGATACGTTTCGTGATTGGATTGGTAAACCACAATATCGATGATGAGTTATAATAGTCAGTACAATAGTGATTCCAACTTATACTCAATAGGCTGAACAGAATTGACATACTGGAAACTAACTTCCCAATAATGAATTAGTGGGTACGGTATTTTTAAGCAATATGACAGTTGACATCAACAATGATTGGCATCACAGATTGCAGTACATGATTCTGCATAACGAGCGAAGGCTTTAAATCACAAATCTCCTGGATAGTTTGTTTAAGTGTTAGTCGATTGAAATAATATATTTGAATATGTCCTTTTCCAGACGGGTTAATGCATTTTCCAGTTAACAGATGAAAAGAATTAAATCCGCAATGCGATCACATTGAAAAAACACGATGAATTGTGTTCGGTCGTGATGGTTTTAACAGCGGGTTCATTTAGAACGTAATATGTTATGTATACACCTCGGCTTACAGAATGGGTTCGCTACTCACTGAAATAGGAATCGAATCTCTTGACACACAATTCATTCTGCTCATAACACTCAACGTAATTGTCTGTAACGACATTCAATGGATTCCAGAGATAAGTCTGATGCTTTTCTGAACAATCGGTTATTTCGTTGCATCATATTGTTAACTCTTGATTGAGCCTACGCCCGCTGATTCGAGGACACAATACGCTTGTCTTGCTCCTGTGGTAATGAAAGGTCGGATGTTTCTCATGGTTGTCCAGTGCGTAAATGGATATCGTCGAATCTGAGTCGGGATGGTTTACACTTTCACTAAACCCTACAAATTACAGGTGCAGGGTCCAATAACTGTTTGATTATAATGTCCTGTAAAAAGTATACCTTTTCCACGTTTTTTATTATTATTATTATTATTATTATTATTATTATTATTATTATTATTATTATTATTATGTACAGATTAAAATACAACATGCAGAAAAGAGGGTTTGGATGATCCTGGCAGTCAGGCTGATTAGGCTCATCATCATCTCAGGGCCCTTGCCCCCTCTACACGCTGCCCAGACAGCGAATGGGACTTCTCCCAGGAAGTGCTGCCACAGTCAAACCCACCGAGAACTTTTCGGAGAATGTGAGGACTCCCCAAAACTGCAGCCTTCTGCTTTAACCAGATTGTCCGAAGGTCTCTATTCCTGATAGCAAACCCGGGTACTCTCCCAATGTCAGTCAACAGATTGGGAGGCACCAAACCTAAGGCACCAAGAACAATGGGGAACAACTAAATCATGGCATTTCTAAATTATGTAAAAATGAAGGAAGAAGTATACTCAGAACAAATATGAGAGAGAAAGAGAGAGGGGAGAGAGATGAATGATTGTATATTCGCCTTTCCATCGCAAACTATTTATAGGGCACAGTATTCGTAAAGTACATAAAAAGCTTTACGTCTAACAAGCCTAGAGATATACATGTTCTTTGTTATAATACAGAATAAACATGTATTTCAGCTTCAGAGTATATACAAGTTACCAATAAAAATCTTCCATTACAGTTTGCCTTTGCGCTTTTGGTAAAGTTTCGAAACAGTTTCCCAAAATATCACCGTGCTAGTTACCAAATCGGTTCACGAAATGACCTGCAGATTTGACACCTCTGGCCTGTCTCCATCATGTCGGACGCCATGCCCTACAGGTGAAATGGGGTTTATCGTCGCGTCCAAGATTATTGCATTCATATAGCGACCAGTGTGTGTGCGTGCGTGCGTGCGTGCGTGCGTGCGTGTGTGCGTGCGTGCGTGCGTGCGTGTGTGCGTGCGTGCGTGCGTGCGTGTGTGTGTCAGCGTGTGTGTGTATGTGTGGCTGCTTGAACGAATCCGGACTGATGCCGATTTAGAGAGCTGGCCCACTGAGATAACATGCCGCAATTTAACACAAATGCCCCACTCAGACACAGTATACTGACTCCGAGCCGACCAGTCCTTGATTTTGGCCCCTTAATGCCGAGCGCCAGACAGGGTAACAACAAACATATTTTAACGTCTTTTGGTACGACGCGGGAGGACACTCTACCCCTAGACCACTTTTATACCCTTTTTTATTAAAAGTTCTACCTTTGATACCGGTGGCATCAGGTCAGCTCGTACACTACATAACCAATTCGTCCTTTCCTTACATTTCGCATTTATGGCCTGTATTTGAAATTGCAGTACTTTTTCAATGACATATTTTGTGTTCTGCGTTCTTTTATCTAAAAAGTGATTCCCCATCCCATTTCCACATCATATAGTCGACGTGTCTAATGATAAACTAGATTTCCTGGTTACAGATCATGGAAGGAAGGAATGTTTTGCTTTTAATCTAATATTACTATGTAATGTTCCCACGCGTGATCCGACAACAGTTCCACAAAATACGCTGGTGCCAGGCTGTCCCAGAGCGCCAACTATTAATACGCAGCTAACTTGCTGAACCGATATTTCTCACCGAATCAATATTCAAAACAATACATACTTGTATCACGACAGGTGAAGCTATAAGTGTTATAATGTTTAGCTTATTTATAATGTCATTCGACAGAGTCAGTGCTTCATAAGTGAGCTAAGCCTTGTATTCATTAACCATTGACTTCCAGTGCTTTGCAGGCATAAACACAACCCTGTAGGCAGTGGTAGAAGAAAAGGCCAAAACACAGGCACTGGCAAATATACAAATGACCAGGGGCACAGGAAAATATACTTATACAGACCTAGACATATACGCAGCGCACACGCATAGATAACAGTGGACGCAAATATGCTAGCAGGGAAAAGTAACTCTGTACTTCATGTAAAGTGGTGTAAATGTTGTTCCAGAAAAGAACATAATATTTAGTCGTTCGTCTGATCAATGTTTCTTCATAACAAATCCATTGCCAAAACCCCTACCTGATAACAGAAGACAGAGTGACACGCCCCAAAAGAGGGCTGGTGTAACAATTAAATTATCTATGTCAATATTGGGTGTGACCTCCATTTGCCTTAAAACAGGCGAGGCAGCGGCGGTGCATTGCTAGATGATTGAAACAGCCTGATGTTGTTTCAAATGTCAACAAACGATTTGTCTCAACTGAGCTAGTTTTACCGGCAGGTTCTGGTCCTATCGTATGCGTCGTTCCATCTCATTCCGGACAAGTTCTGAGGGGGAGAGGTCGGGATAAACAGCTGGTCATGTCAGTACAGCAATGTTATGCTGCCTCAAACAGTCTGTTACAACATATGCAGCATGTGGGCGGGCATTTTCCTGCTTTTACGTACCTGCATTTGCCCAAAGAGAAGAACATGATCTCGAAAAATGTCGTCCCGGTAGCGTACGCCACGCAAATTGCCAGTTACAATGATGAGTTGAGTCCTTATAGGAGTTGGCACCCCATTCTTCCAACGACAAAGGGACGACGTTGAGTGACGCAAGTGTCGCTAAAAACGTTCTCCTTGACGCCTGTAGACCCTTGCACGACCTTCAGAGTCGTCGAGACAAAACCTGGACTCATCTGTGGATAGTTTGGCGTACCGCTGGAATTCGGCGCCGGATGTTGTGCTCTCAACCCAGGAAGTGTCCGAGCTGTTAATGTGGCAGTTTGGTATCGATTCCACAGGTGCAGCAACCGAATATGTATGTCTAATTGACGTTACTACAAACGTGGACGACTTCGTTTTGCATCACTCCCACGGCGCTTTGACGTTGATTTTCACCAAGTTGTGGCATTGCTTAAGCGTTATTTACGGTTAAACAAAGGCGTTTTTATGAGCACTTGATAGCTCCTAACAAACATGCAGATATCCACATTGTGCGCTGTGCATTAACATGCACGTGCAAACTGTGAATCACGACCTTCAAATCGATGAGATTTCTTCATGAATATGTATAATTAAAAATGAATTATCGAATTTCAGAATATATATATTTTCACTGAACTTCATATGAAGCACAGTTTCTTTTTACCGTTAGTATAATTCTTTGGCAAATGCACACACACACACACACACACACACACACACACACACACACACACACACACACACACACACACACACACACACACACACACACACACACACACACACACACGGACCGGCACAGGTATACATACGTACAGACAGACGCACAGATGCATACACAGAAGCCGGCAGACAGATGCACAAAACCATCCAATATTCCCCTACATACATTGGTACAGGCTTCAGCACATATCGACACAGAAGAACAACTCCACATTCAAGAAAACACACTGACGCAGGACTGTAAGAAACAGATGGGGACAGACATACGGACGGATGCCCAGGCACAGACACATGCACAAGCCTGTAGGTCCAGGCAGTTTATATCTGAGTGAAAATACGAACACAAATCAAGAATGTGATAGGTAACGGTTTGTTTGTTCATTGTAAATATACACACGTGGCTTTTAAATCTGTCTGCTGCACGCGAACACTGCATAAACAAAACATCCTCAATGGGCTTTGAAGGATTTGAGTAACACTGCACACACATGGAGACAAATGCTCCCGTGGAGCAAGGGACTGGATACTCTCGTCTGCAGTGTCTGGATACTGTCTCAAATATGCCTGTTCCAGGAACGGCCTGCGAGGTTGCAACAAGTGCCAGCTATGATTCATGGTGCTCGGGATCCGTAGAGGCTTCTAGAAACTCATCATCTGAGATAGCATCACTCATATCTACTGATTACTTAACATAAACAATCTAAGGGGATTTTTTTGGTGTGGGAGTGTGGGTGAGGGTGGGAGTGTAGGTGTGTGGGTGAGGGTGGGAGCGTGGGTGTGGGTGTGGGTGTGGGTGTGGGTGGGTGTGGGTAATTAGCCGAGGATCGCCAAAAGACGTGACAGCCTTGGGGGAGAATGTATTTTTAACATACACTTGTGGCGTTCATTTGATTATTAGATAATTGGAAGCCACCTCAGGAACGACAGGCTTGTGTCGTTATTAATTAATAAAATATTAAAATATAATAAAATAACATTCTATCGTTACAAGTACATGTACAGTGGGGACTTGTCACAGTGACATGGTGAAATTTGCGGGAAAAAGATCTGTTTTATACTGTTTTTTTAATATCTTTTGACAGACTCGGGTTCAGACGGAACATAACAAGAAATGACAGCTCCATCAATGCGAAATGTCTCATTGAAAATACAGCCGTCAAGTTAAGAATGGTAGGATTCACGTTTATGAATAGCATAGCTCTATAGGAATATAAAGGCAATAGCTGTATGGCTGCCTGTTTAACTAGCTGGGGAGTAGTTTGGTAAGCAGTTTGGAAGGAAATGTCCCAAAATGAGCTGTTGAAATAACGGATTGAATCGACATCAAGTTGTAACGGACGCAAAGTTGCAATTACTTTTCTCGGCCTTTTTGTCAGACAATTTCCGGTGATACCGGATGTTAGGATTCACACGCAGAAAAATCCGTTTGATAATTTCGTGCAATACGATCCTGGAGTTTTAGGTAACATTGTGGCAATCATTCAAACCCGTCCAAGACCGGTGCATTTCGGGATAATTCGTTTACCATTCGATGAATTTCGGAAATTAAACATATTTGTCACATTCCCAAATACTGACTGAAAGCATATGAATAAAACGTATAAAAGCCAGTCTGTGTTTTGTATCTCTGACCATTTAGTAAATTTCTGATGATTTTTACATAACATGTTGAACACATATCCCTGTTTTATCAATATCCACATCAGTTTTCGTTTGCGACAGTCGTACCAAATACTCAGAGTCCACATACCATAGTTCCATATACATAGCTAATGTAACATTTATCCTTGAAACGAAATAAGAATCGGTTGCTATCACATTTGTTCCTGCTTTAGACTTCATCTTGTGTTAACAAGGGGCACGGATGGCCTAGTCGTTGAAGGCGCCGCAGTTTGCCGTGCAAAGTTGCGTCCCCTTGGCACTCCAGAAACAATTGATCGCGGGTTCGAATCTCGGTTCGCCCCGATTTTGTTTCTGGGCATATCAGCACCATACCCGTGCTCGATGGTTCACCAAAGAGAGGCCTATGTGACCTGCATCATTTCGGGCTTTCCTCCTACATTAAGCTGACAAACCGTGATGTGACATGAATACTGTTTAAAGCGACGTTAAACCTAACTCACTCACTCACCCACTATATGTATTAACATTCATACAAAACGTTAAGGCCCCTTAAGACATTTTCCATACGATTGAAATAATACCTTTCAAGCTCCAAAGCAATGGTTTCATTTCTCTAAGTACGCTATTAAATGTCCCCACTCTCTCAATATTGTTTATCGATCGTGTTATGGACTTAATCTTTTGCTACACGATGTCATTACACAATATCAGATCACATTTAGTATTATATATATATATATATATATATATATATATATATATATATATATATATATATATATATCATCAGAAATAATAAATATATTGCATTTTGATGCCGCTTCAAGGCAGATTCAAATGACAGGACCGCAGCACCTTGATTTACCACAAACATTGTCTGTGTCCAGCTGATCACCTCTCGCTTATATTGCCACAGACTGCCTCCGTGCTTTTGTGGGTGGAGCGTCTGCTCGCATGCACGTCGCTATATAAGTGCAATAATGTTGCAAGCGACGTTAAACCCCATTTCTCCTCACCTCTCACAGGTCCAGCCTCTTTCCTCACTGTGTTAAATATATTGCATACACATATATCAAATAAAAACTAGGATTGACTTGTACTTGAGACACAAAAAAACACTCTTTGTATGTTCATGAAACAACCGCTAGGTCTTCGACCCGTAAGCATATGATTGCATAACGAAAGAGCATAAAACATGTTCTACTCCTTGGAAAAACTACAGCTAACAGTACAAGCATTCATCCCTGCATCACTGCATCATAGCATTTGTCGGTCGGGGCATGAATACCCAAGATGTCTAAGGCGCCGCAAGTCGCTGTGCAAAGTGCCAGAAACCTATGTCTGTTCGAGACCCGTAAAGATCCGGGTTACAATTGGTCTTCAGCAACCAATGCTAGTCGTCGGTTTCACCAAAGTGTTAAATGTCTGAGGGTTTTCCTCCCACATCAAGCTGACATGTGACATAACTGAAATATCTGTTCAAAGCAGTGTTGAACAACACTCACACACCCATACCTTTCCTAGACTATATAATAACCAACATTGTTGTCGGCACAAAAGAAACACAGAAAGCATATATTTTAAGCTACAAAAAATTCACCAGTATCCGGAAATATGAGGTATGCGGTTAAAGAAATTGAGCTTCATACTTGTATAATGCCTTTTCGAAACGAGCAACTCTCATTAACATCCTGTTGTAAAAAATTAAAAACACGCCGAACAATCAAAGCACACAAATAGAATCATTAATAACAGACTCCTCGTATATCTCCCGGTAGTAATTCCGTAGTGTATAATTGTTCTCCCCGTCAAAACAGCCTTCAAATGTCAAGTATCCAAGTATTCCCTCCATGCTGCGTGGAAGAGTTTATGGAAGCCCATCAGTGCCACATTGCGTGCTGACACTGCAAGTGTTCAAATGCCGTGCACAGTAGGTTGGTGGTCAAAACTTGCATCTCAGTCAGTAGTTATAATGTGTTCATCGGATTCCTAACGATTGTGTTGATGGGAATTCGCCCACTGGAACATTAAATCCATGCTTAACACGAACGTTCGTATGTGAAATACCATCATTAAATCAAAATGACAGGCGTGTATTGAAACATTTTAGAATAACGTTGATTAACATGAACATCTATCCACAAAATCCATCAAAAGGTACATATAACTCTAAAGTGTTTTTGATGTTGTTGTTTATTATTGATCCCCCTGAAATCTCTGACAACGCATGTATTGTTGTTTTGGGGTTTTTTTCAAATTGGAAAACAGGTGGTACTCAATAGGAGTAAGATCTGTTGAAGACACTAGATGACACAAAAGCTCGTATCCACATTCCCAGCAGTTATTGTAACACGGTTTGTGTGAACTGTCGCATCGCCCGATGGAGGAAAACACCACGCCGAACTTTGTCGCGACGCTTCTCTTTGATAGGGAATCGGGATCTCTTAAAAATGTTGATTCCATTGATTCCCCAATTATCGATTTTCCGCTCTCCTGCAGGCCGCTCTATCCACTTGACCAATGAAGCGCCGACCTGTGAAGATCCGGGGTAGAATAGGTCTTCAGCAACCCATGCTTACCGTAAAAGGCCACTATGCTTGTCATAAGAGGCGACTAACGGGATCGGGTGGCTAGGCTCGCTGACTTGGTTGAAGCATGTCATCGATCCCAATTGCGTGGATTGATGCTCATGTTTCAATCACTGAATTGTCTGGTCCAGACTCGATTATTTACAGACCGCCGTCATATAGCTGAAATATTGCTGAGTGCGGCGTTAAACAACAAACAAACAAACCAACGACGAGAACACAAACGTGAAGTATTATTTACTATATTCCAAATTCTGATAGTTGGAATGCTCCTACCAAGCATATTAGCGGTTAGGATAACCCCTGGCTAATTCACTATACAACAGCACTGTTAATGAAATGACCAACCAGTAACTAATTGGCAATGGAAATATTTGAAAATGAATGTGCACCATTGTGTACAGAAGTTGGTAACAGGAAGTATTTCAGGACACTAGACAGTTCCATTAATAAATGTCAACGCTTTCTCTTTGCCTAACAAAAATGCATCTGTATCCCTCTATAGATGAGTAACAAATACCGTTTTGGTTGGAGCTGCACATGTCAGTCTCGACTATTCTGTTTACGAGGGCCTTGGCACCGAACCTCTGGCACCATAATGTAATGTCTATGACACTGATGTGTGTGATCTGTAATTGCATCTCATTCACACCCGCGATGCACTGATCAGACATGGTCTTAAGTTCAACACACACCTATCCACTTTACCCAATGGCTCTCATCCCAACTGTCAGCTTCATCGGAATGTATCCCCCGACATCACTCAGATACATTGTAGGAGCGCTTCTAGGGACATGGAAACAAGTGGTTGAACTGAAACAAGCCACACTGCTACCACCTGTTCGTATGTATGTGTTAGGCCCAGCTGGTTGTTAAAACATCACACCTTCATTTTACACTGCGGATGTCCTGTTGGTGAATCTAGTTCTGTCAAGGCCTTTTTGTTATGGTAGTCCTTCTGTGATTGATTTTTTCTGTTATGTTTTATTTAAGGTTTTATGCAACATCTTTTGCAACATGAATTCTAAAAGCACATATCTGTGTTCCGGACAGAGACAAATATCAACTCACAATGAAAACTGATTCAAAGAATTGATCTGTGTAGTCATGATAATAAAGACACATTACACTAACGAAACAGCAACAACCACCCATTCGGAACACATTGAAATGATGACCTTACACACACAAACACACGCATCACACGGTCAATATCTGTGTTTATGTACCGTCACCAGCGCTGCCACAACTGATATTAAGAACAACACTTAATTAAACCAAATATGTAATGTTTAAACAAGGATGCTACTTTTCTGAGCAGGGTGTTTGCCTTGCATAAATGCACAGACACGTTATGGCATGATTGATCATGGCCTGCACAAAAGCTCTAAGAAAGAGGTTAGGAGTTGGTGGAAACATTGTAAAGGACGAAGGCCCTTTTATCTTAGGAAAGTGTTTTGCGATAAGTGACTTTCCCTCTAAGTAGTCTGATGTTTTTTTACCTTGGAGTTCCTCTTGAAGTAATTATCTGTGTATCATCAATTGACGAGGCATTTATTTTGGATCCAAACTCATCACCAATTACAAAGTAAATATCTTGAGAGTTCCAGAAAGGAGCGGTTTCTCATATATGCTGCCAATTGCAGAACCCTTTCTTTCAAAAGGGTACACTTGGAAGGCTCAACAAAACTGCACCTAGTTGATGGAAGATAATGGAATAAATGACAGAGCTAAAAATCAAAATAAACATGACGGGAAGTCAGGGGGATTGGTTGGTTTGTTGTTTAACGCCGCACACAGCAATATTCCAGTTATATGATGGCGGTCTGTAAATAGTCAAGCCTGGACCAGACAATCCAGTGATTAATATCGGAGCATCGATCTACGCAATTGGGATCGATGACATGCATCAAACAAGTCAGCGAGCCTGACCACCCGATCCCGTTAGTCGTCTTTTACGACAAGCATAGTCGCCTTTTACGGTAAGCATGGGTTGCTGAAGACCTATTCTACCCCGGATCTTCACGGGTCAGGAAGGAGGGAGCAAGCTACATAATGGGAAGGGAATTCATATATAGAGAACACAGGTAGAAAGAAGAAGGATTATGGAGCAACGGCGACAGATAGTTAGCAGGAGAGTGAGTGAGTTAAAGTTTATAAAGTTAAAATTAAAGATAGCCAGAGATATGTTCAGATTGATTATAAAATTACACAGATTCTATTGTGGGTGAAATATGTACACATTGTAATTTGCGGTTAATCGCCAATCACAAATCTTTAACCAAAAGCCCACACTAGCAGTATAATAAACAGTAATATGTTCAGTCAAAGTACTGCTTGCCCAACCACACATCTACATTTCAGTAAGGAGCCTTTCTACGAGCGCAGTATCAACGGCACGTACTCAATTATGCTTAAATAGATTGGCATATCAAGAATAGAGGAAGCGATCGGCCACAGAGGAGATAGACAATGGGCAGACATGACACGAGTTCTGATATGATGAGGATTGAGAGCCATGAGTGAACAATGATGGCTTTTTGATGACGTTTTAGGATTATTTGCGTTTGCCTGATTGCTCAGGAAATGGAAAATCGTTTTCATCACGGGACTTGTGATGGCTGTATTTGATCTGAATTTATTAACTGGGTTAACAGTATGAATTGTATGCGTTTCGGTCAACCCTTTATTTCATGAGTTGAGGTGAGGTGAGGTGAAATTGGGTTTAACGTCGCGTCCAAGATTATTGCACTTATATAGCGACGTGCATGCACGTGTATGTGTGTGTGAGGCTGCTTGTACTAGTCCGGACTGATGCCGATTTATAGTGCTAGCTCACTGAGATACCATGCCGCAGTTTAACATGAATACCCCACTCAGACACAGTATACTGACTCCGAGCCGACCAGTCCTTGTTTTAGCCCCTTAATGCCGAGCGCCAGACAGGGTAACAACAAGTACAATCTTTTAACGTCTTTTTGTATGACGCGGCCCGGGATCGAACCCTGGACCTTCCGCCTCCCGGGCGGACGCTCTACCACAAGACCACGGAGGCGGTCTCATGAGTTGAGGCATTTGTTGTTGTCAAGAGAGGAACGTTTCATAGTAGGCAGCGGGAGTGGAAGATGTTTGTACAAAAATCAATTTTCGAATAGACAGAAAGACAGACAACCTTTTCAGTATAAGGTCACTTGCCTGAACGTTTAGTCCCAGATAAAGTTATCTTATTTAGATTTATGAATCTACAAAATATGAAATAAAATCCAAATGGGACCCAGAATGATGCTTAAGTTCAGATAGCTGAGCAATCTATTTAGTCTTGAGTTAGATGCGTTGTTTTTCAATTTATTCTCCTGGGTTCTTACAATAATACAATAATACAATAATGTACTTGCATGAGCATTAATACAATACGCCACTCTGAAAGCTAGCAAACAAATACGTGGGTAACTATATAAGGTACCCCAATGCACATCACACTTTTACAAACTTCATAAAGTCAGAAGGTTTTGTATATTAACAACGCGTATGCTTCAATGAAGACACATGTCACGTTGATAATGATTATTTGCAAATTCATATATGCAAGATGTTCACGGTAGGAAGTGACAACATGGAGTCGATGGCTTGTGGTATATACAGGTTTACTTTATATAGGTAGATCTATCACAGAATCACGATGTACCAGGTCAGTAAATAGTGGTAGTGGTTGTTGTGCTGGTACCTCGAAGCACCTAGCCTTACCCCAGCTAGGCCAATGGTAAGATCTTCTCTAGACCAAGGCTTATATGAGCAAGTAATAGATAGTTACACTGCTCTTACGGGATGACGGAGAGTCAATGTACAATTTATTGGGGAGTAACAATTGCGGATAACATCTTATAAGTTGTGGCAATTAATATTGTAGACATTTACATGTTATGGTCCTAGGGTAATTAGCATTTGTTCATTCAGACAAAGGTTGTCCCAAATTGGTCGCTGTGGCAATATTTACAATGTAACTTGTAACTAAACAACGTTCAAAAATAAGGAATTTCGAATAAGAATAGTACAAAGCGTTACATTCATATCACAGAACAGTGAGTGCATAGGTTTTTACGCCGCCTTTAACTCTATTTATCCTTGAGGTGGGGTGTAGGGTGTTGGGTTCATCAAAGTGGGGATTCATATTAAGAATGAGCTTGACACATACATTTGGATAATACTGATTTATGCATTAGTCGTACCAAATCTCTGAGGTTCACTGACAGGAAAGTACTCCGTGCAACACACGTGTGCGGTGCCATCTGTCAGACAGTATCTGAAATTTGCTTGACCGTGGACGATATTTCTGATATCAATATTAATCTGCCTCTGTGTTACTGGATCTATATTTTATTTAATTAACAGGGATACAAAGTAGTACTAACTCCGTTAGTCTGAAAACCGTCTTTACATGTACATGCATACAAGGGAATGTCATCATTCCTTATCCGGGACATTCATTCATCCGGACGAACAATTTTAGTCGGAACGGTTTAACGGGGTCACACTGTGACAGGATCTCGAGTTGCAGCAGCGTAAATAAAAGCCATTTCCATGATCATATTAAATATAAAATAATAATAACAAACCATTTAAGTTGTGCGTCATCACACACATCGAGACAATTTGAAAAGACAATGTACCATCTTATGTTGAACATACGTCACTGTTAAATAAAAATTAGAATAACATGGAATATTCTGTTTGAATTCCTGTTTGGGTGCTATGCCTGGCGGGATGTAGGGTGGGATGCCTGTTTGGGTTCATTTTGGTATTCATCTTTTTGGAATCCTGATGGAATATAATCCTTTCCCTGATCCTAAGAAATCTCGGAGACCATTGCACGAGACCACTTTGTCAGAAGTATGTATTTATAAATCACTGTCCCAAATATCGCGCACCAATTTTTTACGGAAAAGGTGAGGGTATCGAGGCCCAGCCTTTTGGCTGAGTAACGGTTTGTCAACGTTTGTTTGTTTGTTAGTTATTTAGCAGTATTCCAGCAATATCAGGATGGTCTTAAATTGCCCCGTGGTTGATAGCATGAGCAACGTCCCACGCCGTCTGGTTACGATGACACGCAGACAAGCAAATCACTGGGCTTGACAACCCGACTCATTTTAGTCGCCTTCTAAAGCTATTCTAGCCCGAGTTCCCATAGTGTTTTTGTGACAACTGCATTACAGTCATAATTGTAGAGACCGCCTCCGTGGTCTAGTGGTAGAGCGTCCCCCCAGAGAGCGGAAGGTCCGGGGTTCGATCCCCGACCGCGTCATACCAAAAGACGTTTAAAGATGGTACTTGTTGTTACCCTGTCTGGCGCTCGGCATCAAGGGGCTAAAACAAGGACTGGTTGGCTCGGAGTCAGTATACTGTGTCTGATTGGGGTATTCATGTTAAATTGCGGCATGGTATCTCAGTGAGCTAGCACTATAAATCGGCATCAGTCCGGACTAGTACAAGCAGCCACACACACGTGTATGCACGTCGCCATATACGTGCAATAATCTTGGACGCGACGTTAAACCCAATTTCACCTCACCTACATGTAATTGTAGAAAGGTATAGTTATTTCAAAATGGTTCTGGTCCTACAATCACACAGGGGGATATTCCAAGTTTTTACTCTCAATGTGACTTTTCTTGATGTTATTCTGCGATTGTACTATCTATTATTATTCCAGCAATATATACGAAGCATTTAGCAAAGCCTTGTCAATGGAGATACAAATAGAAAACATTAATTTAACACATAATATTATATGTAAACAGGTACTCATGTAAACAGACATTTTTGTTTTGTTTGTTTGTTGTTTTCAAAGTCAACAATATTCCAGCTGCATACATATTTGACGGCGGTCTGTACATAATGGAGTCTGGACCAGACAAACCAGTGGTTGATATTATGATACAACGACACGCTATCAAAACCAAGACACTGACCCTGACAATCCGATCCGTTTAGTCGCCTCTCACGACCAGCATGTGTTGCTGGGACATTACGTAAGATTGTAGGACAGTATCCATCACATGCTAGGCCATTTAAAAGTATGGACGTTTCAGATAATTGAAGATTTTATGTTCCTCTAATTAATACCGACAAAACCTTATCCATATTCATAACAAAATCTCTGCCTAAAGTTTCCGGTGTGTTCACTGTCTAATATAGTGAAAAGGTGAGCATACCCTGCCCCACTAGTGGCACCCTCACAAACACATGCAAAGGCAAGTCTCCTAAACAAACTTCTTTCATGGAAAATTCCATGTACATACATCCGTGAAGGTCTGGGTTAGAAGTGTTCTTGAGCAACCAATGTTTGTCGTTAGAGGCGACTAACGGGATCGGGTGGTCAGGCTCGCTGACTTGGTTGATGCATGTCGTCGTATCCCAATTGCGTAAATCGCTGCTCATGATGTCAATCACTGGATTGTCAGGTTCCAAATTACAGACCGTCATCATAGAGCTGTAACTTTGCCGTATGCGGCGTTAAACAACGAACAAAGAAACATGTTCGAACATGTACCAGTGACAATGCTGCAATTGTTCCATATGTTCTGTGATGATCACAGGGGATACAACTCTTCCAAGCCAGCAACTTACATCTACACAAATCAGCGGCGCATTGGCGAACATACCTCTACGTTAACATATAAAACATGGCACCTGCTTTCCCGACCATGTCATCACTCTGTGAAATCAATAGTAACCTAATCGCCATTACCATTCTGATTCCTCGTCGTAGGTTAATGTCCTCATCCAAATATGATTGCAACATGCATTAGACATGATTAGCGGAGCAATCATTTTGCCGTCAGATTAAAGGAGACATTTATTTTATTTAATACTTTTTATTTGATTTTTATGAGTTGAATGCTTTGTGATTCGCTTAGTGAGTGGGAGGGCAGGTATCTACGCCTCTTTGAGCATCTGACTGTAGCCACGGCACAATGGGAGACTGCATAGGGTTCATACAATCGTCTCATGTTGGAAGCTGAAACCTAGACCTGAAACTGTGACGAGCTGCCCACGGCCGCCCACAAGTCGTACTTAATGGATGTGATATTTACTAAGTAATGTCATAGCCTCTCCATTCACGAAATGCCATGAATGTTTGGGGGCTTATGTTTATGTTGGGTTGATGATGTTGCGATGATGGGGAGATTAACCTATTGTTATATTATCCTTTTGTATTCTTTATTCTTGGAAAGCACTTGCCCTTGTGAATAAAATAGATCTGTCGTTCTCTCGCCACACTTTTGTGTACCCTTAAAGCTTACTGCACCCTCTCGCCAAACTTTATTGCGTTCAGATATGAGTTCCTTCGCGGTATTATTGTATTGTCATTGAGATTTGAGCGTTTCATCGCGGTGTTATAGCGTTCTGTCATTGAGCTTTGAGCGCTTCTTCCCGGTATTATAGCGTTCTGTCATTGAAATCTAACTTTTCTTCGCGGTGTTATAGCGTTCTCTCATTGAGCTTTGAGCGTTTCTTCGCGGTGTTATAGCGTTCTGACATTGCGATTTGAGCGCTTCTTCGCGGTGTTGTAGTGTTCTGTCATTGAAATCTAACTTTTCTTCGCGGTGTTATAGCGTTCTCTCATTGAGCTTTGCGCATTTCCTCGCGGTTTGTAGCGTTCTCTCATTGAGCTTTGAGCGTTTCCTCGCGGTTTTATAGCGTTCTCTCATTGAGCTTTGAGCGTTTCTTCGCGGTGTTATAGCGTTCTGACATTGCGATTTGAGCGCTTCTTCGCGGTGTTATAGTGTTCTGTCATTGAAATCTAACTTTTCTTCGCGGTGTTATAGCGCGGTGTTATAGCGTTCTCTCATTGAGCTTTGAGCGTTTCTTCGCGGTGTTATAGCGTTCTGACATTGCGATTTGAGCGCTTCTTCGCGGTGTTATAGTGTTCTGTCATTGAAATCTAACATTTCTTCGCGGTGTTATAGCGTTCTCTCATTGAGCTTTGCGCATTTCCTCGCGGTTTGTAGCGTTCTTTCAATGCAATATGAGTGTTTCTTTGCTGTATCATTGCGTTCTGTCATTGAGCATTGTGTGTATATTCGCGGTATTATAGCATTGTCATTGCGATATGAGTGTTTCCTCATGTTTTTATTGCGTTCTGTCATTGAGATTTGAGCGTTTCTTCGCGCTATATTTGCGTATTGCATCTAGATTTGAGCGTTTCCTCTCGATATTATAGCGTTAACGGTACTTTTGCGTTTCCTCGTGGTACTATATCATTTGCCCACGGTATTGTCACTGACCCCAAATGTAAAGTGGATTAAACATTGAATTAAAGAGAAGCCCTAGTTAAATAGTTTTTATGCAAAAAATAATGAGTAACTTCTTTCTATTGTACATGTGATACACGTTAAAGATATATATCACTGTGTCTTGGGGTCACGGGTTGCCAAGCCGCCTTACGCGCCGCAGTTCGCCGTGCAGAGTTGCGTCCCTTTGGCACGCAGAAACCTGTGATTGTGGGTTCGAATTCCGGATCAGTCCGATTATGTTTCCAGGTTTGACAGCACAATAATAATACATTATCCCGAAGGATAATACAGATATATCTCCCAAAAAAACGTACCGTACGATTATACAGACGGACACTCAGTTTGTTTGCATAGAGGCCATCCGGCCTAAAGTACACTTCTATTTTAAAATATTAAATTTGAGAATTGAGAATTGCAGGTTTCAAGACTTGTTCTAAAGGACATATCGTTGTGCATATACAATAGAACCTGGTTAAGATTAACATGATATTGATATATGTGGAATGACATTAGCCCTGAATACTGAGTAGAATGAATTAACCATTGCTGCGGGGGAGACAAATGGGCCAGCTGTTTAAGGCGTCGCAAATCGCTATACAGAGTTGCGTCCCTTGGGCAGGCCAGAAACCTAACTATGATCGTGGTTCGAATTCCGGTTTGCCCTAATTATGTATCGAGGTTTGTCAGCACCATCCATACCCATGCTTCGGGATTCAATTTCGAAAAATATTCCCTGGAACTAACGGGGATACGGAGATGCTAATTTTGGGGGTACTCAATATATAGTGTTGATTGTTTCATTAATTACCATGCATAGGAGAGGAGAATGACTGTGGATTTTCAAGAAGACATATTTACTTTGTGAGTCTTCTTTACTTCTCACTAACAGATAAACGCCTGCACTATTCTTTGATTGCAAACGTTAATTTCAACTGTATTTAACTTAAACGTATAGCAAATTTTAGTATCTTTAGAAACGCCCCTTCCTAAAGAATTGGATTTCATGCTTGTATATTTTTTCATTTAGTTTTTGTGTTGTTAGTGTTGACGCGTTTATGAGCTCGCTGTGTCAGAGACTAACACGTTACTGAAAGTTTACCTATCGAGAATGTTTTACCTGCAACCCCAGATGGCCCTATTTCCTTAATGTGCGTATATATAAACATTTAGCTACACCTGAGAATGTCTGGTGATGAGAGAGTGTTAAAATGCGGAGAAATACGAGGTGGTGTATCCCTCTACGTCATCTTTGTCTGAATAAGGCAACCACGATTTAACATCAGTGTTAGCTATGTGCAAACACAAATTGCGGTGTGGTTTCGAGCGGGTAATTACCTCTCAATATGCTGTATTATGTATCGTTCTCTTTGTGAAAGTTATGTTCGTATATTACACCATACAACGTTTTTTGATGCAACAAGTTGTGAAAATTATTGACAGGAATAGCTGTTTCGCGTGCGTCAATGTAAGTGTAAAATATCTTATTTTATGCCCGTGTGAAACGGTAATAGTCTTACTGTATTGACGTTTATGGCGTTGTTGGTCTCCAATATCTCGTTTTTAGGGTTTATCTCGAGTACACAATTAGCCATATCGAAACAGGTATTAAAGTCGTTCTAAACAACACACCACTTATACACAGAGTACATCATATGAGGACGTTGAAGCATTCCTTAATTCATGTACAGAGATGGTGTTGTAGCCGAGCGGTTGAATATAAAACGCTAATGCCAGAGAATAACGAGTCTCCATTTTCAGCCGAACCAGATTCCATTGAGCGTAAACGACAAATAGCATAGAAAATTATATGAATGGATCATTGAAAATCAGTGTGTTCGCGAAACGGCTGCCATCGAGCTGCCATTACATAAAAAAGTTTATTACTTGCCCGTGAAGAGATCACCCGTTTAATAAACATACAGCTGTATTACACATTGTGTAATACCAAAACGCGTGCTTATGTACTCTCGGAACACGTTTCACGAACAAATATTGAAAGCTCTCAACATCCCTTGGCTTATTCAACGACATTGCGTGTGGAGATGATAGATCACTGAGAGGAGCTTATGCACACTCGATGACCCCAGCAACCTTGTTGCTAGGTTGACGTCACATGGTATTGTTTCGCCGTAGGATCTTGCAACAAAATTCAACAAATTACGTCATCGGGTATAGTGACGTGATTGTAAACTTTGAGGTGCAAGGCCCCGTTCCACAAGGCGATCGTACGGTAGCGTAACGACAGTCGGTCTAAGTTAAAGTATATGAGTTGCGATAACCTTAACGCTACGATAATTTTGTGGAACGGACGCCTGAATTCTAAAGGTGGACCGTTGGATGGTATTAAATTCATACGTTTCAACTTTTGACGTATTTGAAGTATTACTGTGTTGGATTATGCCGTGGATCGTGTAGGTGTCAGCCTATTCACACTCAACAGTATAATTCTAAAAACGTTATAAATGGCCAGTAATAAATAAAATACTAAACTCGCTCCCGTGTAAAACCCATTTTATGAAACGAGTGAATAGTTCTGGTATCTGACGAGCGAAAGCGAGTCAGATACCACAACTATTCACGAGTTTCATAAAATGGGTATTACACGGGAGCTCGTTTAGTATTATATATGTATTCAATACCATAGATCCAGCTGCCATTACATAAAAAGTGTAGCCTTTGTGTAATAAACAAAACACAGAGAATTACAATGTTAACTCACATTTTTTCTGGATACGTTAAGCAAGATGTTGTATTGCTGACGCATGCAAAAAGGGAATTCCTAAGACACGTATTATTTTGGGTCTTCCAGTCTTTTACTATTTATCGATGACTATCTTTAAGTGTTGGCCTGTCACACCGAGGGTCTAGATTCCATCGGTACAACGAGTGAAGTGGAAGTCCATTGTTTAATTCACCTGACCGTGACGATGGAAAAGTGCTACAGGCAGGTGTAATAACAACATCACTCATTAACTCGACCCGTGGGGTTTCCGGATAAGAATTTAGCTCCCAAAAGCAGAGACGATTGTACGATTTCGACGATATTATGATCATGTGTTTATGAGTCACTGTCATACAGTGATGACACCAGGTGTTCGCGAAAAGGTTGAGCAAGGACTCCAAACATAGCAAAAAGAGTAATACCATTAAAAACTCAAATCAAGTCGTGAAGAATATCAAGAATGGGATTTTCTTTTACACACTGAAACAATCACGCTAAAATAAATATATCGATCCATGCTCCGTTAATATATATTCAATCTGGCACTCCAAATTGGAATCGGCTAACCGCATGATCTTAGCAAATATATGAATTGCCGTTACGTGATTGCGGAAATGACCCAGCGTGATGCAGCGTACCCTCAAGTGCAATTGACCAGATCTGATTCGGCACCAAAAAACACGTTTGTTTTCTGTTCTGATTGTTATTACTCCGAATAATAAGCACCCACGTTAAACAGAATAACTAACACCAATACCATAAGTAGACGGTCGTATCACGTGTGACCATGAATATGAAGTAATTATTCTGTGTACGTAGATTTCCGAAATTGGGTTCTGATGGACAGATATAGCATTTGAATGGCGTATGATTCAGCCAGGTTGCGTCACATCAAGCACTGGGGAATATGAAACTCGGATCGTGGTCTCCACAATTCAGATAGTAACTCTCAATTCACAAACCACTTTAAAATACAAATAGACTGATACACGTTGAGTGGTTTCACACAGAATATCCTAAATATCAGTCGCGATCAAACCATTATCCCTCTAAAATGTCAAGTTGTATTGAGTTGTAAAGACTTCAAATTGCTATGATCTAACAGCAATGACATCATCGACGGTTTTATATCGAACGCGAGTATGGGATCCCCTGGTCGTGGGGTGTAAAGAAACGTTGTTATCGACTAGATTTTGAAGTCATAATGTATGTGAACATTGATCACGTTTACATAAGGTGCATACACACATTTAGATATATTCATGAAACGGAACCATTTTTTTAAAAATTGATGAAATGAAGCCTCTTTATTTCATTAGTTAAATATTTTAATTTATTTTAAATGACTTTAACCAGGAACATGCACATTAACTTAGTTATAAAAATATGAATGAGAGTGAAATTTGATCCAAACCAATTGAAACTGGTCACATGTCTCAAACAGATCTCAAGTTTATTTCTCACTGAACAAGATCAACCAGTCCGATCCCTTCGTCAGAAGAGGTGTTACGACATTCGTGTTTTCATCGCTATTTTGTATTTTACTCCCATGAGTCTGTGGGTGATCGAGGCTGGTGGTTCTCTGGCGTTGACATTTTGTATTTACAATGGGTCACTCCAGTGATGATAGTGTCCAGTCAGTCAGCGTGGGAAGCTACACACCACAACCATCTGGTCACTTCCGATAAACTGAGCGGCTACATCCGGTCAGTGATCGATCTGTACATGTTGTACAGCAGTAGTTTGTAAAAGGGCAATAAACACAATGTTGATGACCCCACGACATGAACCTGTGATCCATGTTTCCCAGCAACCTAGGCCTGATTGAACCCATTAGCAATGACAAACACCATCGTTATTATGTTGTGGGAGTCAAATGACGACACGCCAAGGCACAACCTGGTTCCATTACTCAGGAATTTTTTTGCCACCTGAAATTATACAAACATTCTGGTTCAATAAAGGTGAAAACAATGTCTGTAACGTACACCTTTTGTGCTTTTCTGGCCCAAACACTCAAACGCAAGGCCAGAAAAACAGACGCTCTGATGTACAAGGCACCACCTATCGTATAGCTACAGATCCTTGTTGTAGGTTCTTATTTCGTGCAAATTGCTTGAATCAGGGGAACACAATGCCGCTTCAACCAGACGTTATCCTCGTGTTTACCTGGTATTTCCGACTCGGCTATGTGAGTGATTGGTACCAGGTGATCGTTCACCTTCGATGTAAACAGAGTGTTAACAGTATCGCTTCAAACACAATGCTCAGTTCGTCTTTGACGTGTTGATGCTCATCCCTGTGGCCCGCCATACAGAGGTTTAGACATGTTTGTAAATATGTATCAGCATCGTGTATAATGAAATAGTTCCAGGTGCTACTGTTTTAATTAAAAACATTAGCACTTACATATGGTTTTCCTTATCTCGGTCTTGGGTGCATAAACTTAACCTTTCTACTCAATATGTGTTTCTAGAGGGGACATGGGACTGGTTGGCTTGAGAAGTAGGAAATGTAGCGAAAGAAGATTTTACAACTACAAGAAGTTAACAGAAAGAAGGACAAGGCGCCGGAATTTGCTGTAGAGATTTGCTGTGTGATGGGACTCTCCTATACCATGTCTTCTTTAAGGCAATCACTGTGCAGTTAGTAGTCAATGAAATAGACTAAGGCTAAAACACATTCCAAAGCCATTTCGCATGTTCTAGAAATGCATATAAAAAACGTCACAGAAAACGCCGAGCATCAGAAATCTACCTCAAAATTCCTTTCCAGTTAGCTTGAGTCATGCCTCTCGCCAGCCCTTCCTGGCATATACCGACACAGTCTTCGCGAGCCATCTTCATTCAATTATTGTCAATTCAAGCAGCACTGGTTTGTTTACTTTGCTTCCAGTTAGGTTTATCCATTTGGAATTATGTCGTGAAAATGGTGTAACAGATACATTTCTTCCTCAAGGATGTGAACACCGATACACCATTGGGCTGTCTACCAGACTCAACACTGCGATGTCTCCAGCCACTGTGGTTTTCTGCACTGGTATGGGTTAGTCAGATCGGGTGAGAGAGAACAGTTCGTAAAGAAGTAGGATATACAAAGCGTGACTTGACTCAGTTTAGTCTTTTGGCCAACAAAATTAAGTTTTTTAATGTGGCTTTGAGGTCGCTGTTTGAACAAGAGATTTTTAGAATACTCTAACAATTAATGATAACTAAGGTTTTGCTGTATGTTTTCGGAAATTTTAGAAATCCAATTTATATGTAATCTGTGTCTAAATATTCCCAGGTCGGTTCTTAATCATATGATAAAAAAGAATCATTTTTCATAACAGTATGATAAGGAGGATATATATGCATATTCTTTCCACATAACTCTAAAGGGTTTGGGTTTGTTTTTGTTTTTTTGTTTAACGCCGCAATTAGCAATATCCCAGGTATATGACGGCGGTTTGTAAATAATTGAGTCAGGGCCAGACACTCCAGTGATTGACATCATGAGGATTAATATTACACAATCGAAATCAGAGAGCCTGACGACCCGATCCCGTTAGTTTCCTCTTATGACAAGCATAGTCGCCTCTTACGACATGATTGGGTTGCTGAAGACCAATTATAACCCGCATCTTCACGGGTATCTTGAGGGTAACCATATAGAATATAGAAAGTAAAAAAGTGTAACATCGCATTATGATACGGATTATATGTACCAGCCATATATTGGTACATTGGTACATTCGTACGAAATATGGCAGTGTACCATACCTTGATCTGACACCTGTACACACAGAACAGCAATAATGGTTTACACGCAACAAAAACCTTCCAGACAAGATGTCGGAAACCTGCAAGATAGTACAATTATCTTCAGGCGTGCATCACAATGTACTAACAATATACTAACTTAATAACACCGTTTTTCGTTAAATATGAAGTGAGTGAGTTACTTAGGTTAAACACCACTTTGAACAATATTTCAGTTATATCGCGACGTGGTTGGTTCAAGACAAACGAATTGATTCAAACAAAAAAGACATTCATGTCTAGATGTCGTGCCAATGGTGAGATTTATTCCTTTGTGAAAAAAACAAACTTTTGAAATTAAACTAAATTTATAAATAATTTCAATACGACAGTTTTTGTTCACTAAATAAATGATCAAGTATCAAGGATGAAACAGAGAAAGTATGATTGGGTTATTGCAAATACCGCTGTAATTATCCAAACTAGGAGAATCGCAACATAGCTTACATGCATCCGTAGCTGTCTTGTGTACTTGATGAACTTTCTACTTGACATAGGTTTACACGGTACAATAATTAACCCCAGGACATATTTATTACCCTCATGGAGATATATTCGCGTGTGTGGTGTTAGGAATATATTTATAACCAGGTAAACGGTCGAAAACCATCTACTCGAACTAAATACCTTAATCTTTACTCATAATCAATAACATATGTACATATATCAGTTTCTCAAAGTTGAAAAAGAATTTGTAGTTTCCTAATTCTTAAGACATTATTTATTTGGATCCATTATCACGTTAATTTTGAAATTTCCGCTTCCAGACGTCTTTAATACCGTATTCGCGACTCCAGTATGAGTGTTTGGGCGGCTCGAAACCGCATGTCAGGTTTTTTCTCTCTGTTCCATACAACGACGTTTTCTGTATACTAACCATTACGAATATGATAATGAGTGAGAGAGTGATTTGGGTTTTTAACGCCGCTTTGAACAGTATTCAAGTTATATCACGGCGTGTTAGAGGAAAGTCCGAAGTGATGCAGGTCTCAAACTTTTACCACCTTGGTGAAACTCTCGAGCACGGGTATAGTGCTGACAATCCCAGAACCTTAATCGGGGCGAACTGGGATTCGAACCCACTATCATAGGTTAATGGCGTGCCCACAAGAGACTAAATGCAAGTACGAACTATTCAACGTCTCGAAAACGATATACAATACGCCCTGACACTCATTTGGTATATTCTTTGGAATAAATGAAAAAAATACCATGACATTTTATGTTGAATCTAAATAGAAAACGTTAATAATTTAAAGACCACGTATACAGTTACAAGTTTTAAGCAGTTGAGCTAAAGCATTGTTCATCGCCAAAATCTGAGTAATGCAGGTCTGATTGATTGGACTTCTGTTTCTCCTGCTGAGAGAATATGGAATCTCTACACATTCGTCATAAGCGCCATGATAAGTGGACATTATCCTTAACGTCAGTGGGTCTAATTTGCACTAGGTTTTACGGGCTTATTCAGCTGTCGAGGACCACGATCCGGATGTGAAGACTCTTATTAAATCTATTATCTGTTTGTGTTCATGAATGACGTTTAATCAATGACCGCCAAGGCAGCCACGTTAACCTGTTATAGATGCATCAATCATACAGTAACTACATAGAGAACGCCGTTGGATACCACAACACTAAAACATAGCCGTGACAATCAACAGTGATTATGCCATGCTTGTTTTATAGTAAATCATACAATAGCAAGGTGATCTGGAGGTAAATAGCAGTGGTGTGTTAGCCGTGGAAATGTGTCGCCCACTTTGTAATTGAAGTTTAATTCTGGTAATGTTTCAAATAAGTGTTTCAATAAACTATGTTGATTACTTTTGAATATTAGATTTTTGAAAAGCTTAAAGATCTATTTTGGTTCGCGTTAACAGTTATATTTGCACTTTACGTTTTATTCAGACAAAGAGAACATGGCTTCGTAGAAACAAAATAAAAAATATTATTATATGAACATGCCAATGTGCTTACAAGTGTGCTTACAAGTGTGTGTGTGTGTGTGTGTGTGTGTGTGCGTGCGTGCGTGTGTGTGTGTGTGTGCGTGCGTGCGTGCGTGCGTGTGCGTGCGTGCGTGCGTGCGTGCGTGCGTGCGTGCGTGCGTGCGTGCGTGCGTGCGTGTGTGTGTGTGTGTGTGTGTGTGTGTGTGTGTGTGTGTGTGTGTGTGTGTGTGTGTGTGTGTGTGTGTGCGAAGTACACTGTTTGCGTGGATATAAATTAGAGTTTTCAAGTTTATGTTCTTAAACATCTTTACCTTTTATCGAAACATGTTTATAGTGGTAAACATTATCCTTTTGAATTATATACTAAAACCTGAAAGTACTATTTTCATTTACATGAACTGTGCAATTTGCTCTTATTATCGGGGCTGTCGGGTAGCCTTGTGGTGAAAGCGTTCGCTCGTCACGCCGAAGACCTGGGTTCCATTCCCGACATTGGTACAATGTGTGAAACCCATTTCTGGTGTCCCATGCCGTGATATTGCGGGAATATTGCTAAAAGCGCCGTAAAACCATACTCACTCACTCACTCATTATATTCTCTTTTTCACTTTAAATAAACAGGATTTTGTCCACACCAGGACTCAATTATAATTATGCTTTCTTTGTGAATTCCCTTTAACAAACTGAAAAGTATGCTGTAGATGACCTGTGGTGTTGAATATTTCAGGGGCCAAATATGAAAACATACTAATCAATAGTAAGCGTGCACATTGTTGTGTGGACTGCATGTCAATGTTATTACTTGAACAAGGGATGCTAAAGATGAAAGTTTGTGAACTTCAAAGGATAACTAAATCGATACAGTCTGTTGTCATGCAGAAGCAACCCCTAACAATGACGACCCAGTGTCTTTATGTAAATACTCCATTATCAATGTCTGAAATACAAAAGGGGTTCAAACGATTTCTAATCCACCATTAACACTTTCTTGAATGTGCTGTTAATTTCAGTAAGTGATTAAGTTCCATTTGTGACCGATCAATACTGTTCCCTAAAAAACACCAGCTCTTTTCGTGTCCTCAACCTTCTTAAATCTCATATCAATTTCCTCTCAAGAAAACGTTACGTGATTCTGGACAGTGTTGACGGTGTGACAGACTCTCCTGCAATCAATAGATAAGAAGGAATTATTGATGTAAGGTGGTCCAATTTGTATTGTAAGCCATATGCTCAGGACTCTAATCTACAATTAGAGCATGTGTACAAATGATTCATATTGTTGACTTTGGGATCATTTCCTACAAACAATGTTTACATTTCATCTTTTCATTATGAAAATCGGATAAGGTGATGTAAAACGTTACCTGCAATTTATCTCCGGAAATTACAAGGTGCAATTTTGTTTTGGCACTATTTGTTTGACGGAATAGTTACATGATGTATTAACATTCCATACCGGATACTCCCAGGGACGCTGTCAGTGGCGGAAATGGACGCGAGTAGCCAATACATTAATGTACACGATTACAATACATTTCAGTCTCCTTTATTACATTGATTAGGCAATAAGAACTTTTCAAATATCATCGGGCATGTATTCACTCTGTTGAATCATATTTCGTCCCATTGTAACAATTTTAAAATGATATTTTCCATGCAGAAACTTCATGCGGAAATGCCAGATCGTGTTAGAAGGTTGAATGTTTCCTTAAACATCTGCACTTACAAATGTAATTGTCTCTACAAGTACGTCACGAAACATGCAATAATGACTCCTACGCAGGCGAGGTGACGTCTATTATATATTATTATTACAATAGTTTTTTCGAGAAATTTGCGTGATACGGTTTTAAAAGCAATGTCAATATAATGCGTTTGAGTTGTTTTGCCTTTTACGCTCAATGGTATATGTTTCAGCAGATAATAGAAACTTGTTATTGTCTGAAGTTGACGTTTACTCTTTCAAAGAGGTTTATTTCATCACGTATTTGACAGTGAGGGACCAGTTCAGCACATCGATGAATATCATTCTGAAATTCTGGTATCCCTATTCCATGAGTTACGTTTTGGGAGTGAGGTGGCCGAATGGTTCTCTCGTCCTTCCGCAGTAAAAGATCGATTCCCAATATGGGTGTTATTTGTGTTTGGTGTCCTGCTCTTCGATACCACCGCAATAACTGCCTACAGTCATGTTGAAAAGTGTGTGTGTGTGTGTGCGTGCTTGCGTGCGTGCGTGCGTGCGTGCGTGCGTGTGTGAGTGTGTGTGAGTGTGTGTGTGTGAGTGTGTGCGTGCTTGCGTGCGCGCGTGCGTGCGTGCGTGCGCGCGCGTGTGTGTGTGTGTGTGTGTGTAACTATCTGGGATCTATTGGCAGTTGATAATAACAATGTTTCAATTTAAATTGTGTATATGTTTATGTGTGTATGTGTGTTTCTGCGTGTGTACGTGTGCATGTATGTGTGAATGTACTTGTGTGTGTTTCTTTGTGGTTTGCGTGTTTCATTATGAATCGTTTTTAAGAAATTGGTTCTGGGTTACTAGACCAGTTCTCTAACTTTGGAACATATTGGCAATTTTACACAATTTGCGTGAACGGGACGGTGTTACAGAAATATGTCAACACTGTTTCAAGTACTGATATTTGATGCTGATGTGTCTATGTGTGTAATTCTGCTCGTAATTCTGTGGTACAATATGCAAAACGTAGTTTAAGCACAACACACGAAGGTACAAACATGTTAACCGCACTGGATAAGGTTCACCAAGAACCTTTTTCCTTCGATGATCCTTTTCCTTTGTGATTGTTTTGACGCCGGAGGATTAATTGTGTAAGTAGTTGTACGTGTTTATATCTCTGCTTAGGTCAGGCAGGTGCTGCATGTAAGCTTTAAGGTAACTGGAGATCGTAGCTTCCGTACCTGATCCCAGCCAGGCATCCGTTTATTTGAAAGTTCTACTGTTGACGAAGTACAAACTCAACATCAAGCTCATCTATTATGAAACGTGCCTGGTATCTGGGCAACGTGTAGTGCAGCCTTTGATCAAAGAGTTCACAAACGAAAGATTTGTGCTTGGGATCAGCAATGCCATGGCTCCAAACTTTTGCATACCTGAAGCAACGATAATGACATATTTACGAGGAACTAGGTGTTTGAAATAGGAAATACATGGTAGACTTATTACCAGCGGCTAGCGCTGATCATATCAAAGACGTCATGTATGCTTGAAACTCATGCTGATAATTGTATAACCACGATTTCAATCACATGGGTAACTGAAATTAACTGAAACTAACTGAAACCAACCTTGTCATCACTGGTTTTCGGTGTTCCATTCAAATGATTCCCAATGCTATTTTACAGTCTACACCCAATGTTCGAGACTGGTTATTTTCTGGCTTTGAAGTAAATGTAGTACTAAGCAAATCTGTTGTTGTTGAGACAAATATCCAAAACACAAACCAGTGTTATTCCTAAAATGAAAAACAAAAGCCATGCATTTAATAACATACAATCATATGCCTCCCCTGGTCTTCTGAGGTGTAGAAACAGCTGGGAAAGTTATTTTCACTGACGGCAATTGCCGATGCAGTAACCGTGGTCTGTCCTTAGAGTTCGGCCAAACCTCACGGTGATATGAATGTAGTAATTATAGGTAAACCTGTTCAATTAACTTTTTCAATTTCTGATGGCTGTTGAGTTGACGACTGAGATAGTTGAATGCTGGTTAGTTGGTTTGAATTGAAAATGACAACATGACTTGATGGATCTATGGTCAGTTGTTTGCTTGGGTAGATTTATTGTTGGACGTTAGGAAGGATTATTATTGGCTGTATGATTTTCGTATAGTTCATGCTGATGGATGACTATTTGGTTGGTAGGATAGAAGGTTTGCAGATTGGATGACTTGTGGATTCAATATACTGACGTTTTGTTAGCTAGATGGTTCGTTAGTTCTTAGATGAATGAAAAATGTGACTGTTTGGTTGGATGAGTCTTTCGTTCTCTTTTGGGGGAGTTAGTCAGCTGTCCGGTTAAAGCAGTAAGAACCACCTTGGGATTCCAAAATGGAGTTTCGCTCCATAATTTCCCATCTTTTTCTTAACTGTTTCGACTTCCATAAAGGTTACCATCCGACAAATCTCTTTAATATAGAACGTCAACGAGAATAACCAGTCTTGATTATCTGCCGAAACAGATTCCGTTGGGCTTGAAGGCAAAATGGTTGTGGAAATTATATGAATGGATCACTGATAATCAGCGATGACACCAGGTGTTCGTTCTACAAGCACGTTTCGTTGTGCCACTGCCATCTGTTGCCCTGCCACTTTATCACCAGTGGCTTTCCCTCTGCTGGTTCATCACGGAACTGCTCGCCTAGTAAATGAAAAACGAATTGTTCCCTGTTCAAGACTGTGCCTTCACGAAGATGGGAAGTCTCCCATCCCTTTTGGCTAATCAAGTCAAGTGTGTAATTATGTTTACGTAACTTGTGCCTTCCTGAGTCTGTGATGAAGACAGATGTTCGGGGTAATTTAAGGAAGCTGCTTCACTGAGAACGTTGTATCTAAGACAGGATTGGTTGTTAGGGGAACGTGATCGTTACAAACATAGTACCAGTAGTATGTTATTCTTGTCCTATTACTAAACTGTTCGAATAATGAGTAGGACTGTTATTTTTAGTGCCTCATGTGAACATATGTTTAATATATATAGATGGATGTTTATTTATTTTATAAATGGTCCAAAGAACAGAGAGCAACTAAAACAAATGCTTCATGCTTCCGGAAGCCCGTATTTTTATAAAACACATAGTCATGTTATGCCGTAGTCATAAGGCTACTGAAATAATTCTTATAGATTCACAAAACATGAAACTTGGTATACTGTCATTCATATGTGCAAGGTCAAATTGTGACATGCCAGATGCCAAGCGTCATTATATATCGCATATAATATAATTATTTAAAAATCCGCCCATCAATCACTCTATATATTGTGCAAGTATAAGGGGTAAAATCCTATAATACCAATCACGAAAATGAAGGTATAACGTTAACATTTACCAATGTTTTTATTATCATATATACCTCAATAAAAAACTCAGAAAAATATATCATCGCTACTGCGGTATATATATCAAAGTAACTGGGGGTACGGGTGGCCCAGTCGTCTAAGGCGCCGCGATTCGCTGTGCAGAGTTGCGTAACTTCGGGCTTTCCTCCCACATTAAGCTGACACGCCGTGATATAACTGAAATATTGTTAATAGCGGCGTTAAATAAACCCAACTCACTCACTCACTCAATCACTCACTCACTCACTCACTCACTATTGTCATGTATACCTTAATAACAAAATATTGACTCAGAAAAATATATCATCGCTACTGCGGTATATATATCAAAGTAACTGGGGGCATGGGTGGCCCAGTCGTCTAAGGCGCCGCGATTCGCTGTGGAGAGTTTCGTCCCTTGGGCACACCAGAAACCTGTGGGTTCGAATCCCGATTCGCCCCGATTATGTTTCTAGGTTTGTCAGCACCCGTGTTCGTGGGTTTCACCGAATGGTAAACGTCCATGACCTGCATCACTTCGGGCTTTCCTCCCACATTAATATAAGTTGACACGCCGCGATAGAACTGGAATAACTCACTCACTCAAAGTAACTGTCATGAACAATGAAATTGGCTTGAGTCGGAGTGGGTCTAATCAAGTATTTTATACACCACTGTTTTTCATCATTTTTGTAAGACATTTGCCCTTTTGTTTTGTTTGACTGAAATTATATATCGTCAGGCACTGGGATCCTCCTTGCCAACTAATTGAAAACCTCTGCATCTCATAATTCCCATTTACGGGGTTGTAAATCTTAAACTTCGGATCGGATCGATATGAAACGCTCGCGACGAACATTGTACATGAGATCATGCTGGAGATACAGTGGAGAATTGTATATACAAGATTTACCACACACGTATGTCAGTGATGATTAGAATGAGTGAGTGAATACAGCTGTTACGCCGCTTTAGCAATATTCCAGCGATATAATGTCGGTGGTAACCAGAAATGGGCTTCACACGTTATACCCATCTGCGTTATCGTACCCGGGTCTTCGGCGTGACGTGCGAACGTCTTAACAACTAGCTACCTCACCGCCCCATAAACATACAACTTAATTCTCTTGAACAGAGTCGTCTGTGAGGTCCCACATTAACGAGAATAGTATATGATATTACTATTGTCGGAGCGATAAATCGGATTATCCATGCATCGCAAATGTCCATGGCCCGATTATAACTCCATAGCATATATCATTGCTGTAATAGTTAGCATCGATGCCGATCTACGATACTGATAGTATCGATAAACGTAATGAAATAAGATCAAATGTTGTTAATCGTTACACTGTCCTTTCGTTTTGATTCAGATTATATTCATTTCTCATTCGTTCAGAATATGATTAATATGAATATATGGCAATAATATAACAATATCGTTATTGTTTATAGCTCTCGGGCATTATCGCTGTTGTTTTTCGCGAACACCTGGCGTCATCACTCTCTGATAATGATCCATAAACACATATGGTCGGAATTGTACAATCGACTCCGTTTTATCACAGAATTGTTTTAAATAGGAAAGAGTTTTGTCGCCTTTATTTACTGCTCTCCGGCAATAAATTTGTTAGTTACTGCTCCCTGGCAAAATAGCTATTGTTTTTTTCTCTCCCGCACACAGTTGCCTTCCGCTCACGGGTAATATCGGCCTTGCATATTTATTTTGGGCAGTGTGGGTCTTAAATAACGGTCTTCTTCATAAATTATAACGGTTTTGTTTACAGCTCTTGTTTACAGCTCCCGGATCACGCGCATGCCGCTGTTTATTGCACAAGACCTGCTATTGTTGTCTTCTTTCGAGCCACGTCACCGATGTTTGTGTTCTGCTCTTTCTATGTTCCCTCGTTCATTATACCGGTGCATTACCACAAAAACACCCCATGGTAAAACCCCAAACCACGAGACAGATTTTCCCAGCTGCGCCTTGACGACTCACAGCACCAATTAACCTCACAAACTTTGTAATTACATTTTGAAAGTTTCATGTTGCCCCAAGCCAGCGCAAGAACACGACAGGTAAGAGCTAACGCGTGCCGCCTCAGCTGATGAGGAAAGTATAGGACACGAGGAACGGATAGCCCAGATAGAATGCTGGAAGCTTCGAGTGCAAGGTCTCTTGGTATACAAGACCTTAGTGGTGTGTGGCGCACTGTGGGCGGGGATGCTCCTCTAACCGTGTACACTCCTTCAACACGAGTAGATCATATATAGACTGGAAATACATTATGACCATTCTATGTCTGAAAGTGATGAAGACGAGACCAGCTTGCTCGCGCTCGGTGTGACAGATTGCTGCTTTGTAGTGTGTTTGTGTGTGGAAAAGGCATGGAAGGTAAGTGTGAATAGACGTGAGTGAGTGAGTGAGTGAGTGAGTTTGGACGCCGCTTTGTACAATATTTTAGTTACATCACATCATTTCATCTGAATGGGGATGGGGGCCGAAGGATCACGTCTGCTGAAAAGATGTGATTATGACACTAGTCATAGCAAGGAGCATAATCTGGGATTCGAACCAGGTTTCGTGGGATTTTGTCAAGCGTGTAACAGGGCATTTCAACACTGGGCCATCTGTAACCTCTCTGGGCAGAATCTCGACATCACTTTATTGATCTCTTATTGATTTGTATTGATACAATTGACTAAGGTGAGACGAAATGGGCTTTAACGTCACTTTCAAGATGGTTGCACTTAATTAGAGTGTTATATGTGTGTGTGTGCGTGTGTGTGCGTGCGTACGTGCGTGCGTGCGTGCGTGTGTGTGTTTGTGTTTGTGTCTGTGTGTGTGTGTGTGTGTGTGTGCGTGCATGTGTGTGTCTGTTTGTACAACAAGTAACATCTTTTAACTTATTTTTGGTATGACGCTGTCGAAGATCGAACCATCGACCTTCCGCTCTCCGGGCAGACTAGAGTTGTATGTTTGTCATGTAATGTATGGCGCGGTGAGGTAGCCTAGTGGTTAGAGCGTTCGCCCGTCACGGTAAAGTCCCAGGTTCGATTCCCCACATGGGTTCAATGTGTGAAGCCCATTTTTGGTATTCCCCTCCGTGATATAACTGGAATATTGCTAAAAGCGGCGTAAAATCATGCTCACTCACTGACTATTACGTATGATATTTGTTCATTGTATGAAAAATGCACCAACTGACCAATCTACCACGCAGACAGCCATTACGTAAGGGGTGATGATCGTATCATGGTAACTTCATTTGGAAATTCGTCGATAAATGGAAACTCGTTGTCCTCGCCAATGCTGATTCAATTAAAAGAAAGTGAGGCCTAGGCAAACGAAACATAAATTATTTTAAGTAATTCATTTCCAATAACAATCAGTGTAGCTAATGTCGTTACATTCCGTTACTGTTACGATCTTTCGTAATTGAGAACATCTGCATGTGTATCCAGCTTGTATTCGAACAATCAGTATTCAAATTCATGGCTTTGTAGCCTAGGGTTAAACTTATTTTAAATTTAATATTCCCAGAACATTATGACTCTCATAATGTTCTCTCATAATGTTCCTCAAGATAAGTTAATGTTGATCAAATATTCTTCTTTTAATAATCAAATCATAAAAAAACAATATTTTTAATTATTAACAAAGATCCATGGATGTTACATGGTTGTCATGTGACTGACACATTTCAGAAGCCCATACGAACATAGTCAGCAATATATAGGCTTCACGTAGCATCCACACTGGTCACAGTTGTGAACCTATCCAACCGTCATATCATTGCGATCATGATCAGTACTAGTGTGAGACTAAAGCATAACGCATAAATCACAGACCTTTACCATTTACAGATAGCAGTTATATATATAATTATATATTGTGTGACAAACGAAAGGTTCAGTTTCGGACGATATATGGACGTTGAATACATCCGTTATCTCACGTTAACTTAACGAACGATCAACACAGTTCCTCACACTACATATTTTAATTATTTCATACGTGACAAAGATATATTTGTTTTATCTCTCATATTTTTAAAATTGTTTATTACCGTTATTTATTTACGAATACGCGATATGACAGAGGCACCCTGTGTACTTGCCCCCGACAGATCCCATAAAAATCTGTCTGCATTCAGCTCATTGCGCTGGGCACATCGTAACTGTTAGCTTTGCTTGGCCACATGTGGGTTCCTCTGTAAATGTTATTAGTTGACTGTTTTGCGTGTCGGGCTGCTACAGCTGTGGCCTGCTGATAAGGAAGTAAACAGCATTACATTCTGTAGTTTTCTGATGTTACTGCATTGTTCTGTGTGTTGTCAGTATGAAGTGTTTGTATTCAGCATTGAAAAATCCAAGACGAATGTCTGCCAGTACTGGTACTGTGGAGTCATGTGCTTGTACTCCATTTTGACACTAATTCATGTCATGCCACCGGTGGGGCAGGATACGCTCACCTTTTCGCGAACACCTGGTATCATTACTATTTGATGGTGATTCATAAACACATGCTCATGACATAGTCGGAATTGTACAATCGACTCTTTATGCAGAGATTTCTATTGGATAGAGGAAGGGTTTTGTCGATTGATTTATTTCAAAAATCTGATTCTTTGATAAGAGAACTGTCACTTCGTTTGAGCCCCGGGCGGTGGGGTAGCCTAGTAGTTACAGCGATCGCTCTTCACGCCGAAGGCCTGGGTTCGATTCCCCACCTAGGTACAATGTGTGAAACCCATTCTGGCGTTCCCCGCCGTGATATTGCTGGAATATTGCTAAAAGCGGCGTAAAATCATACTCACTAACTTGTTGGTACTCCATGCACACATGTTCTATGAATATTGATCATTCAGTGAAGCCTATTTCAGACTAAACAGTACGTGGTGACCATTGGTTCTAGTGATAAGTTGAACCAGCATTCCGAGCATTACATTGACACTATTAGTTAATTTCAAGGGGACTGTAAAAGAACTAGTGATGGGGAAATATTGCCAAATAACTTTTTGTATTACAGTAAAATACGTTTACACGCTTGCAACGAACTGACGGATATAACGAACTTATTTTTTGGTCCCGGCCTTTTGCTGTATAGACGCTGTTTATATGCTTATAACGAACTAAGGTTATAACAAACTAACATTAGTGGTCCTTTTGAGTTCGGTATAAACGTAATATACTGTAACTCATTATTAGAGACGATGTATGTGTCAGTATTACGTCCATCGCAAAGTTAAACCATTATTTCAAAGCAGGAACTAATCAAGAGGCGACTAACGGGATCGGGTGGTCAGACTCGCTGACTTGGTTGATGCATGTCATCGTATCCAAATTGCATGGATCGATGCTCATGATGTAAATCACTGGATCGATTATTTACAGACCGCCGTCATATAGCTGGAATATTGCTGAGTGCGGCGTTCATCAACAAACGGGTGAGGTGAGGTGAAATGGGGTTTAACGTCGCGTCCAAGATTATTGCACTTTATAGCGACGTGCATGCACGTGTGTGTGTGTGTGGGGGGGGGGGGGGGGGGGTGCTTGTACTCGTCCGGAAGAACCCCGGACCTTCCGCTCTCCGGCGGACTCTCTACCACTAGACCACGGACGCGGTCTAATCAACAAACAAACAAACAAAAACTTATTCAGGTTTTATACGCATACCGTTTATGAATCACTTCGGCATCCCCTGAATGCTCTTTGACCAATAAAGTTCTTCTAAGTTGCTGCCAAACACTAGACTCTTCATTATTACTCCTTTTGCATCTGTTTTAAGCAAAACAAGAAATGATTCATCTGGTAAATATATTGAGACTTATCGTTTGACTTGGGCAAACGCTACCATAATGCATTTTTGAGACCAAGAGACTAATTTTCTGAATTGATTTAGCGTAAACACATTGTGTCTGACAGCACAAACTATGTTAACGAGTCTTAATTGGTGGTTATGAGATAAGTGGCATGCGTTCAGAGCCAGATTTGGATCTGCTATCACTTGGAACATTTTTCGTTCTTCCGTTGTCTATACATCTAGGAGGCTGTTGGTTAGCTTAGCTCAGTGAAGCCCAATTCTGTGTCCCCCGCTGTGATATTCGAGAGAATTCTGAAAACGACTTAAAACCATACTTACAAACTCATATATATATCTCGAAGAAAAGTTGTGTTGTTGGTGATGATAGTTCCAGTCTAAATTGTAGTTATAGAAGTGACTGTAACATGTGTGAAGTTGTGGTTAAATCGTTCTCACGCCCCAACGAAGACCTAGGTTTGATTCCAGCTGTAGGTGCACTGTCCAACGCCCCTACTTCATTATATGGTGGTGATATTGCCGACAGAGGGATGAAACCTGGACGAACATATGGTATAGTGTGAAATATATGATAGCAACGCGACAACAATGAAGAACGAAGCGTGATTTATTTCACGATGAATTATTGCTCTATCATGACGTCATTTCTGGATATTCGAGCATGCGCTCGCAACTTGACGACGTCGTTGATTGGACGACGTTATTTCTTAGAGGGAAGTGTCTGGTGAGTTGTTCGACATGAATGTAGCTGGGCAACGTAGGTTAACTCAATGGCCGAACGATCGCATCCAAAAGTGGAAGAGATATGACAATCGGTATTGGGAGAAAATGTACAGATAATCGACGTGAAAAATGTAAGAATACTCGGTAAATACCAAATTGAAACCCAACCTGTTCATAAAATGGACTTGTCCGACATTGCCGAGGATTGTTTTCAAGGAAACATCACTATTTAAATGGGGGTAAATCTGTTTAAGGCTTGTACCTTTTTGTTAACATCCCCAAAGAGGCTGTAGATAATGTTGAAATCTCATATAAGGACTTAACTGCATTTTTCCATTCTAAAAAAACCCTTATGTTTTTCCTAATCCTGATTTCTAGGTAGACTTAGATGGTGAGGTGAAATTGGGTTTAACGTCGCGTCCAAGATTATTGCACTTATATAGCGACGTGCGTGCACGTGTATTTGTGTGTGTGGCTGCTTGTACTAGTCCGGACTGATGCCGATTTATAGTGCTAGCTCACTGAGATACCATGCCGCAGTTTAACATGAATACCCCACTCAGACACAGTATACTGACTCCGAGCCGACCAGTCCCTGTTTTAGCCCCTTAATGCCGAGCGCCAGACAGGGTAACAACAAGTACAATCTTTTAACGTCTTTTTGTATGACGCGGCTGGGGATCGAACCCTGGACCTTCCGCTCTCCGGGCGGACGCTCTACCACAAGACCACGGAGGCGGTCAGGTAGACTTAGAAATGTATATAATCGAGACTATTTGAGGTTGAATTTAATGCATGTAGACCGTAGTCATGGTGCAGGGCTATGTGAAACTATACACACTCATTCACATATATGTACATATGCATGCTGTTGATCTAGCTACATACAATATAATATTAAACATGTGTCATAGGACTACCACAACGCGGTTAATATTGGTTAGTATTTATTCAGCATTGCCAAGACACGTTTATTACGATTTTGAATATTCTAAACACTAGTTATATTTTTGTTCATGTCTTTATAAGGACATCAAAAGGAGTTAATGTCTTATCAGCGTTAAAAGACGTCTCATTGTGTTGACCTGATTATGTAAGCACATACATCGATGGTCTTAAGTCTGTAGAGTAATGCGTCCGTTGCATTAATTCAGGAGTATCTGATGGCAAGATCAGAATGTCTCAAGCTGTGATGTTTTAGTTGAAACTAATTCATATCATGGAAAATTTTATTCAAATATATTGCATATTTTACCATGTGCTATTAGAAAATGTCGGTCTTAAAACAAAACAACACGGCTAAAATAGATGCGAATTTATTGCAAAAATAACCGAATGTAAAAGCCATAAATATGTCGCAGTGCATAGAGAACCATAAACCAGTCCCTACGGTAAAATGTCTAATGCAGCATGTGAAAATCGCAATGATCTCGATGGGAACGAATCAACTCTTCAGTGTGGACACAAAGCCAATATTTTCAATACAAAACACTGTTTACTCAGTTATATGCAAGTCTCCTCTCTACACTCAACGATGTATCAGACATTCCCAGGCCGATATATATTGTGATAACACAGGTTGCGATGACTGAGGCTCGTGATATTAGTGATAATTGTGAAGAGGTAAACGGAAATGAGTCTGGATGGTTGTCACGGTACCTTCACACGTGGCCCGGAAACACGCCGCGAAACTGTCACAGCTGAGACTGTTCGCCTAAATCTATATGAAAGATGTCATTAGGATGAAACACACCCATAACATAATCTACCAATGCATCCATTTTGAAATACATTGATTGTGATCAGCGAACATTTGGGACATGTAACATGGCAGACAATGATCTGCAGTATGCATATTTAATGTTTCCGTGGAATGTGATATTCCATTAAGATTATGAGTAATGGATGTACCGGGTTGCAGTGTACACTTTGACTGAGATAGGAAACCACAACATATTATCTCCAAGGCAACCGCCGTTGCCGTAGAACTCTATCATGACTTGAAGCCTTGGAGCTGCTTGCATCTTTCCAAAAGGAAAAAGAAAAAAAGGTTTACTGAGTATGCATTTACGGGTTCTGTAACATTTAATACATGTCAAACAACTGGTCCGAGTGAGAGCCAGCAACATCCGCCGCCCTGAACACACGTTAATTATCATTAGTAGTAGTAGTAGTAGTGGTTGTAGTAGTAGTAGCAGTATTAGTAGTAGTAGTGGTGGTGGTGGTGTGGTGGTAGTAGTAGTAGTGATGGTGGTGGTTGTGGTGTGGTGGTGGTAGTAGTAGTAGTAATAGTAGTAGTAGTAGTAGTGGTAGTAGTAGTAGTAGAAGAAGTAGTAGTAGTAGTAGTTGTAGTAGTAGTAGTGCTGGTGCTGGTGGTGTTGTGGTGGTAGTTGTAGTAGTATAGTAGTAGTAGTAGTGAGTGAGTGAGTGAGTTGGGTTTAACGCCGCTTTTAACAGTATTCGAGTTATTCGCCGTATATCACGGCGTGTCAGCTTAATGTGGGAGGAAAGCCCGAAGTGATGCAGGTCTCAGACGTTTACCACTTCGGTGAAACCCACGAGCACGGGTATGGTGCTGACAAACCTAGAAACATACTCGGGGTGAACCTGGATTCGAACCCACAATCATAGGTTTCTGGCGTGCCCAAGGGATGCAACTCTGCACAGCGAATCGCGGCACCTTAGACGACTGGGCCACCCGTGCCCCCAGTAGTTGTAGTAGTATTAGTAGTGGTAGTGGTGATGGTGGTGGTGGTGGTGGTGTGGCAGTAGTAGTAGTAGTAGTAGTAGTAGTAGTAGTAGTAGTAGTAGTAGTAGTAACAGTTGTATCAGCAGCAGCAACAGCAGCAGTAGCAGTGGTAGTCATTTATTACGGGCATAATTTATAAAGGCAAGGGGGAAAACTCACATGACACTGCTACCCCAGTCGAGGAACAAGCATACAATTTAATTGCATTCACATCTCCCTGGGGGAAAAAAAACAATTCGACTGACAACGTCGCACCATGGTAACATTCATCCTATAACGTATTTGGAAGATCCTGCAGAGGACGCATCAGACATTATGTCTGGTGGCATACGCAATAAGCGGCAGGGATGATTCACTGAGGCCAAAGGTCCTTGTTAGCTGTCCTGACACCGCCAAGCAATATTTCACTTTTTGGAAACCCTTCATTGTCGTTATAAGCTGTCACAGCCTGAGATTACGGCATGTCACTCAGACAATTAAGAAGCAAGTTCCTCTGCCAAGTGTACAGCCATTACCTCGACACTGCTGGCACAAGCCTCTCAAAACGATGAACTTGGAGTTTTGATAAGTCCCGTATCCGTGTGTCTTCATACATTCGCATATCATCAGCCTTTTTTCACCATCACCCTGATCGATCCTCAAAAGTACCTGAGTTACGGGCGATGCTGTTCGCATCACAGGAAGTATTCGGCAAGATCCGTTATGGCGAACAAATCTCCATCTTCTTAATCTAACGTCAGCTTCTTATATTATACTCGGTCACGGTGACATTCTCGTCTGAAATTTGTATTACAGATGGTATATGTTGAGTAGTTCCGAAGAGTCTGCAAACGGTGAGCAAAGCGATTCAAATCAGACCTGTTTCTGTCCGGCTTGAGCCCTTTACGCTTCCGCGGTGTTTTTTAGAATGTGTTCTGATCCTACTGGTGATCTGGTGATCGCTCCATCTCTCCTAACCATGTACTCCTATGTGTACTTCTAACCGACCAAGGATTGGTCGGGTAGCCTAGCGGTTGAAGCGTTCCCTCGTATCGCCGAAAGCTTGGGCTCGATTCCCAACATGGGTACAAGTGTGAAACTGATTTCTGGTGACCTACACCGTAGAATTGTTTAGGGTTGTGTTCAGGGATCACATAAACGAATGATTTTTATGTAAAACATATATCTGGTTTCACCACAAATGTCATTTGGAGAGTCCAACGCGATAGTTCCGGAATTCATCGTGTCATTTGTTTACCTTGACTTTCTTTATTTGAAGAGTGCATGTAACAACACGTGTATTTCAATTCATGAATGGAAGTAAAATCTATCTTGCAGAGTTTGTGAATACGAAATAATATAAAAATCACATAGATTTATAATATATGTTCGCCCACGCTTGATTCACTTGAAGTGGAAATTGATTTCACATGTGAAAAATATTAACACTTTTCTCTTCTCAAAGTTCGGAAGAAAACAATGGTAATTCACATACTTAAAGCATCCGCACTACTGCAAATATTTGCCAAGACCTGGTTATGTTTCTGTTGGGCATTCTATTGGCTTGTACAAACGAATATTTACTTTCAATTTGGCCTCATCCCTAGAATACGATTTACAGTTTATTAGCACTTAGAGCCACAGCTGAATAGGAGCCCCAACGTTACATTACTTCCTGCATGGCTTTATCTGCTTTTATGTTCAATAAACTGTGTCTAAAGCATCAAGACATTGCAACTATTTCGACGTCCAATAGTTTTAAGATAACAACTGCGTCTATGATGGGATTGGTTTTGGGATAAGCTGCCTATTGTCCTATACTTGGAGGACATATTGACCACGGGCGAGATATTTGACTTGATATTCCCTATGTTAATATGTTCTGGTGTTCTTTAATATCCACTAACTCGAGATCAATAGCTCTTTACTTCAGTATGCTCTGATATCAGCAGGTACAGAGTAACTGAACTGCAAATGATGGCATGTACTCTGGTCTATCATCATTGTTCACTTGAACTCAGTCTGGTAGAACCTTAGAATCAGCGCAAGAGTTACACATTACATACATGTATGCCTACATAGTGCTTCACATCTTTCTTTTTTTTTAAATAGTCCATATTTGGACTAAAAAGTGTTCCAAAAGATAACAGAAAATGTTTAATTTGTAATTGAACACTCTCTGAAAGCATATATGGGCACAGACCTTATTAATTAATATTTCATTTTTAGTATGATATAAATCGCTCTTAATCAATCATCAGCGATTTTTTTCTAAGATTTGCTTCACAAAACGTAACATCTATGGAAGATAAATGATAAGTAGAATTCAGTTGTGCTTTTTTATACATATTTCAAAATTGCTATGTCTTATTAATATTGACTTGTATTGAAGGCATCGTGGATGACATGACTATACCTGTATAGGCCTTTCATTTCAGTCTGTCTTGTTCAGGTTTCGATGAAGTAAGAAATATCTTATTTGTGCGATAGAGACTGGTTATTCTCTGATCTTGGCGTTTTTATATTTACTCCAAACAAGGAGAAGGGGAAATGCATTCAAGATAGAGTTGACAACAATTATATTTACTTAAAAATCTATCTAAATGGTGGTTTGCGTTCTGCATGTAGATAGGGCAAATCTAGGATCTAATCTTTATTCCTGTCCAAAGTGTTTGAGGATCATCTGGAAGAAACAACATGCAGGAATACCATCTGTCTACACACAGATAGTGCCACAGCCCCGAAGCTACACTAACAGTGGTCACAAACTATTTCTCGAGGTTAACCAAGGTAAAATATCTCATGTGCTTATTGGATCTCCGGCTGCTTTTGAAACCATCAACCACCAGACACTACTCAGAAGGAGTTGCTTTGGGCATCGCCCGTACTACTTTTGAATGGTTTCCATCTCTCTGGTCGATCACAGAGCATCATCATAAAAAACTCAGACGAACTACGATCATGTCTGAATCATTATAGAAGAACTTTGCCATGACATCAAATCTTGGAAGACTGCATTTCTCCTGAAAATATAATGAAGACAAAAGTGAATATATACTGAATGGCCCAACTGCAAAACTTTCTAAATTCCAAAAAGCAGATGTGGGCATTTCAATTGGAAACACAAGAATCTCCGGTATCAAAAGTAAAGAACCTTAAGCTTGGGGTGTTTATTGACAAAAAACCTGAATATGTAAGACCAGGTATCGTACATATGCAAGGAAGCTAGCTACCGACTCTGGAACTTTGGAAAACCGAGGGACTATCTCACTCAGGATGCTGCAGTGAAGCTTGTAATTGCCCATATCATGTCCAGACTGGACTACTGTAATAGAATGTGCTCAGTAATATCAGCCAAGATCAGATCCAGAGACTGAATCGACAACGACCTGATAAGCATGCCAATGCCACAGAATCACTTGCAGTTTATTTATTCTCACATATACATCTTGGACAGTCCAGTTAAGTGAACTAAAGCGTCTAAGTGTGTGCTATGATGTTCGTGAATGGGTGATCAATCACAGATACCACACAATGAGGATTGTGGGTATTAATCATTCTGGTTGAATCGACTGATTCAAAGTAATGAATCATGTCTCTCCAGTATGACTGACCTGCTACATCTGTCACAGTATTAATTGGTGAAGCTTCCACAGGATAACAATACACCTCCCATCCCTCGATGGCAACACATATCACGTTAACTGGACATGCTGGGGGGCATGCCATGCCTAGTCACGTCTCTCCCTCGTGGCTTTGTCAAAACGTGATACAGTAAATAACAGCTGCCGTCTGTCAAGGTCTCTGAGACTTTATCAACCCAATCTCCAAATCCATATATGTTGTGTTGACGTCAAAGATAATACAACATAAGTACGTTCAGTATTTATTCAATATGAATATTGCTGCACTTTATTCACTTGAATGTAATTAACGTATTATCATGACAGTCCACCTAAAATATCAAGTCCAGGTTGTTGTGTATCCATATCGGTCAAGGCTGAACAGACCAAAGGTCAAATGACCAACCAACTGGGCCGAGGGCTTGTCGCACGATGACTGGGACCGATAGTGACGTTTTTTTCTGTCACATTCAACATATGTAAAATAAAATGTAGACATAGATAGCCAGCTTAATTGATACATTAAAATACATTATAGGTCACACGAGAATCTTTAAACCTGCCAGAGGATGTGGATGTGAAAACATCAGCTTTTAATAGGTAAAAAGTCCATAATGACATCTTCTTGGCCGAAAATGCTTTCCTGATAATCGTTTGAAAAAAAATATAAAGATGGAATTCACACAATTTTATTTTCGAAATGACGGATCAAATTTTATAGCTATCTGATTATGTTAGTTCTCCTTTTGCCAAATTCAATTTTCAAGAGTAAAAGTAATTATACTTTCTTTTTCCCGGTAGTTTATAAGGGGCTAATGTAGCACAACGGTATTAACACGGTATGTTTCTGAATAATAGCTTTGACTGATATTGATGAATTCAGATGATTATTATGAACAGGTCATATGCGAATACAGGAAAATATCTGTCATCAAACGGCCTTATCGGTCAGCATAAAGAAGGTCAGAGGTCACTGAGATGAATTATACGTCAACTACTACAATAAACTGTTAAAGTGTCTGGTTCAAAGCTGCAACAGGACAAACTCACAAATGACGTTTATGAGTGATAGAGTTTGGTTTAACGCCGCTTTTAACAGTATTACAGTTATATCGCGGCGTGTCAGCTTAATGTTGGAGGAAAGCCCGAAGTGATGCAGATATCAAACGTTTACCACTTCGGTGAAACACACGAGCACAAGTATGATGCTGACAAAAGTAGAAACATAATCGGGGCGAACCAGGGTTCGAACCCACAATCATAGGTTTCTGGCGTGCCCAAGGGACGCAACTCTTCACAGCGAATCGCGGCGCCTTAGACGACGGGGCCACCCGTGCCCCCTGACGTTTATGAAGGACAAGCGCTTTTATGATGCTTCTACCGTATTAAATACCAGAGATGTGGGCACACAATTAACCCTAACACATAAAATTCGCGTGTGGTCTTCAAGAAGACTGCTACTTCTTTTGAAGCATTGAATGAGCCATAAACCTACCAATTGCAACAATGCCATCTTAACCCATAAATGCCTCCCGCATCTGAAACCATACCAGGCCATTGATTGCAAAGACCATGTCTTGCAAAGGGTCATGCTATTGCGAGTTCTAAATGTAATGTCTTTGACGCGCCATCATTACGTTCATATTGGGTCACCGGACTTTACAGACCTAAAGGTACACACCAATCCCTTGGCCCTTCATTTAAGCCATAATAGCGATCATACGAATGCATGTTAATTCTCACTTCCAAACCTTCTGTCAGTTGTAGCAAATATTTGCCGGCACCCGGATTTTTCAGACGAGACATAGATTTATAGACGAACGTGTTTACTTTCGATTCATCCGACATCCTTTGGAAGTGGAGAGGTATTTGAAGAGCAAATTCCATTCGTTCCACTATAAAAAAATACGGAATGAGAGTTTTCAAGCAAGGTTTACAGTGAATCAGTTCCTGGTATGAACGTTTCTTTAGAAATCTCTCCTATTATGCACGTGGTCGTTACATTCTTGTGTATTATTTGGTAAAATGTTGACTGTCTGATTTTACCAATTTAATCTGGATATGTATTTAAATGTATTAGGCTTAGCAGGTTCAGTTCTCCGTGAATCGATGTCAACACTGTAACAGTTTGTAGCAAAATGTACTGTGCATTCGCTTTCTCGAGCAAATTGTTTTCGAAAAACACATTAACCCGAGTACAAACGTCTGTTTTATTGATGTCATATGCTGTTCGTAGCAATTTCGACATCCCTTAAGTTTGGCTCTTTCTAATCCGAAATTTGGAAAGTTCCTGCCTAAATGGTAATTGGGACAAGTGTGAAAATTGTAGCCTCCCACATATCATGATCGATATTAAGACGTCTTAGTACAACCATTCCGTTGTGTAATGTCAATTAATATACTCACCGCCAAAAGAAACGCGAATACCATACGTGTTGGTTAATATATGAAGACTTTCTCATATTCAAGAGATATAAGATTGGTTCGTTGCACACAAAAAAAACATACTGGTATGTTGTGTGAACCGATGCTCCTGAACGTTCCACATATGACGTCATAGATCTATGACTCGAGATGCACCATTTGTCTCGTGCAGGATTAGCGTGTAAAGTTTTGAAATCACGTACAGCATTTCGTGATAAGAATAAAGACACACTGTGGTAACACTTGACTGATTGTTAGTTTTGTCATTAATAAGTACACATTGGAAACAAATTTTCTTTATGTACATACATGTACTTCTCTATATGTTTCTATGGTTCGCGTTTCTTTTTACGGTGAGTATATTTTCCTGAATTGTTGACTCTTTTGTTTCAACTAATAGAATATATTTTGTTTGTTGTTTAACGCCGCACTTAGCAATATTCCAGCTATATGACGGCGGTGACAATAGAATATAAACACATGTCAGAACTAATCATCTTATATTTACAACATGTCATTTCCGGATGCCAATTTATCATCTTCAACTGAATGATTTATTACTGTGAAGACATATCCGTAAGACCATTATAATTTATTACAAAAACAGGCATTTCCGTTAGCGTAAGACGTCTACACTAACATGATGGGATATGACATCTGTAACTATAAGATGGCCTCTTAAAAGCATCCATCTTTGCCAGGAAACCTTTGCTGTCAGTCAAATACAATTAACTACACTCACCACGTATATTTTCATGACAGAATAATTTGTGTCTCGCCCATCTAACGGGATAGCGTTCTATCTCTCGAAAAGGCGTTACTTCATGTAAACAGTTTGTATATACAATTTCATGCAGCGATATGTAAGCTTTTACGAGCGTTTCCGGTAGTGCAGCTTTCTCACTCTAGGTGAACCTTGAACTTTTAAGAATATGCTGTTTGTTTATTTGTTTGTTATTTAAAGCTGAACGTAGCAATATTCCAGTTATATGACGGTGATCTGATAAATAATCTAGCCTGGACCAAACAATCCAGTGATTGACATCATGACCATCCGTTTACGCAATTGGGATACGATCACATGCATCTATCTAGTCAGCTTCGAAGCTGACCACCCGTCAGTCACCTCTTACGACAAACATGGTTTGCTGAAGACCAGTTCTAACCCGGAAATTTCACGGGACTAGGAATAGGGGATTAGGTGACATCCTGTTAGGTGCAAATGTGACAGGAACAGTATGTCCTAAGAATACCCTGAAAGCATAAGAAAAAATTCAGGGAGTCACCTGACGCACCATTCTGTAAGTACCGATACCAAATGATGCTGTGGAACACACTGAATACAGCCGAATGCAATTATCCAGTTTGTATTTTTCTGTTTTTGTAAGTTTGGGATATACATTTAGTTTCTGCTGCGTTTTGATGATTCAAATTCTGTTGGTACCAAATGATATCATAGCAATGCTCCATACATCATTTATGTGTTAATATCTTTCATATATGTAGAGCAATTTCTGTGTAAAGTTGCCTCCCTTAGGCGTGCCAGAAACCTATGACCGTGGATTCGAATGTGCATTCAAGACAAAGGTATAACTGACGCACGAAAAAAAGTATACACCTATGGTTGATGGTGGAAAAAAATGAAACAAACAACAAATAGTTAGTGTATGGTAATTGAAACGAGTATCATTGTGTTTCGCAGTTTTTCGGCAAATGCTTTCAAACCAGTAACGTTTTGATGATGTTTGTAATGTTCTGGTCAAATCCAATTTTCAAGTGTGTACTGTATATCTTGAAATTAACGTGAATGAAATGTAAAGTACTTTCTTTTACCAGGCAGTTTACATCTTTAGCCCTCAAAGAGCTGTTAACAACGCTGCCCAACTGTAATAAGGACAAGAAAATTCCATTATAGTGAGTGAGAGAGTTTGGTTTACCGCGCTTTTAATAGCATTACAGTTATATCACGGCGTGTCAACTTAATGTGGGAGGAAAGCCGGAAGTGATGCATGTCTCAGACGTTTACCACTTCGGTGAAACCCACGAGCACGGGTATGGTGCTAGAAACATAATCGGGTCGAACCGGGATTCTAACCCACAATCATAGGTTTCTGGCGTGCCCAAGGGACGCAACTCTGCACAGCGAATCGCGGCGCCTTAGACGACTGGGCCACCCATGCCCCCTCTAGTATAGACAAGGACCTCGAGAGTAGGTTGGTTGTAACCATCAAGACTAACAAAATTGAAGTTCAACCAAAAATCGCACAAATCCCATAATAAACACAGTTCAGCTAACATCAAAGAATATTTCGGATATTTCGTATTGTTGTATGGTTTCGGATGTCCTTGTTCAAACTCAAAACCTCAAACTCAAAAACGGATCCCACAATTGATTTCTATCGCACGTTTCGGGGGTCAGAAAACTCATGCTCCTTAGACAATCTACCTACGGATCATTCCCTCAATGCTTGTCTGTTATGATACACAGACGCCAAATGCTCTGATGGTTTGCATGAAAGGAATCTGGACCATGCGGAAATTAAACTCTCTTGCGATACATGCTCCCGTTGAACGCACATGTACCATCACTCTGTTATTCTCTACACAGATCAAGGGGAAACATGGATGGCGTTGTGTCCTCTGTTTCTTTCATTCATTACAAGAGAGTAATCTGCTGAGGGTAATCAGAGTTTTCATTTTAAAGAAAAAAAGATATGTCTGGGATTTATCGGTGTAGGAGATGATACGCCCAGAATTGTTCCCATCGGAGTAACTAGGTTAATTTGATGCTTTTGTTCACGAGGAAAAAAATATTCCATGGCGGTCTTGCTTATGTTAAGAAAGATAACTCTTCCGTGATAATTCGGAAACATCTTGATAATAACATAACCGGATTTTATATCGGACAAAACCTATAACTATTGATCACCCTGATAAGATATTGACATTGCATTTAGAAAATGACCACATAAACATAAGAATAAGTTTAACCTTCGATGTCTTATATGAAAGATGGTATTTGATAATACCTTGATTCAAATATCCATTATCAGGGCAAATATGATTAATAGCTAGTCTGTCCTTCTTACAATCAGTAGAAAACCGACATAATTCATATTTTCCACATGATCACAAAATAATATTATTCATGCTGATGTGTCTCATTTGGATAATACACAAATCAACAGCATGATTAGAATAGTGCAAACGTTGTTAAATGAGGTCGCCAATCAAAACAAAGTACATCATTCAATATGTAACAAATCAATGTGACGTTCCTCTGATGATCAAAATCACTTGTTTGGTACTTTTGCAAACATCCATTCCGTTATATCGCCGTGAATCGTGACAAGCAGAATTATTTTCTCCATACAAACTAAAAGGCATAACACCCATGAAAGACAATTCATTTAAATCAGTTAAAGAGATACTAAAACATTGAAGATTTGTTTTAAAGACCATTCTCCTCAAAAACGAAAACGTACAACAATGCCAATCAAATAGCAAGTAAGACATTCTCCTCAATTCAGTTAAATTCTTTATTGTATGAAAGGCCACAGGCCAAACATATTTTATAAGACACAAAGTCAAGGTAACAATTCACTTCGTAGCCCAAACGCATGATGTATGTACAAGCCAGTTGATGTTGTGTTAGAAGATTCTTGCAGGACAGTAATGAAGACTATCTTATAGCATTAAAATGAGATAAAGACCACTGCAAGAAGTACTTGTTTCTGAGATTTTCCTATATAGGGCAACTAAACATCTAATGGTTTTTATCTTAGACAACAATGTCACAGAATGGGCATAAGGGATTTCTAAACAGATGAAAATCTTCCTGTATTAATTTTTATATCATTTATGCCCAAATCTAAAATGAATAATGATGTTACGAAAATTCCTGTACCGTAAGTTTGAACAATACAATTCTGGTTCAAACAATGACTTGAACTGACGGTAAGTATCATATCTTGAACTTTCGTAAATCGCTCAATGCTATTTCTGATGAAACATATCAATGACACGTATGCGAAAGTGCCTCATAAAAACATTTACGTTACCAATTGTCTGGCACAGCCAGTTTTTGTGCGGAAAACGACTTTGCATGCAATTAATGAATACAAAGTTTTACCATATTTACATTTTGTCCTGGAAAAGAGTGATATCTTAAATAAAACTTAATTGGCGGTGATAACACTGCGATGTGTTTCATAATTGAGAGTTTCTCCTTTGTCCAAGCCATAGCAGAAAGTAATACTGGTCGTACACAGTTTTCTGCCAGCGAAAATGCCCGAGGAAGGTAATCAGGCGCGATGTATGGTAGTCAGTTCAGACTAGGCACATTATTATTCAAATATGGATCCAAGTGGAAAAGGACGAGGACACCGCAGAATAAATATGTATTTTAGTGGGAAGGTAATGAATCAAGTATCTTTACATTGTATGGAACTGTGGCGGCCATAAAAATTAGTTCCAGGAGGGGCACATGCAAATGCGCGGCCCTAAATTCTTCATTCGGTCAGTAAACTGTTCTGTAATATATCGAAACGGTTGGATTAGATCTGAGATACTGGTTTCCTTGAAAGGGTTCTTCATTCCTACTCGGTCGGCATCACGGAACATAAAACCAGTTGAGTTCGTAAATTCAGCAAAAGAGCTGCGAAACAAATTTAGTCGCCGATGAGTAATCGCACCCTACTTTATTACTTGTTTGTTGAGGTTATGAAATCATAAAAACAGTGAATCGAAAGCAAGTGATTTCATTATGAATTACTACCAAGTCCCCGATGATTCTTTATTACTTGTTTGCCGAAGTAATGGTATCATACAAAAACGAAATCTAAATGGAGTGATTCCATTACCAATTACTGTCAAGTCTCTCTAGATTCTTCTTGTTGGGTTAAAATAGAATTTGGGGGTTTCTCGGAGATCTTTACTGATCGACAATGTTTAATCTTACCCTAAGTTTGTATTCCAGATTTCACTTGTTTCTATGTAAAACCAGAACAACTTGCATGGTATTATTTTATTTGTTTATTACCAACCGTCATTATAATATATACTGAACAACAAAGGTTCCTGTGACATTGAATATAAGATTTAATGCAAAGTTATGTTTTTTTACCAAATCTGAAACAATTTCGGTTTGCAACCGATAAAAGACTCCTGTAAGTGTTCAAATGGTTAAATTTGCCATACTGACTTCAGAAAATGCATGATTTCACAAAAGACATGATCATGCCAAAATGTCAATTTTCAAATCAATAGCGTGTGTGTCCACCTCTGGTTACGATGCAAGCAACACATCTTCGTCCCATGGAAATGACCAGGCGACGCACAAAGTCCTGTGGGATATCTGTCCATATCTGCTTGAGCATGTTTCGAAGTTCCTGCAGTGTCTGTGGAACACGTGGTTGACGTCGAAGGCACCGATCAATCTCATCCCACATGTGCTCGATTGGTGAGAGATCAGGGGAGCGAGCCGTCCAGGGGATGACATTCACGTTGTTTTGTTGAAGAGAATCCTGAACAAGTCGAGCAATATGAGGCCGGGCGTTGTCATGTTGAAAGGTAATGCCTGGGCCATGACGACGCAAAAACGGTAGAACAACAGGGCCGATTATCTCGTCGCGGTAGCGCTGTCCATTGAGATTTCCCTCTACCACTATCAAACGGGTCCTCTGTCTTGCTGTAATCCCAACTCATACCATAACGCTGCAGCCCCCGAACCGTTCTTCTTCCATGACACAATGATTGCGTAACGTTCACCTCAACATCGGTACAATCGAATCCGTCCATCGCTGTGGTGGAGGTGAAAACGAGACTCGTCAGTAAATAGAACTTTTCCCCACTGAACTTGTCCAGCGTAGACGCTGTCTGCACCACTGTAGACGTGCTTGACGGTGGTTTTCCTGTTGTCTGGCGGATCTTTTGCGATAATCCCTGCACATCTGAGGCGGAGACGTACGGTCTGTGAAGATATTCGTCGAAGGCCAGGGATGCTTCTTGCAGTCACTGTTGCTGGCTGGAATCGATTTCGTAGGTGTGTTGTTCGAATCCAGTTGTCTTGTCGATTATTGGTTACGCGTGGCCTGCCACTCCGTGGATGGTCTCTGACTGCATTTGCCTGTTGCCAACGTTGCCATAAACACCAAATGGTGTTTCTGTGGACGTTAAATTGTCTTACATCAACATCACGTTGACTCGATTCTGCTTCAAGCATACCAATGGCTCGCAGACACTCATTTTCGGACAGGCGTGGCATTTCGTAATGTTGAATAATTGCGTAATGTTGTTGTTTTTCTGAGTGGTTGTTGTCAGCACGATGCTAAACAACGCACATGTTTTTATACCCACTCTTGGGTAGTGAAATGCATGGGGCATGCATAAAAGTCCACTTTTTCATGGAATGCATGCTTATCTGTAGCAGTTGCGTGTTTGTGACTTGATTCGATACATGTACTACAATATTGAAAACCAAACTTTACTTCTTTGAAAAATACACTAAAATATTGGTGTCACAGGAACTTTTGTTGTTGAGTATATTTAATTATATATTGAGACGTGATGTGGTCTTGGTGGGGTATTTCTGTTAAATCGGGTCATGGGCCTCTTATCTTGTACTTTAAAAAACTCTTTAGTCCGGACTAGTATAAGCAGCCAAACGCCCACACGCACGCACGGACACACGGGCACACGGACGCACGTCGATAAATCAGTGCAATAATCTTAAACGCGACGCTAAACCCCATTTCACCTCACCCCCAAGATGCAATGATAGAAAGCATTACATGATGATCGTATACATGAAAAGTCATGATTTGCACTAAAATAAATCCATTTGGAAGTGGAACTTCAGACAATTGTTAACATAATGATTTAAAGCAGTGAACGATTAAATACAAACCTACAAATCCCGTTAATATCGTGTTCCATACTGCGATCAATATCGTTAACGACGATTATTTCAAATTAAAAAAGTCATACTCTGTTACCGTATGCCTTCAACTAATAGTCTTTGTTGTGTCGCTAATATGTCTGCACTATATTTTTTCACGTCACTGTAAATCGATGAAGTAATTACATTATAATGTACGTCGTAACCATTTAAGCAGTTCACAACTATTGAGCGATTCAGATTTTCGTGAATAATAATGGACAGTTAATTCAATTCAAGTTACAAATTCAGGGAAATATCTTTTGGAAGGCAATTTGCAATGTGTCATTACATTAAACGTTCTTTGACTTCGAACCAGATCCTTTAATGATCCTGTGATTTTCATAAGGCATCCACATCACAGTGACTCATGCTGCTGCTGACCCGTAAAGATCCATGAAGATCCGGGGTAGAATAGGTCTTCAGTAACCCACGCTTGCCGTAAAAGGCGACTATGCTGGTTGTAGGAGGTGACTAAAGGGATCGGGTGGTCAGGCTCGTTGACTTGGTTGATCCCAATTGAGTGGACCGATGATCATGATGTCAATATGCGAATATTGCTGAGTGCGGCGTTAAACAACAAATAAACAAACAAACATGCTGCTGCTACATCTGGAATGTGTACTAAATTTAACAAATCAAATGAACATATCTTTGCATGTAGAGTTCAAATACTGGTTACATATTTACATAAATATATGCAAGATCATTGTTGTTGTTGTTGTTGTTGTTGTTGTTGTTCATTGTTCATTACACACACAGATACACAGAGTATTCAGATAATTCTCCTCCATCATCTGTCAATGAAACCATCAGGGAAGAAAGTATAGAAACGCACACACAAGTATGCATTTGTTGCACACAAAAATTAATTGAGAGATTATTTATACATGGAGAGCTATTCTCTGTTTCATTTTGTGAACCTTTCCAAACTGTCCCTTTTTGCTGTCTCCGTGTAACTGAATCCAGCATACCAATTTCTAAATCATTAGCAAAAACATAATTTCAGAAAAAAGCAGGAAGTTCCGAATAACAAGAGATTACTTTGTTGGGCTGTAAGTGTATTAATCCCGGAACGGTTCGATATGCCCGGCACGGCTATACGTCGTTAACGGTTTATAATGAAGCAGTCATGACAATGTGAGACTTTATGTTCTGACAGGGACATAATAGCAGGCCTTGAACGTGACATGGAACCATGGAATACAAGCTCATTATAACTAGTATACACATCCCGGCATTTTGTTTAAGGGTTTAGTATTGCATTAATGTGTCATGGTTTGTGTAAAAAAGGTTTAGATTATGAAAGGTCACTTGTATACATTCATGCTGATTAAATCTCTTAGCGTTTAGGACCCCCGAAGATGCGGGGTGGAATAGGTCTTCAGCAACCCATGCTTGCTGTTAAAGGCGACTGTGCTTGTCGTAAGAGCCGACTGTTATTTAAACGGGATCGGGTGGTCAGGCTCGCTGACTTGGATGGTGCATGTCATCTATCCCAATTGGGATCGATGCTTATGATGTCAACTCTCTTGTCCAGATTCGATTATTTACAGACCGGCGTGCGGCGTGAAACAACAAACAAACAAATCTTCGAGTTTGGTTTGACGAAACGGGTGAATGATAATAATAATAATAAAGTCCATTTCTTCAGCGCCATTTCCGTCTACGTAGTCGCTCATAAGGCCTCACACAGGGTCATAGACACATCTAAAGAGATAAGTCTTTAGTTTTGTCTTGAAAGTGTCCACAGTTGGAGATTGCCTAATTTCCACTGGAAGGGAATTCCAGAGCACAGATGCAGTGTGAGCAAAAGTTCTGTTGCCGAATGCTTTGATTGAGACCATAGGGACATTAAAGTGGAGTTTATGTGCTGATCTGAGATCTCGTGCTGGCTGGTGTAAGGTAAGAAGTTCACTCAGACATCATGACAGTGCTTACAGTATTATGTCATTTACCCAACGCTATTGTAGTTCTACTATACATAAGGTCTCTGGAGATGAATGATTAATTACGCACATGTATCTGTTTGTCCGTCACGAAGTAGTGACAGCTACGGGGCCAAAGTGACAAGCAAAGAGTATTAATCACGTTCTTCAACATTTTCCAACCCACGTGGCAACGTAAACATTGGACTTGACGTTACAATAGCGTGAGATTAGATCAAAATTTCGCTGAAATAGATGTTTTGTTCACGGCGGGAGGTCACCCACACCTTCTTTTTGTGTTTAACGGAGTGTGAAACGAGAACCTGCTACCCTCGTCTGTCAGCGGGCATGTGATACTGGCGTTAGGACATCTCAATTAAAGCACTTTGTGGAGATGGGTGCGTTGGTGCCGCGGTCGATACGGCGCTGTACGTGTAGCTATTTACTGCTGTCTGTCCAGTTTCGGTCAGATCATGTGTTCAGAAGAGTTGTGGCATGAGTTGCCATATAACGTCCTACACCATCACGACTGAGTAGTCAAGTCTGGTGTCATTTGAACGGTAAGTGTTTCGTCCATGCCACTTGACATGTGTTTGTCATCTGTTTCACCTGACATCTGTGTTTCCTCTATTCAACTTAACATATGTGTTTCACCGATTCCACTTAGCGTCTACTTCATGATCAATTTCACTTGACGAATGTTTGCTAGATCCTCTGTTGTACTAAACATGTTTGTTTTCTCAATTCCGTCTCCTCTATCCCTCTTGACATCTGTTTCCTGTATTGGCTTGACACCTATGTTTCCTCTATCCCACTTGACATCTGTGTTTCCTCTATTCCACTTGACACCTATGTTTCCTCTATCCCACTTGATATCTGTGTTTCCTCTATTCCACTTGACACCTATGTTTCCTCTATCCCACTTGACATCTGTGTTTCCTCTATCCCACTTGACATCTCTGTTTCCTCTATCCCACTTGACATCTGTGTTTTCTCTATTCCACTTGACACCTATGTTTCCTCTATTCCACTTGACATCTGTGTTTCCTCTATTCCACTTGACATTTGTTTCCTATATTCAACTTGACGGGTGTGTTTCCTCTATCCCACTTGACACGTGTGTTTCCGCTATTCCACTTGACATCTGTTTCCTCTATTCCACTTGACATCTGTGTTTCCTCTATTTCACTTGACATTTGTGTTTCCTCTATCCCACTTGACATCTGTTGCGTTTATTCCACGTGACGCGTATGTTTCCTCTATTCCACTTGACATCTGTTTCCTTTATTCCACTTGACATCCGTTTCCTCTATTCCACTTGACATCTGTGTTTCCTCTATTTCACTTGATATTTGTGTTTCCTCAATTCCACTTGACATCTGTGTTTCCTCTATCCCACTTGACATCTGTTGCGTCTATTCCACTTGACGTGTGTGTTTCCTCTATTCCACTTGACGCGTGTGTTTCCTCTATTCCACTTGACGCGTGTGTTTCCTCTATTCCACTTGACACGTGTGTTTCCTCTATTCCACTTGACGTGTGTGTTTCCTCTATTCCACTTGACGCGTGTGTTTCCTCTATTCCACTTGACATCTGCGTTTCCTCTATTCCACTTGACATCTGTGTCTCCTCTATTCCACTTGACATCTGTTGCGTCTATTCCACTTGACGCGTGTGTTTCCTCTATTCCACTTGACGCGTGTGTTTCCTCTATTCCACTTGACATCTGCGTTTCCTCTATTCCACTTGACATCTGTGTCTCCTCTATTCCACTTGACATCTGTTTCCTCTATCCCACTTGACATCCGTGTTTCCTCTATTCCACTTGACATCTGTTTCCTCTATTCCACTTGACATCTGTGTTTCCTCTATTTCACTTGACATTTGTGTTTCCTCAATTCCACTTGACATCTCTGTTTCCTCTATCCCACTTGACATCTGTTGCGTCTATTCCACTTGACGTGTGTGTTTCCTCTATTCCACTTGACGCGTGTGTTTCCTCTATTCCACTTGACATCTGTGTTTCCTCTATTCCACTTGACGTGTGTGTTTCCTCTATTCCACTTGACGCGTGTGTTTCCTCTATTCCACTTGACGTGTGTGTTTCCTCTATTCCACTTGACATCTGTGTCTCCTCTATTCCACTTGACATCTGTTGCGTCTATTCCACTTGACGTGTGTGTTTCCTCTATTCCACTTGACATCTGTGTTTCCTCTATTCCACTTGACATCTGTGTTTCCTCTATTCCACTTGACATCTGTGTTTCCTCTATCCCACTTGACGTGTGTGTTTCCTCTATCCCTGTTGACATCTGTGTTTCCTCTTTTCCACTTGACATCTGTTTCCTCTATTCCACTTGACATGTGTGTTTCCTCTATTCCACTTGACATCCGTGTTTCCTCTATCCCACTTGACGTGTGTGTTTCCTCTATCCCACTTGACGTGTGTGTTTCCTCTATCCCACTTGACATCCGTGTTTCCTCTATTCCACTTGACATCTTTTTCCTCTATTCCACTTGACATCTGTCTCCTCTATTCCACTTGACGTGTGTGTTTCCTCTATTCCACTTGACATGTGTGTTTCCTCTATTCCACGTGACATCTGTTTCCTCTATTCCATTTAGCATCTGTTTCCTCTATTCCACTTAGATTTTGTTTCCTCTATTCCACTTGACGTGCGTGTTTCCTCTATTCCACTTGACATGTGTGTTTCCTCTATTCCACGTGACATCTGTTTACTCTACTACTTGACATCCGTGTTTCCTCTATTCCACTTGACATCTGTGTTTCCTCTATCCCACTTGACATCCGTGTTTCCTCTATTCCACTTGACATCCGTGTTTCCTCTATTTCACTTGACATCCGTTTCCTCTATTCCACTATACATGTGTGTTTCCTCTATCCCACTTGACATCTGTGTTTCCTCTATCCCACTTGACATCCGTGTTTCCTCTATTCCACTTGACATCCGTGTTTCCTCTATTTCACTTGACATCTGTGTGTCCTCTATCCCACTTGACATCTGTGTTTCCTCTATTCCACTTGACATCTGTGTTTCCTCTATTCCACTTGACATCCGTGTTTCCTCTATTCCACTTGACATCTGTGTTTCCTCTATCCCACTTGACATCTGTGTTTCCTCTATTCCACTTGACATCCGTGTTTCCTCTATTCCACTTGACGCGTGTGTTTCCCCTATTCCTCTTGACGTGTGTCTTTCCTCTATTCCACTTGACGCGTGTGTTTCCTCTATTCCACTTGACGTGTGTGTTTCCTCTATTCCACTTGACGTGATTGTTTCCTCTATTCCACTTGACGCGTGTGTTTCCTCTATTTCACTTGACACATGTGTCTCCTCCATTCCACTTGGCATCTATGTTTCCTCTATTCCACTTGACATCTGTTTCCTCTATTCCACTTGGCATCTGTTTCCCCTATCCCATTTGACATCCGTGTTTCCTCTATTTCAATTGACATGTGTGTTTCCTCTATTCCACTTAACATATGTGTTTCACTGATTCCACTTAGCGTCTACTTCAATTTCCCTTGACAGCTGTGTTTCGTTTCAAGAATTCCGAATGGTCCTCGTTATGTTGACATTGGACACTTTTTATGTGGTGTAAAGAGTTTTTACATGTCAGATATAACTACACGTTTTTAATTTTGTGTTCGGTTTTCCATCATTTCTCCGGAATCGATTAATGTCTTTAATAAGTTTATATCAACGGATAGTGGGCGTTTATTATAGAGATTACTGTTGTATCAAAGTCATCAAAGTCATTGTTGTCATACACCTCATATTGACTGTCACAGTTGGTTCACAATCACACCACTAAACGTCATAAACACTCTTTCTGAAGTAACAGAGAAAACGCGTATTACCTTTCGTCCGTCATCCTTTGACAAACACAAAGAATATTAATTATCAGAAGAGGCAGTTATTTCATAAAACATGATAAATTTTTTCTTAACCTGTTATAATATCCTTTCAACTGCTTTTAACATTTCCTGCCAGTCGGTCATGTTTCTTTCAGGTATAACAGTCAACTGTGTTCACCTGAGTAACCCACAGTTGTGGTGTCGAATTACTCGTTCGCCCCATCTGCCGTGTTAAATGCGCCAGCAGTAATCGATTTCTGTTGAAGTTGTACAGCGAAATCACCGCTATCTCTACAGCATAAACATAATCCTTTTTTTGTGTGTGTGCATTAGTGGGATTTCTTATATCTAATATTAAGCACGCTTCACAAATCAAAACCTGACAAATGGCGGTGGTGGCTGTAACACGTGGATAGCCTTGCAGCGACCCGGGCTTTTTTCTAAAGGGCGCGGTATTTGCCCAATTGATTTCGCAATCTCGGGGACATCTCTTAGTGCGTGCTCTCACTTTGCGAAGAATCTGTGTTATGATGTATTGTATCTTGTAAGGGCGGTGGTAGATGGCTCGGGTCTGAAGATGTTTTGTTGCTGCAGGGGGGGGGGCATAAGTCCGAACCTTGGGATCAGGAAATCAAAATACAATAACCTGCGTTTATAACGAACACGCTTATAACGAACTGGCGGATATAACGAACAGTTTTTGGGGTCCCGGCCATTTGCTGTATATATGCTGCATGTATGCTGTATATATGCTTATAACGAACTACGGTTATAACGAACTAAAATGTGTGGTCCCTTTGAGTTCGTTATAACCGTAGTTTAATGTAGGATCTATGTAGAGTGTTGTACGTCATGGAACGTGTGGGTTGGAGTGGGAGCTTTTAATAAATTGGATATATCCTAACCGGTTTGCTGTTTGATGGAGGAAAACCAAATGGCTGGCATTTACGACTTGGGGAAATAAGTGAGTTGGTATTAACGCCGCTTCGAACAGTAGCCCATTTATATCACGGCATGTCAGCTTAATGTTGGAAACCCCGAAGTGATACAGGTATCAGACGATTACCACTTTGGTGAAAGCTATGTGCTCGGGTGTGGTGCTGACAAACCTAGGGGGCGGTCGAGTTGCCTATTAGTTAAAGCGTTCGCTCATCACGCCGAAGACCCGGGTTCGATTCAGACATGGGTACAATGTGTGAAGCCCATTTCTGATGTCCCCCGCCGTGATATAGCTGGAATATTACTAAAAGCCATACTCACTCACTGACAATCCTAGAAATATAATCGGGGCGAACCGGGATTCGAACCCACGATCACAGGTTTCTGTTGTGCCTAAGGGGATTTGGGGGAAAAAGAAAGGATGATTATTGATCTGACCGACCAAGAATCATAATCGATCTGATTCCGTCCGGTATTGGAACCGACGACCAATGCTCTGTCAACCTGGAAATGCAGATTGTCATTGCCAATAATGTGCTTGTAAAGTATGTGAAGAGACCAGGTGTTTCATCACTTAGCTACCCCGCCAAGAAACAAACACAAAACTGAATAATAATAAGCACCGGGGAACTGAGAAAATGCAATTTGATTACACACAGACATTGGCATTGAGCACGATCGTGTCTGAAGTCCTATGAATAGACGCTATGAAAAAAATACGAGATGTCCAAGATCGTCTGATGCCAAACAGGGTTTGTTGGCTCAAGCAATCTTCTATAATGCTTCTCCTGTTATTAATTTTCTTTTATTCACCTTCGTCTAATATAAACAAAACCTCCAAGCACATCTTTCTACTTAAAGTTCCGTTGGAAATCATGTTTGTTTGACGTTGACTAATCAGTTTTATCGCTCTCTCTGTATGTTTGATGAAGACAACCTCAGCGCTACGGCGTGAATTATTTAAAACATTTTATATTGAACGCTATTCAAAGAGTCCATTATGAAATCAGTTTCTCATAGAAAATGTTTTGTTTCTGAATATTTTGTTTCTTTCTGTTATAAAAGTGACTGCGAGCGAGTTGGGTTTTTTCGTGGCTTTGAAAAATATTTGAGTTATGTAACGGACGTGTCATATGTGGAAGGAAGTTCGGGAAGCCGCACAGGTCTTTGGGTATAAGAATACTACAATAGCTAAATGTATGTCAAGAACGGTAATTACAGTATAATGTAACGCAATTAGACTGTACTCTTTGCACGTCGGTGCTTGCAAGGGCTATATTTCCGTTATCCGAGCCAATAGAAATGTGTTTCCTGTGTTTGTACTCAATAAAGATACATTGCTTTTTCTTCATTGAAAGCATCATATTGCCTTCCTCTATGTTCATGAATAATGTCGTTTGTCATTAATCTTGTGTAACGTGACATCACGTTAATGTTGCAGTCATTATAAGGTGGGCGTAAACAGTACCAACTGTATCAAAGAGCTCGGATCAACAGGAACTATATTATATAATACTTTAAAACGCCAAAGTCTTTGAGGATTTCTTTCTCATAACTTTGTCTGTTTGAGCATTTTGAGAGAAATGTATCATTACAGAGACAAATTAATCACAGATTTATCGCTGTAAGAAAACTTAGATTGGACAATAGAAAGTACAAGGTAATGCCAGTCATTGTTGTAGACTGAGTATTACTTGAACTGACTTAAATCTACTTTGGGGAATGTCCGCCAATCATGATAGGATTTTCAAGATTCTGATTACTGTTGATAAAATGACCAAACAAATAATGGCGAACCTGTATGTATGTGGTTTTTTAAAACACATGTTTATTTTTTTCGGAAAGAACACGGGGTTTCACAGACAAATCGGTCATCAATGAATAATGTTAGAAAAATATCACCGATTATGAATTTGAAACACTAACGCCACCATATCCTTCTCTTATCCTTGGGAGTTGTTATTTTCTCCGAGTATCGATCATTGATGTCTTTGATTGGTTGGAGTCTGCTTGTCTCAGTGTGTCCGAATACTTACATCCGGTTCGTATCACTCGTTCAAATCAGGGTCTCGCTCCAGACAGTAATATGATCGTAACTCCCATACCTTAACATAGCGCTAGGATTGTTTTGTGGCCTAGATCTTTTATTCAGCTATGATACCTCTAGGTGTGAACATATGACAATACTCTCCATAGGAGGTCAGGTTCACTCTCAACTCAACCAAACATTCAGACCAGCATATCTGATGTCTGTGTCTCTTATAAAAAACGGATTCAAACGTTCAGTTCCGACTGTAAATAATTATGGCCGCGTTGCTCGTTCGTGGTTCTTCCAGATTTCTTCTTTGACCTTGACTGGTTTGTGTCAACTGAGTTTCATCGTGAACATGTTCTAACATAATTTGTGAGAGTTTTTTTTGTTTTTGACGATTTCTTTAGATTTCACTTAATTATCACATGTTCACATAAACCATCTTTCAAAATTCCAGTGGTTTCCAGTTTTAACTCTGAGTTAATCAATATATCCACTAGTTTAAATTCACCATTCTTTTAACGGATCAATTTTATATCAAGTAACACTAAATACTTGCTTATCTTCTCTTTAAATACCAAAGCTATAATTAGTTCCCGTGTTTGGCAGACAGATCATGTCTATCCATCTCCACCCCCATCTTATATCAGTCAGTCTGGACTTTTAACAAATACAAATTTATATTTGTTGTTTTGACACGAACGATTCGTATACATAGAACGCGTACTTTGATAGCACAAAGGCTTTTTCTGTTTGTTATTCTACGGCCGTGTAATAGGAAAAGAAGAGAATGTTTTGAAATTGCTTAGCAAAGCCCATTATATTGTTAGGTCTCAGACGCAATATTTTGCTTGTGTCCCAATGAAAATCAACGTTGGTGGTGTGCTTGTAGTCCATGATTCAGAAAATCGGATCATCGCCATTACTTTGGTGTCATTTCCAGACCAGTCACAGCAATGAACGTTTTCCGGTCTGTCTGCTGGCACAAATGGAACTTGTTCGAATCAATGCTAGCGTCAATTTATATTGCACTTTCGTTCGTATTCCTGTTTCTTCGTACTTCATTTCCGTTTCCGTCACACAGTAAAAAGGTGAATGGAAACATTTATTCTGTAGAATATAGAACTTCAACGCCAGAGAATAACCAGTCTCGATTGCCCACCAAACAGACTCCACCCGGCGTAAAAGGCAAAATAACAGTGAAAATGATAATATTATTATGAATGGATCACTGAAAATCAGTGATGACAAACTCTCTTGTCATGATTATCATGTTATGGTCACTGTTCCTTGTATACATTTACCTAATAAGGACTCTGAACTTGGGGAAGGTTCTTTGAAGCTGAAATTGAAATGTTTTACAAAATCCTACATAACACCATCTCAACAAGCAAGTGACAACGTCGGCAACGTTTACTTCTTCACGACGTTGTAGTGCCTGTATATTAGTAGTTATTATTAAGACTGCCAGATAGCCTAGTGGGTAAGGCCTTCGCTCACCACGCCTTGACCACGGTTCTATTCCCACATGGTACCATGTGTGAAGTCTATTTCTGGTGTTCCCGCCGTGATGTTGCTTAAATGGGATTCCTCAGTCCGAAAACCGAAACACCAATAGCATGGTAGCTATAGAAGAGTGTGTATTTAAACGTGTCACTGAAAGACGTAAACGAACCTTATACATAACGAATTCCCATGTACATAGAGGAACAGATTGTGAACATGTGTTCAAGTGTTGTAAACGACAAATTCATGGCTTGTGGGAACGTGACATATACTACTGAAGGGCTCAACTAACACAAAGAGTTAGGGTCTGCTTCGTAATAGCTGTCGTGACATGAATTGTTTGATAGGCATTTATAAGACGTGGATGGATGACAACGTTTATGAGCCTTTTAATTATACTGTAATAGCGACGTTTCGGTATAGATCCTTGGACCGTTGTCGAGCAAGTCTACTGTGCTATCGTGACATAGCTGGAATATTACTGGATCAGTACTCACTCTTTGACAATACAGTAAACTACGTTTATAACGAACACGCTTATAACGAATTGACGGATATGACGAACTTATTTGTTTTGCCCCGGCCATTTGCTGTAATATGCTGTACATATGCTTATGACGAACTACGGTTATAACGAATTAAAATTAGTGGACCCTTTGAGTTCGTCATAAACGTAGTTTACAGTATATAAAAACACCTCTTTTCTGTATTAATATATCTATAATACGGATTATACACGAAACACACAATATGTTGAGAATGATATCATGTGTTGCAAGTATAAACAGCTCCCATTTTTGATTCCCTTTCTCAAACGCTCGTTATAGACACGCATGCGAACATCTAGCCATAAAGGAATGTGGTTGTGTTGAAATGTGTATACTCTGTGAGTTGCTGTACCATTGAGCTGGGCCAACTGCTTGTGCTCACTCACCTCCATTGCTCGCCAAATGAAGCAGGTGACAACACTTTGTTTTACCATACCGTGGAAATGAATCATGTCTGTTTTTGTAAATTTACTGCAACAATAAACAGGTATGTTTACACCTTTCTCTAAGGAACAGATGGAAGTGCACATACACAGCGACTATTTTATTCTTTATTTTGACAGCAAAAAAAAAAGAAGCAAATATTCCCTGCTGTCTATTTGTAAGTGTCGTTTACCATTGTACACTACTACAAATAGCAGACATGTCTGATATATAGCCAGTTAACCTTCGTGTGGTGTAGCAAGGACTTTGTCTGCGTTGACAGTGGAACAGGAACGGACGCCTGTATTTGCAGCGTAACAGCATGTGTAGTTACACACAAGCATGGATGACACTGAGGTAAAGGATTTTCTGTACGGTAGCGAGTTAGTGAACCATTTACAACAGTATTTTAGTCATTAACTGTCGGTTAAGGAATACATCCATGTTTGATGGTGGCTATAATGAGGCAAACAAGAAATGGTTACTCGATGGTGATGTATTCAAATACAGGGATTATAGTTGTGTTTTGGACCTTAAGTTTGCAGTGTTTTCAGCCTTGTGGCGTTTTGATAACGTTTGACATATTCTGGTCAAATCTATTTTTCAGGTGTATACTTTGTTTTGCCTTCAGTTTATTCACGTTTTAAATGTGAGTTACCGAACTCGTGTTTACCACCGCTTTGAATCATAGTGTTTCAGTCATATTTAGTAATAACATAATATGGGTGGAAAACCCAAATCATATGTTAGAGTGATTGCATATCTAGCACGTTGGTACACTGGCATCTAGCACCTTGGTACACTGGCATCCAGCACCTTGGTACACTGGCATCCAGCAATTTGGTACACTGGCATCAAGCACGTTGGTACACTGGCATCCAGCACCTTGGTACACTGGCATCCAGCACCTTGGTACACTGGCATCAAGCACGTTGGTACACTGGCATCCAGCACCTTGGTACAGTGGCATCCAGCACCTTGGTACACTGGCATCCAGCACTTTGGTACACTGGCATCCAGCACCTTGGTACAGTGGCATCCATCACCTTGGTACACTGGCATCCAGCACCTTGGTACACTGGCATCATGCACCTTGGTACACTGGCATCCAGCACCTTGGTACACTGGCATCAAGCACCTTGGTACACTGGCATCAAGCACCTTGGTACACTGGCATCAAGCACCTTGGTACACTCGCATCCAGCACCTTGGTACACTGGTATCCAGCACCTTGGTACACTGGCATCAAACACCTTGGTACACTGGCATCCAGCATCTTGGCACACTTGCATCCAACACGTTCTTACCTTAGGCATCCGACATATTGGTACACTGGCATCCAACACGTTGGTACACTGGCATCCGTGGATTCATGTATCTTAAGATAAGATATAATTTAACATGTGGTGGGTGTCTTATATAGGAACTAACGTTAGTTCGTGTGTTTATCAATCTCTATAACCAACGGTAATTTGTCTTATCGAGAATCGTTCCAGTGTAGTTGATGTTAATATTTGCATGTCAAGATAAAAGTGAAACAAAATATAGATGAAGCGATGTGAAAATAACATCATAACCTAGCTAGTTCATAGTGCACTGTGTTATGAAATTACAGGAAATAGGTTAGTCGTGTAGATAGTTATACCCCAAATAATGAAGATTTGGTTCAGACCTAAAACCGGCACAAAGAACGGAATTTATTCCGCAACATGTACAGCACTCCAATTTCAAAAGTGTTGAAATACGGATGGCCTTGTTCTTCGCGGATACAACATGTGCTCATTATGGACTATAATGTCGACTGGTTTGGCTTGTGTTCAGCGCAAATTGGCATCTGGTGATTACGCGGGCTAATTAAAGCGGAACCGGCGAGAGGACTGACATCTGGAGTACTGTTGCCCTTTTAGACATATACACAACGTATGTCCATTACATAAAGTTTCTATTCATAAACACAGTTCGTGTGTGGGGAGGGGAGGGGGGGGGGTGTTTATGCTGGTCATTATTATTTTTACGGTGATCACATATCAGTACAAAAACAGATCATCACAACGAAATAGCTTTCGCGAAAACTAAATGTGCTCTCTGTGACATGTTGAATTAGTAAGTGAGTGAGTATGGTTTCAGACTGCTTTTAGCAATATTCCAGCAATATCACGGCGGGTGACACCAGAAATGGGCTTCACACATTGTACCCATATCGGGAATCGAACGCGGGTCTTCGGTGTGACGAGCTAACGCCACTAGGCTACCCGACCGCCCCACATGTTAAATTATGACTAGACGCTGTTTGTAGTTGGTCAGCTCTCAGCGACGCATCATTCTTACAGTAACCCCTTCAAACCGATTTGCTCTTCCTGGTCTGTTTCTGGAATGGGTTTGCTGTGATCAATCTGTATCGATGCAATATTTAGGATTCGCGGAAATAGACGGGTAAACGTCGATCATCCATTACATTTATATCGATACAATAATATTCCTTAGATTTGGTGTCACGGAGCTGTGTTCCCGAGTCCAGGGTGTTATCAAATAAGAACAAAGTAATAATAGAAAACGTGGTAAAAGTTCACATATTTGTTATTATCAGCTAATAGTAACTAAAGATCTGAATCTGAAGGATAAGACCCCAATTGACACAAACAATGATTATTGATTAATAAACTTAGAACCAATATAAATTTACAAGCTGATTGGCTAAGCAATCGCAATCGTTAGCTAAAACAGCACTCTGACAAGACAATCGACAAGACGCACAGACAGGCAATTAAGCCGACTGTGACCAATTAACACCAGAGTTAATTAACTCAACACTCTCACTCTCTGGGACAATTAAGATAGACGAAAATGCCTGATTTAAAACATCGCCTTAAAGACTAAAGTCGTCTGGACTGAATTCTAGACTTCTAGAATATCCAGGTACTTGACCTACAGAATATCCAGACTCACGACAATAAAAAGGTACTTGACCTTAAGAGTAACTTGACTCACAATAATAAAAAGTACTGGACCTAAACTAGGCAATCACGGGAAATTGGTTATTCAGGATTACTGGGAAAGGGTTATGATATATAACACCGAATCCTATTAGATTTTGCTAGGTGAATAATCCAAACTGTTTCCTTCACAAATAAAGTCATACATGTCCATAAATGCTGTTCTTTTTTCATTATTAAAGTTAGAGGCACGGATCACCCTGTGGTCTAAGGCACCTTCATTCGACGTGTAGAGCTGAGTTCTTTAAATGCGCAAGGATTCGTTTATCATGAGTTCGAATCCCATTATGCATATGAATCGGAATTTCTGTTCGGATTGGCAAAGTCAAAACGAGGTTATTTGTCCAAGAAGTTCAACTTAAGGTTCTATATTGATAATCTGATATCGTTCAATAAGAATCAAATAGCCAATTCCCTTCCACTGATTTACCAACCTGAACTAGAAATAAAGGAGACTAGTGAGATCGCCTCATCTGTTTCATAATTAGATCTCTGCATAAAGATTCAGAGTGACAAAACACTCTCCACAAGACTGTATGACAAGAGGGATGACTTCAACTTTGGAATACTCAACTACCCTCCATGTCGAGCAATCGAGCATCTCCAGCCTTTGGTGTTTACATTTCAGAACATTTTAGACACAATCGAGCATGCCCTTTCTTCCAAGATTTCAAAGAACGTCATACGACTCTTGCTCGGAAGTTGTTTGAACAAAGTTACAACATTCAAGGCCTCGGTAAAGCTTTCAAAAAGTTCTACGGTAGACACGTGGAGGACATTTCCAAATTTGACGCATCAGTGACAGAAATGAAGTCCGACCAGTTCGTGAAGGGTACCACCGGGATACGCTTACCTTTTCGCGAACCCCTGGTACCCGTAGTATTTGATATTTATTCATAAACACATGCTCATGATACAGTCAGAATCGGGCAAACGACCCTGCTTTATGCAGAGATTTCTATTGGATATGGAAAGGGGTTTGTCGCTTTATTTAAATGTCCACGATCTGCTTTCCTCCAAAAGTTTCGAATCCCAGATTCGCCATGATAATATTTCTAGTTTTCATGGGTTTCACCAATGTGTTGAACGTCTGACAACTGCATCACGTCTTCTCCAACACCGGTGTTCTTGAAATAATGTTTAAAGCGGCGCTAACCAAACCCCTTCTAAATTAGGTTGACATGGCTTGATGAAACGGAAATGATGTTCGAAGTGACGTTAATCCCAAACTTTTCAAATGTAATGTTGTTAAAACACATATCTCATTAGAATTGAAAGATCTTCGTCCATTTCAAGTAGACATAAGTCATAATTAACCATAATTATCACAAGGAGTGCTGGTACCATAGTCGACTCAAGTAAATAACCTCTACAATCACATCACCGTATATCAAGAGCAGCTGTACAGAGTTCTTGGAATCTGTTCACGTAGCTGAAGCCATGAGTACGACCGAGTGCTGATCTGTCATGTTTAACGACTTTGCAGCCGCTCCTATGCACGTAAGCTGGTACATTTCATTTCTTATTGTCCCAAAGCGACTCTGGTTCTCTTTTCATAATGTTCCTAGAGTGCACTTGATTTTCAAGGTGAGAATGATACTGATGAATAAGCATTTAAAGGGGCACTAACGAGAGAAGGATATTGGCCCCGAAGGAATAATTTGTGCCGAACAAAAGATAAACAGACGTGCAAGCTGCAGTATTTATTCACCACTCGGAGATAATCTGTATAATTTCCGAGATTGGGGTTTTATTCAGAGTCATTTGATATATAAAAAACATGTTGAAATAAACTCGTGAATACGCATCAACAGGAATGTTTAACTAAGCAAGCCGATTGGGCTAATAATACCTTTTAGTAGAGTCATTTCCGGCATTATGTTTTTTATTGTAAGAGAGTGAGTATGGTTTTACGCCGCATTAAGCAATATTCCAGCAATATTCCACCAGAGATGGGCTTCACACCTTGTATCCATGTGGGGAGTCGAACCTCGGTCATCGGCATGACGAGCGAACACTTTAACTGTGTTTATTGTGAAAGTAACAGAGAGCTTGATTAATCCTTGAAGTACACTCAACTCTAACATATCATTTTTATCCCCCATTTTCGGCCCTAGTGTGTGTGTCGTGAGAGGTAAGGTTAAATGGTTACGGTTAAGGGTTAAATTGTTATAAAGTAACAGCTGGCTGATGAGTCATTGTACCCGATGGCGTGGATCGTTCCTCATACTATCAACCACTGGTCCGCCTGGCACAATCGGCCATGATGTGCATGTATCTGTATTACTAATATTGATGACTGCATCAAACCTCATTCACTAAATCATTTCCACCGATGCCATTGGCCATAGTGTGGGGCAGAATACGCTCACCTGTACGCCAACACCTGGTATCATCCGTGTTTGATTGTGATTTATAAAGACATTCTCATGATAAAGTCGGAATCGTACAATGGCCTCTGCTTTATGATCATTATGATCGCTTTTATTTTGATAAAGTTCTTTTGTTTGTTTGTTGTTTAACACCGCACTCAGCAATATTCCAGCTATATGACAGCGGTCTGTAAATAATCGAGTCTGGACCAGACAATCCAGTGATTGACATCATGAGCATCGATCCACACAACTGGGATACGATGAGATGCATCAACCAAGTCAGCGAGCCCGACCACCCGATCCCGTTAGTCGCCTCTTACGACAAGCATAATCGCCTTTTACGGCAAACATGGGTTGCTGAAGACCTATTCTACCCCGGATCTTCACAGGGCTATTTGGATACATATTTAACATGATTGTACTGAACATTATTGAGTGGTCAAATGCATTGTTTTCTGGTTTGTGTCGTGGGTGACCTTGCGATAACCACACACTCAAGATAAGGAACTGATATATATTGAAAATTCGTTAATCCGTACACACACAATGTGTACCATGCAATACATTTTGCATTACCGAATAATTCGTTTGTTGTTGCAAACATTAGTGCGTATGTTGACTTTGCCAATGGCAATTGTCCGAAAGGCTGGGTTTCCGGATTGTTGGGGTTCAGACCAACGAATCTTGGCGTAAGTGCAGTTTGAGCTTCTGCTTAACATCAAAATAAAAATAATGTTGGACATGATATAACAAGATGTGAGATAAGCACACCTACTTTCTTGGGTTAAAAAATACAAAAATAATGCCGTTTATCAGCAGGGGGAATATTTGAAACTAAACGACGTATCTTTTACTGAAAGGCGCCAGCCTGCTTCTGCAACGGTTAAAGTCCCAGTGACATGGCGCCTGCATCTCCATCCATCAACCTCGTAAATCTAGCTTAATTAGAAATCAGTGTCTGTTCTTGGGACTAAAAATGCGTGTTTTGTCCACAATATTTTTCTCGTTTGCTATTAAATCTTACTGTCCTTTGTCCATGAACAATGCCGAGACGACAATCCTGTTCATGTCACATACGTGTTAAAAAGCGCCAAGCACAGGAAGATTGTAATGGATATAATCATAAAACCCGTAACTGTCGTTCGGAATACCCCGTGTTAAATATTTCGTATTTGCATGATCAGAAAACACATTCCGACTGTCACTTTCATGATCTGGTAAGCGACGCTCTGATTAGTTGGATGAAAGGTCGTTCTGACGTGACCCGTAATGGGATGTCCTAAGATATTTGTTAAGCGATAGCGAGAACTAAAATCTGATTTTAATGAGATTGCACTAAGGGAGAAAACGCACCTACACAAATGTACATGCAGTTACCTTTCCTGATTATTGCTTGGATTAAGACTCGTCTAAGCTGCCGACAATTCGCTATGCAGGTTTTATCCCTGATCCGTACCAGAAACTACATGCATGATCGTAGGTTCGAATCCCGGATTCGCCCCGATCATGTTCCTAAGTTAGTCAGCTCCAAACCCGTGCTCGTGGGTTTCAACAAAATGGTATACGTCCAAGATCTGCATTACTTCGGGATTTCCTCCCACATCAAAGTTGCACGCCGTATCAACTGAAAATACTGTTGTAAAGTCACTGTCCCCCACCATGTCCCCTGTTAACCCCAACTGTGACTGCAAGTTGTCCATTGCGAGTGTATATGCACAACTACATGCTTACACTGAATTTTACATGTAGATTGTTTGTGCCTACTTACAATGTTTCCATTTCACCGAATTCGCGCGGACATAACCGCTGCCCTCTTACTTACAATGAACTTGCATGCACATACCCACAACGTATCCCATCCGATTATGATCCTTGGGCAGTCGTTGCTTTACAATACTTGCACACGTCACTTACAGTTTCCCCCATCAATGAGGTTGCTAGCACGCCGTGATATTGCTGAAATAGCCCGTGAAGATCCGGGGTAGAATAGGTCTTCAACAACCCATGCTTACCGTAAAAGGCGACCATGCTTGTCGCTGACTTAGTTGATGCATGTCATCGTATCCCAGTTGCGTGGATCGATGCTCATGATGTTAATCACTGGATTGTCTGGTCCAGATTCGATTATTTACAGACTGCCGTCATATAGCTGGAATATTGCTTAGTGCGGCGTTAAACAACAAACAAACAACCAAACCTCGTTTACCATCAACCTGCCTACTTAATTTACCATCTTACAATGGACAAAAATCATCTACTCCTAGTATGAAGTACCTTATTTCTTACATCTACCTTACTTGATCTATCTTTCCATGTAAAATGCACCTTATTATCAACTATCTACCCATTTCTATCAACATGCTGTTACATTGTACCTTCCGGGATGCTGATCGACCTCTCTCCATCTATCGCCAGGTACACCCCCGACACCCCCGACACCCCCGCACCTCCCCATAGCGCCCACCACGCAGTCTCTCGGATTCTCGACATAATTGAACATCACCAACATCCCCATGTGTACATCGAGTAAATGACTAATTGATTCCAAGTTTTAAAAAGGCAGCGTCGTTAGGGAAATGAATGTCGACGGGGTTACCATTTCATCAAGCATTCAATCACATCCATGCTTAAAGTTGCGCAAGCCCAGCACAGTATTGATTGCTAATTATTGATGACTAGGTAACTGCATGTGCACATGTCACCATGAACTGGATTCAATCTGTCACAAGTTCCGAGCCTTCAACGAGCTCTTGTTTCAAGTGTCACAAAATCAATCAGGTTGTAATTATAAATGTATCTGGTCATCCTAAGAGATAACTGTGTTTTTCTTACGATAAAGTAAATACATTGACCATCTGGATCCAGATGTAGGGGTCAGGTGATGCAGTGTTGCGTTTTATGAAGCAACAACTTACTTTCAATATTTATTAAAATCTCTCCTGAAAGCAGAAAACATACAAAAACATATACAGTAAACTACGGTTATAACGAACTAAAAGGTTCCACTAATTTTAGTTCGTTATAACCGTAGTTCGTTATAGGCACATATACACCCTATATACATCAAATCGACGGGACCTACAAACAGTTCGTTATATCCGTCAGTTTGGCATAAGCGTGTTCGTTATAAACGTAGTTTACTGTAACCAAATACCTTTCCAGAAATCTGTGTCCAGGTTTCATCGTATGATCATGTATGCTTTCATATTTTGCAGCCTCATATTGTGTTCGGAGAAAAATCTCTATTTTCCACAAACAGATTTTAACTGCCCGACGAAGACCTTATACTCGCCAACTCACCACAGGCGTTAAAAAGATGAAAACACTTTGCATTCCACGATTTACACCTCCCACGTAACGTGTTTTTGGCGTCAGTTGCACATGTGAACGGCGCTGAGGTGTGACACTTTAACCCCAGGGAGAGGAACCAATCCTTCCTCGACCCAAGCCTCGGCCTGAACGCATTCATGATCATGTGGCTTAGATTTACACATAAGTGCCAGCATATACCAGGGGCTAAAGTGTACGGTTGCATACATGTAATATTTCAAATGGGAGGCCGTTCGTCTTACCAGTAGAGTCATGAGGGATAATAATATTGCATGATGTTGCGTTTGCCGATTAAGTCAAACTATTAAATTTCATTAGGTACTGTTAGCACATTCTGCCTCACCTGGCATTGGATATCTGACCCGCAGACAGATTCACCACGTCACAGTTGCTAGGTGGAGCGCCTTTGAGCACACAATTCAATTAATATCTGTTTGCGAAACATGAGAAATTTATTTTTTGTGAAACATCCATCTAACAAGGTTTACATTGCATGTTGAGATCATACAAAATGGATTGAAAATGTCATATTGTGATGTGTAAAAGGATCGCCGTATTCTTTTGAATTTACGTTTTTGCAGAAGGCAATCCAGACACGAAACGTGGGTTTCGGAAACAAATAACATATGTTGAGTTTTGTTGCACACTCAGAACTAATTGATTTCAACATGCTGTTGCTTAAATCAAATGACGTTTGCCATTAACAACGTGACATAATCGTGACACAATATACAGACCCATCGGCCAGTTTTCAGATCACAAAAAGATATCTATAGATTTTGTCAATAAATCGAAATTATGTTTGGCCCAATGACGTAATTAATGAATGCCCAGGGCAGAGTTTTTCGGAATGAAAAAGCAACATGTTGCTGAAGTTGATTGTAGCATCCCGCCACCTATACTTTAAGCATTAAAAGGAATCCAAGAAACAGCTGTTTCTGTCCGTGACTTGGAAACGTCGTCAGCCTTGGTTGCATAACGGGTTAGTGAGTGAATGTTGCAATGTGCTACAGTCAGCTAAAATCCAACACTATCACGATGGTCTGCGGTAAATAATGGATGTGGGTCAGGAAAACCTGTGGGTGAATTAAAAGCTGTTGCTGGGTATCTAAAACATCTTATCTTTGGTAAATTTCAAACATAACATGGGCCATGTGGTTGCAAATTAATTTTTTACCAGTCTTCATGAACCAATATATATTTACACAAAATTACCCATCCAGCTTATTTTTACAAACATTTGCAGGAATGAGTGATGGTTAAATAGAAATAATCAAATGTAACATCAGTTCTTTCAATTTTCAATTACATACAAAACAAACTTAAAAAAATACACGCAACAATGAAAACTTCATCAAATCAAATCGGTAATAGTACATAAAGGAGTGTTTTTTCTACGCTAGGAATATTCCAGCTACATCACTGTTTAATTGTCGGGGAGCGCGGATGGCCCAGTCATCTAAGGCACCGCAAGTCGCTATGCAGAGTTGCGTCCCTTGGGCACACGGGAAACCTATTATTTTGGGTTCGAATCCCGGTTTTCCGGATTATGTTTCTAGGTCTGTCAGCACCACACCCGAGCAATTTGGTTTCACGTCTGAGAGCTGCATCACTTCGGGGTTTCCTCCCACATTAAGCAGACACGCTGCGAAAACTGGAATATTGTTCAAGGCGGCGTTAAACTCATCTCACTCACCTACTCACTAAACTTATCGAGTCTGGGACATGGAGACCAGTAGTTATAGCATGCGCTCTATCCGCCCCACCGGGTCATGGGTACTCGGACACACCAACCAGGTGGCTTTGTAACCACCTAACCCTCATCAATTGCCCTGCCCTGGTACCCCCCAACCTATGCTAGTCGTAAAAGACGACTTAATGGATCAGAGGTCAGGTCGATTGGATGTCATCGTACCCCGACGGCGTGGAGCGTTGCTCATAATATCAATCACTGTTGTGTCTGGTCCAGACTGGATTATTTACAGGCCGTCGTCATATAGCTGGGATATTGCTGGGGATGGAATGAACAACAAAGCCATCATCAGATGACTCTCACGTCAAACATTGGAAACTGGGGACGTTACATCAGTGAATATAATGTCTAAACTTGTCTGTATTGGGTAACAATAACACAATAAAGTTAAATCTATTCATAAGGCTGACTTTTTTTCCAGACATCAGACTAATCGACTGGCTTAGTTGACCAAAAGAAGCGTAAGCACGCCATTAGCCGAATAGGATACTCTGACCACCCAATCCTTTTCATGGTCAGTACTTTCGACAAGCATGGGATACTGGGAACGCATCCTGACCAGCAAATCCCGCATGTTCTTTCTACGGAGATTTCACAAAGCGTCATAAGACTCCTGCTCAAACATTTTATCAGGGTTACAACATTCATGGCCTCAAAATGTTTTGCGGTACACATGTGGAGGACATTTTCAAAATTTGACGTTTCAGCGACAAACATTTTGTCCGATTCAGTTTCTTATTCTGACTTGCCTTTGCATGTGTTTGTTAAGGATGCAGGATACGCTCATCTTTTCGCGAACATCTGGTAACATCACTATTTGATACTGATTCATAAACACATGCTGCTGCCGTGTTATTATTAGACCCTTGACGTTTCCGATGTTATATGGCATTATATATCATGGCCAACCAATGTACGTTGAACTGCCCTTTAAACATTAAAGCATTCGTGACATCGTTACCAAGAGACAAACATATGCTTTTTAATTTCCTGTTCTGTGCACATTAGACGCCTGTTACCATTCCTATTATAATGTTGACATTGGTTTTATTCCAAGAGATATATTTTACGACTGTTACAAACCTCAGCCACGGTACTATTGGTATCAGCAGTTGGATGTCATAACGTGGAACATCTCCAGTGGCCAACTTTATTAGGCTATTTGGGAAATAGGATTATGTGTGTTTACATATCCAGGCGTTATAGAGTACAGTAATTGTATTCCCCGACATTGTAAATACAAAGGTTATCGATAGTCTTCTGTAATTCCTCTTATTGTATGTACTCAAACAGCTGTCACGAACGCGTGCAGTGGAGCTGTCAAACAAGGGACGCTGTGGTATGTTTTAACGACATGCGAAACGCGTGTATGGAGGGAATAGAATCCCATGATCCTGAATTGGAATCCCAGAGTCCGCAAGATGATGGTTCTCGATTGAAAGTGAAAATTAAAACATGCATTATTTGGGGCGTTCTTCCCAAACTAAACTGACAAGTCACGATATGATTGAAATATTATCCAAGTCCATGTTATTCACTTTATACCAACCAAATAGCGGCTTATACGGAGTCAATTGTTTCATAACTTTATGAAACAACTATATAGGGAGGCACCATATAAAATCTCGGGTATAGTTCAACTCCGAAATGGTCGGTGGGGTAGCCTAGTGGTTAACGCGTTCGCTCGTGACGCCGAAGGCTCGGGTTCGATTCCCCCCATGGGTACATTGTGTGAAGGCCATTTCTGGGCACCCCGTCGTTATGTTGTTAAAAGAGGCGTAAAACCCAACTCACTCACTCACTCATTCAACTATCAAAATGTAAAGCAACTACACTTTAAGAAACATATATGTAAATTAAATTTACCAAAATCATTGAAGCATTTGCTACATGTCAACGTGCAATTAATATTCACATATACATATAAGCGTCTTTTCTCCAAGGAAAATTAAGCCTGAGTTAACTGTCAAGCGGAACCATCCACGCACGTGCCATAGGGAGCGACTGAAAATGAATAGTAATACCTTTCTTGTACTAGGGTTTTGTCCTTTGGGTCCGGGGTATTCATTTCAAAATAAGCGATGCTTTACTTATGTTCCACCAAATTGCCCCCAAGAGTAGTTTGCCTATCCCAAGACATTAATATACAGTAAACTACGGTTATAACGAGCTCAAATGGACCACTTATCTTAGTTCGTTATAACCGCACTTTGTTTTTAACATATATATATATACAGCATATATACAGCAAATGGACGGGACCAAAAAGAGTTCGTTATATCCGCCAGTTCGTTATAAGCGTGTTCGTTATAAACGTACTTCTCTGTACAGTAAACCACGGTTATAACGAACACGCTTATAACGAACTGACGGATATAACGAACTTACTTTTTTGGTCCCGACTATTTGCTGTAGTTATGCTGTATATATGCTTATAACGAACTACGGTTATAACGAACTAAAATTAGTAGTCCCTTTGAGTTCGTTATAACCGAAGTTTACTGTACTTGTATACCTTTGTATTACTTTGAGTTTCCTCAGTATTGTCAAATGGGACAGTTTCTAACGCCTACTATCAACGAGAACAAGCTATAATGTCATCACATAATGACATTTCTAGCACTGTTAACCCTTAACCATTAAACCTTGGTCATGCCGAGCAAATGGCTTCAGCACTAGGCGTTCACAATAACCAACAGAAGATGTTCACCAGCGTATACTTGTGTGACTTCAAGACGGACATATCTTTCACGGGGAACAGTTGGACGAGAGGGCCGTCGTTACTGTAGTGGGGTTGTACACATGCACGTTACCGGTGACTGTGTAAATCAGTTAGCTGTGGTATCGCATCGCCCACTGAGCCAGTACAAATAACACTGCGTGCTTCAGCAACCACGAGCGGAGATCGTGATCTGGGAGGAAGATGGATGTTTGTGTTCTTACACGAGTCAGGATGCTGTTTAGCAGAGGATTTGATTCACGTGTAAGCTGCCACGTGGTTATAAGGTACGGTAAACTCACTTTACAAATTGTAAGCATTGCTCATAATTTACTTGTTTAAACAACCATTTCCGGGTCCATTAAGTAAAAATATCATACCATTCACGAATGTGTAATACGGAACGTCAAATATTCAATATTCAAATATTTCCACAAACGACATAATGTCTTATAAATGTGTCATAGGTTTATGAAATGTCATATTATATCACTTGGCAAGAATGTATCTTTACTTGTCCCATGTTCATCTATACATGTACTCAAAGTTAAGGTTTGAACATCCGAACGTCTAAGATTTGTCCACATTACAACTGTTTTCAGAATATGTAAATGCCTTGCCCATAACAATCCAACGCCGTCAGAGAATTGTTCGCCATAGAAACATACATACATACATACATACATACATACATACATACATACATACATACATACATACATACATACATACATACATACATACATACATACATACATAGAAACCCCATCAAGATAGATCGACGCGGTGACGAACGTTTCATATCAGTCAGCTGCTGTATATTTAAATAATCACTTTCACCCAGGGGCTTGACATTTGCAACACATGCTAGGAGACGTCAGTGTTTGTTGACGGTCTGCGTATGCGAAGTACCCGGTAAACACTGTTCGCCTCACATGGTCCGGTCGTCTTTGTCGCTGTCGTATGATTGTCCCGCATTGTAATCTTGTAGGTCAGGTCGACATGTACTCGTGAAATGAATATATGGACATAATGAGGAAAACATTTATATGTCGTATGACCTTATGGTCAAACGTGAGTATTGATATTGAATTTCTTTTCATGTTTTGTTACTAGTATATGATTAACCAACGATAAGACTTTTCTGACTAAGTTTCTTGAATGTTGTGATATCACTTAGTTAAATATTAAGTTAAAAATAATTTTACAATCAGTCAATACTGATGAATTAAATATTGCTGTAATGTCTAAATCATATGGTAATCAAAAAATGTTTACCACCATGCATATCAGTATCAGTATAGAGCCAACATCTATTCATTTACTATGGTTTTGATTGTAATGTGAATATCATCATTGTTTACATGTAACAATATGTATTGTAAATGTAAATATGCATATTAACAAAAATGAAGTCTTTGATAAGCATTTAATAGTTGGAAGAACATGAATACATGACATTTTTTATGGATAGCAACTTCTTTTATTCTTTATGTTTCAGAGCCGCTTCCTGCTTCTTCATCATTCACCCGATGAAGGGGCAAGAAGTAGCCCGAAGAAGAATAAAAAGAAGCTGCTATCCATAATTAAGTGTCATGTATTCATATTAACAAGAAGCTACATCGTACATCCTTATTTTGGTATAGAGGGTGAGTGAGTATAGTTTTATCAGTGTATCGGCAATATCCCGATAGATGACACCAGACATGGGCTTCGCTCAATGCACCTTATATTGTTGTAAGAACCGCTATATTGAAGGTGATATTCTGTTCATAGTTACGCATGTAACGATACCTCCTGTTAAGTTTGCAACGCTCCTAAAGAGAGTACACTACACTAAGGATACCGTCTTCACTTTGACACCTACATTAGTGCTACATGGGATTCTGTTACCTTCGTTCCCCCCCGGGTGAGATGGCACATTTATCGAGCTAAAACAATCCGGCGAACATTGCCTTTGCCATCCGATGGCATCTATTGTTTTCATATTACTTTTGCCATAAACAGGTAGGTTATTAAACAACATATTACATGCAGTAATTTTTCTTCTTATCGTTCAAAGTTTACGAGGAATCTCCTCATGGTTCCACGCACTAACAAGGCATGAGTGAGTGAGTGAGTACTGTTTTACGCCGCTCTTACCAATGTCACGGCGGGGGACACCTGAAATGGGTTTCACACGTTGTAACCATGTGGGGAATCGATCCCCGGTCTTCGGTGTGACGAGCGAACGCTTTAACTACAAGATGGTTCGCCACCCTTGGCAAAGAATGGAGTTTCAATAAAACGATAGAGGGAAAACAGGTGCTACAGTAGCTGAATCTTTAATTATTATTCACAAGTACAAAGTATATTATACAGATTATCGTGAAGTTTCAAATCCAGATTAATATATTTATTGAAAATCTAGATATCATCTTATTGAATATCACCCTAAATCTTTATCCATGTTGATCGTTTTTACATTAGTCTGAATTTTGTTTGAGACTTTCATCATGTGATGTGTGATATATGGTTTTACTTTAAACTACCCTAATGTCATTGTATGATATAAAGTTTTCCTTGGCATTAATTAAATGTCATAATAGGATATCGTTTATACCCGAACCTACATCATGTCAATATGGGATATTGTTCATCTCTGAAACTGACGTCATGTTAACATGTGATCATTTCTCCCACAGGGTTTTCATAATTCGGCCTTACATCTGTGAAACATCTTTGAGAAACCAAATACTCAAACATGTTCTCTTCTTAAATGTCTTAATATGAGTCTAAATAAAAGAACCATTTCCATAATGATAAGAAATGACAACTAAAAACAGAGTCCATTGTACGATTCCGATATCTAAGAATCACAATCAAATAGTAATGACAGCAGGTGTTCGCGCAAACGTGAGAATATCATGCCCCATCGGTGGCACCCGTCACAAACACATGCAAAGGCAAGCCAATTGTTCACCTGAAAAAAAATGGGGAAATTTGGTAAAGTCAAAATAAGGCATTGAATCGGACATCGTTTTGGTCACTGATGCGCCAAATTTGGAAGCGCTACACATGTTTACCATAAAACGTTTTAAAAAGCTTTACTGATGCATTAAATATTGTAACCCTGATCAAACAACCTTTGAGTAAGAATATTATGACGCTCTTCGAGGAAAGAGTATAATGGATTGTACCTCAAACGTTGTGTAATATAGACACAAAGACTGGAGCTGCTGGGGTAATGCTCGACATAAAGGGAAAGTTGACTCTTGAAAAGTTGCAGCCATCCCTCTTGCCATACAGTCTTAATCTTCATGCATTAGGCCTTGAATGTTGTAACCTTTGTGAAACAACTTTTGAGCAAGAGTCTTGAGTATGACGTTCTGTGAAGTTCTGATATGTAGGCACAAAGACTGAACCTTCTGGTGTATTGTTCGACAAAAAGGGAAAGTTGACATTTGGAAAGATGGGGCCATCCTTCTGAATGTGATGCGAAACAGATTAGGCTGGTTTTACTGGAATCTTTCATTTCTAGTTATGTCAATCAGTAGAATGGAATGGGCTATTTGGAGCACAAATGGTGCCCATGGTGATTCTACTTCTAATTGCCCCGTCTCCAAATTTCCCACACAACGCATTAACTGAGTAAGTCCAGTATTGCACATATCGTTTAATCAGTACTTTTAAAAGACATTTGCTTTTAGTTTTGACAAATTGTCCTGTACCTTTAAATAAAGATTATATGTATGGTCACCACGTTCAGTGTTAAATGCCCCATTGGTCACGGAACGACGTTTTCCCGAGTGATAGTAGTGTATAAATTGAAACAACCAGTGTTATGACAGTACTGAACTTGATTCTCTTCTGAGCTTGCAAAATAATATGAGCAAATCCTTTGAGATTTTGGAAAATCTACATGGTATTTATTCCAGTTGTTTTAAATACTTTCCGTGAATATAAAGACAGTCCTTCCCTGATCTTATGGTGCATCTTTGAAACAGGGATTTGGTGGTACATTTGCTGGACCCAACAATATCTGTCTCTTTGCACGGATTTGATGGAAACCAGTACAAGAATGGAATGGACTTGTCTTCAGGCTTTAGCGTCAAGTCAAACGTTGATAGTACTGATGCGTGGTTTGGGAAGATTTCTTCCCCAGTTAACATATTGACCTTGTATGTGGGATTATTTGATATGTCACGTATAACAAATTCTTGGATCAAACAATGAATGTAGTGATGCTTACTAATAATGGTTATGCTATGTGAGGCCTTGTCAGTGGGAACAACTACAGACTCTTCATGCAGGGCAGCCAGAAGTTGGATGACAGCTGGCTGGGACAGATTGGGTTAATCCAATTCTGTTTCCTCTATTTCAGTTTATGTATTCTACCAATGACAACATCACGCACTGACTTAACCCACTCTGGAAGACATTCAACAAGTTCTCTTCTTTTTGGCCGATTGTTTTGGCATATGCGTCGACGGCATTCATCATGATTTTAAAGTTGTATAAAATATATATGTATATGTGAGAGAGAGAGAGGACCGAGGGTCGGGGTGACCCAGTCCTATGATAAAGCGCCGCAGTTGACGGTACAAAGCTGTCTATTTAAGCGTGCCAGAAACTTATGATCGCGGGTTCGAAAACCGGTTCGCCATGATTCTGTTTCCATACATGTGGTCGTGGGTTTAACAAAGTGGTAAACGTCAAAGTCCTACAATGTACATCACTGCGGTATTTTCTCCAACATCAAGCTGACACGCCGTGAAATAATTAAAATACTGTTCAAAGCGGCGTTAAACCAATCCGATATTTTCCCACAGTTTGTCCACTTAACTAGCAATAGCGACAATGTTACTTTCCCAACGTGTGCATATATTCTGCTTATAGTATTCACAGAAGCCGACCACTTCACACACACCTGGAAAATCACTTACGCTTCTCATTTTATGGTAATGTCACTTCCGCATTCCATTTGTTGTAACACGTATCAGAAAATAACATAACATTCTTGTCAACAAATACTGACAGTAGCTCACGTATCCTACAATATTAGTAATGCATATTCTATCACAGGCCCACATCTTCCGTGTTATAAGAACCAGGGATTCATTCCAAAGCATATCTCAACAGAGAATGCCAACTGGAAGTGTTACACGTAAGTTCATGTCGACAGGTAATACTTGCAACACAACATGCTTCAACGGTATCTGGGCTAATTGATAAAGCATGTCTCGGTGCTCCCCGGGAGCTGAAAGTGAGTGGATGGCCCTCCAACTAAGCTCTGTGTTGTTACAAAGCTGAGGGGCGACTTTTTCCACGGTCAAAACGCTCCGAGTGCTTGATGTAGGAATTCCTAGGTAGACGCCAAATGTTTGAGAGAAACATCTTAAGGCTCCACAATTATCCTTGGACACATTCTTGAAGATAAAGGAAAGGTTGACTTTGTTGACACATCCACTCGAACTCACATGTGAGAAGTTATTTTGTGTGTTTGTTCACTGTACATCCTAAACAGCTATGCATCATGTGCACAAGGTGAAATACTGAAGAATATATATAACCAGCACTGAATCGGATGCATGCCTGCATTTACTCCGATCAAAACATATGATATGGACGCATTGTTATCATTGCTTGGCTTCCTTTATTTGCTCATCATTTATTTCGTTTTTGACAAATCTATCGTAACTATGGTAATTGATATCGTAAGTCAAAAGACTACTATCCAGAATAATTAAAGAGTCAGAGAATGAGTATTGTGTTATGCCGCTTTCAGCAATATTCCAACCATAACATTCCAGCCAGCCTGAGGTTATTTCTCTTACGACTGTTGTCTATCTCTTTCCGAGCAAAGACTCATTTATTTCAATGTCGTATCCCGCGGTGTATGCTTATCATTATCTACCTAGACATTTACTTCGCTTCGGGCTTTTTGTCAGATATCTCTTGATGTTTCTGGATATCTCCAGCTCGCCAGGCTTATCTCATGCATGCAGCAGTATCACACATTCGATTCCCTTGCCACACACCCAAATGAAGATTCTTATGATATCTTCAGCTCACCAGGCTTATCACATACATGCAACAGTATCACACATTCGTTTCCCTTGACACACACTCAAATGAACATTCTTATGATATCTCAAGGGCCCCTACTCTCCCCCGCCACCCCCAGCCCCGAATATGAATGAAATGGTCAGTCCGCAGACAGTCCCCAAGGATTGTACCCAAGAACCAAACAACTTACATAAAACGTCAATTGTAGTTCAAGTCCAGTTCAATCACTAATATAGCCGAACGTCTGCAGTGTCAGTTTAACCCTTAATGGGCATCCTTGTCATTATTGGCCATAACACTTAGAGGAAGTAAGTGTCAGATATCGACATGCTGTACCTACATCTTCCTCACACTTGTCAGGGGCTTCATCATTTTCATGAAAGATTACATTATGTAAATGGACACTTAAAGCATGACCGAAGTTTAGCAATTCCCAAAGCGCCAGTCATAAGTTACCCTGTGACCTTTGGTTTCGTCTGTCCCATGACACACATTGAATGACTCTAAGGCAGTTCTTGGCCGATTGGGATCAATATAGTTTTCTGTGAAAATTCAGATATAAGGATTACGAGCCAAGGCAAGTACATTGCTAACTTTGACCAGTAGGGCGGTGCTGTAGTCTGGTGGTTAAACCGTTGTCAAACCGAGGCCCGGGTTCGATTATACACCTGGGATTTATGAGTTAGGATATTGCTGGTATATTTCTAAAAGACGCGTAAAACGATACACACTCACTCTCTTTGATCAGAATAGTGAATACTGATTATCTAATAATATCTACACACCTCAGGACAAAATGTTACTCAGTGACAAATATTATGTCAGATGCAATTCCCTATTTTGACCTGCACCATGTTCCCGTGGTTTTCTTTCTGTCTGTGAACAATTGACTTGCCTTTGCATGTGCCACGGTGGTGTCAGATACGCTCGCTTTTCGCTAACACCTGGTATCATCACCATTTGATAGTGATTCGTGTACACATGATATAGTCGGAATCATACAATAGACTCTGCTTTTACCAGAGACTTCTTATGAATATGGAAAAGGTTTTGTCGCTTTTAATACAAACTGTTTACGTCTACATCATCTCATGCATCTTACATTAACTGTGGCTGATTGATTCTACATTTCATTGACTTACACTGGCAATCTGTCCCGGGAATGAATAATTGTCGTAAATCCGTTATTTATGTTCCTTTTGTTTCACTGTGGTTGATCAAAAGCATATATATTAGCCATGTGTCTTTGGCAAAGTCGAGACAAGCTTAAACCCTTTGTTGATTATTTATGGAGAAATTGTAATTAGTCTGGATTTCCTGGTGATGGTTTTATTCCCTTTGATCGGATGTAACGTAATCTTATATATCTGGTCAGCCATGCTGTTAAGCTCACTGGGATGTGTTCTGTTGATAGGTGCCCATTTCGGTGGACGAATGCTGGAAAGTATTGGAAAGACGTCATTTGAAATTGATTTGCTGAGTCAGCATACTGACAAATAAATTAAATCAAGGCCTCGTTACTTTCTCTACATGTGTACAAACTATTTATCTTCCTCTTTTTGCAGACAACTACGTTTTACGTTCCGTTGAACCATGCGTGCCAATTTCTTTAACTGATTATCAATTTAATTCTAGTCAGTGTGAAAAATAAAATACTTTTTGTTTCTCCGTTTCTCCGGTGAATAGCATAAATATTTGTGGTGGCTATCATATTAGTTTTAATATCCCTGATTTATCTCCTATTTAATATCATATAAAATTTACGTATATAAGGACCTCTCTACAGCGAATTAACGGATACAGCGAACTGATATCTGATCACCGACAAGCCCATCTATCACTAATTAGTGACATGTATAGCGAACTGAGAAATCTCACTCAGTGTCAAGTGTCACTGACAATTGGCTGTACGCAATCAGCGGCGAATCAAAAGCAAAATCACAAACTACACATCTCGTATGTAAATCGAAAAATGATAAATATGTTTACATTTTGTACATATATTTGATAACAATCTTCAGAAAATGTTATCAATGAATTTAATGTTATTAAATGAATGTTATTAATTGTTATCAATTGAGTGATCACTGCTAATACAAATCAATGCTGCAATTACGTGTATTGTGTTTTGTCTTATCAAAGATGACGGACGTTTCCGTGCGAAAACGTGTATAACGAACAGCGGATATAACGAACTGATTTCTCTGGTCCCTTGTAGTTCGTTATATCCGTGTATACCTTTCTTGTTAAGGGGCTGTGAGGTGGCCTCGTAGTTAAAGTGTTTACTCGTCATGCCAAAGGGCCGGGTTCCAATCCCCACGAGGGTACAATGTGTAAACTCATTTCTGGCTCTCTTCAGTGATATGGCTTGAATATTGAGCGGCATAAAACCATACTCGCTCTCTCTTGTTTGGAATGTAGTACACATTTCAGAACTGGAACACGTGCTTTCACTTTTTAGGTCAAATATGTGTCGGTATTTCCTGCGACAGTAAGGGGCTTTTTCAGACAACACTTGAACGTTGCTTTCTTGTCTCATTCAGGCCGTAGATTTGAGCTGCAAGTCAAATACATTTACACAGCGTTATCAGACCTAAATGTGGAAACCCTGTCAATATTGTGATAACAGGATGATTTATACCTGTAGCACAATTCAACTAAGGTAGATACACATGTATGCTCATTGACTGCTTGAAACGAGGCCATTCGTATATAGAAACATTTCAAAGGGGCATGAGATGTGTAGGCGTCTAGGCATTTAGAAAGTTACTAAGACAAAATTGTTATGGATGAGCAACTTCTTTATTACAATATTGCTCATCCATAACAATTTTGTCTTAGTTACCATTCCAACTTCCAAATGCCACTCAAAGACATTATTTAGAAAGTTAGATAATGGATAAATGTAAACAAACTTACGGATATAACGAACTTGCTTTTTTGTCCCTAAAATTTGCTGTAGTTATGATGTATATATGCTTATAACGGTTCGATGCTTACGAACTACGGTTATAACGAACTAAAATTAGTGGTCCCTTTGAGTTCGTTATAACCGTAGTTTACTGTATTTCATGATATGTAAAACTTGTAGGGCAGTGACAATCATAGTTAAAGCCGGCATGCCAACAAAAGGAGGATTTCGTTATCTGAAAACATTACACAGGTACACAGTTCAAATGAGTTCAAGGCTGTGCATGATACGTTGGGGTATAAATCTGTCCCTTAGTACGTACTACTGCAATCGAGATTGAGACATGATAGTTTGGGTTGACTGTACACGCGAATGCGTGTCATCGTTTGTTTAACATATTCACGGCACTTCTGTTGTAGGGACATGCATGCATGCATATTGATTCAGTATAACCCTTATGACTCATGCATGAGTAAGGTACAAGGGTATTGATACAACAAAAGCTGTTATGGTTGATGAATAGATTCGGAAGACTGGTGGATTACATAGTCGTGTCATTCTTGGTGAAACCTTTGCGGTGTTTTGATAAACTGTTTGCTCACTGCGGTTAACCAGCCTACCACAGGATACATGTAGATTAGCGTTGGGACCGAGATTACTGAGCAGCCAAGCAGACAAGAATGCAAGGGATTAATATATGTGCATTTTCTCTTTTCAACATTGAAGGAAGATATATATATAACTAAACACAAGGTGAGTTTCGATTTCCTTCATTTGACAGCACATTCTACATCAAAGAAATGTTAATGAATCGCATTTCAATAATTCAATGAAATTATATGTCACACAATATGTATGAATTATATGCTTCTAACAGACGTGTATAAAATGTTCTCAAATATTCTGACAGTGAGTGACTGATTACTGATTTATTAGTGTAATTATTTATTAATATTATTATTTAGACATGACCTTTTACACTGTTCATAATAAGCTATTGTGAAGGGTAGCAGGAGTAAGATGGTCTACATTGGATTTAGGAACCCAGTCGCCGAGTTACGATATCTGACTCTCGTTGGTACAGACTTTGAATTGGAGACTTGCGATCCTTTGTTTCCAGTTCCGTAGGTTGTTGGTTCAACATCAGTTCGCTCCGATTTTAATCCTTGGTCAGTACCTAACCCGTTTATGGTAAAGTAAACTCTCAAAGCTGTGTCCTGTTTGGCTTTTCTCCCACATGAAATGAGGCGTGATATCACCAACTGTATGTGTCTCGACATAGCAGAGATAAGATCTGCAATATACATGTGGTTATTCAAATCGATATTGTTCTTCCTACTGGTGTCCTACCACAAGACTTGCGTAAAAGCCCCTGAGCAGACTGTGTAGATAACGGTTTAAATACAAGCATCCTACCCAGGGGCGTTTAGTGTGGCCCCTATTGGTTATAGCAAGCATTACCCTGTGACAGGTTATTTTCATTTCACGGATGGCATTTCCGTGTTATATACAGGCATATACATCAGTGCTTTTTCCAAACTTTATAAAGCATCGCTGAGACAGTACAGGGAACGGTACGCAGGTAATCCATTGAAACAATATGACAGATCTTAGTTGAAGAACTATTACCACCATGATGTTTCTTCCTTCAGCGTTTATTTACACGTTAAGGTCAACTCGGCCTATATAGCCACTTTCCTGGGTCACCTGGAAGTCGCGCTTGGCTAACCCATTAACACTTTAACTTTCAAGTACGGTCTGTGAATTTAGCCCAACTGTTTTCTTTCAACCTTGAGCTATGGTACTGATAAAATAAGGCAGGTATACCTTCTTCAAACATTATCATAAAACAACGGTAATAACCAGCTCGGAAACAAAGGAGGTTGTTCATTGGTTGTTTAGAATCTCCTCTGGTAGTTAAGTGGTTAAGATCAGTCTGAATCGTAGCGTATAAAGATATAACAGGTTGTGGTTGGTCTTTGCATTGGTTGTTGTGCTTGGTAGGACCTGCTTATACCTCTCATTTGCCTTTAATCGCAAAACTGATTTCGCAACTGGATAACAGCTACATGTAATATATAGAATACAGTGACAAAGAAGAGTGATCCACGACTTTGCAGGTATATGTGATGTTTCTTTTCATCTCTACTTCCTCGTTGTACATAAATGAATACTATGTTCATTTAACCATTAGGTAACGGACTGATTAATTACTACAAATTGATAGAGATCATTGAAAATTTGACGAAAATGTCATATCGGAGATTGATATCGATATAAATGTAGACATGAGTCAAATGTTTCATTGATTTATGCATGCCACGCTCGTACACGTGTACACGCTAAATGCATGTGCCGCAAATGATCCTCGTTCGTTGACATAATCATGACACTCGCTTTGGATACAATAATATTCTATTTAACATTTGTATTGAATGCATGTAACAATTCAGTTTTATTTGGAATGATTACTTGTGCCTTTAACAGACACATGTATTTTCATCTGTTGTGGTAGGAAAACGTGTGGCGGTTGGGTTTTGTCGTATTGTGAAGGTTGAATCGGTGTCATACATACAACAGTGAAATCCATCTTTTCCTGCTCGCTTTTCAGGAAAGCCTGCTGTAACAAGATAATATCACGTACAATACTGTACAGTATTGTCTGAATTTAAGGAATCCCAACTTCCTCACAATTTGACTTATATATTTCTGTCACGAATATTTGTGGTTAATACTGCATGCTTAAGAAAGTGGGATACTGCGAGACCATCCTGTCTACGATGCAATGTCAGTGGCTTGTATACTCGATGTGGTGTTCAAGAAGTGGCATACTAAGACAATCCTTCTTTCGGTGCACTGTCGATCTGTACCTTTCATTCGATAATATGATCACTTTATAAAGCTTTTGCCCCGAATTTGATAATATATTTATAACACGTCTATAAAACCTGTTTATGTTAATACTATCATATTTATTGCACTATGTAAGTTATGCTTATCCTTCCTAAGAGAAAGCAGTATTTATAATCATGCAAAATGTGCTTCAACATTCGTGTGCTATATTTTCATGTAATACCTTGTCATAGCCAAAGATGGGATTGTCAAATTAAGAATGTTAAAAGCATATCCAATTTACTCTTTAGATACACTTAATTCCAATTTTGGTTTAGTTTCTAAATCTACACATGGTACAAAATCCATGTATTCGAATGATACATACTAAAAAAACGCTGGATTCGCCATGCCTTTTAAATATTTTCAAAGTGGTTCAATGATCCTGATAACATATTTGGTCACAAGTCGCAATCATTTATGTATTGCTTTCATGCCAACTTATGCTATTTACTTGTTACGTGTAGCCGTAATAATTACTAAAATGGCTCCACATTATAGAACATACGTCTCTATTATATTAATCAAACCGCCATCAGAAACATGGACATTGCGGTATATTTTGTCTTCGAAACATGGTTTCGTAGAATTAACTCATTCCTATATAAAAAGAGCAATGCATATTCACAGTTATATAGAATCCAGAATGTTAAACTTTAGATTTTTCAAGCTTTCCCAGTTTTACAAAACTTAAAAAACACATTTACTCTTTATTCCTAGCCATGGTTCATGGCAGTACTTGATCTTTCTGAATCAGTTAAGTACAATGAAGTTCCATATGCACCAGCAGTAGTGTATGAATCAGTCTGTCATGTGAGAGCGACGACAGTTCATTACGTTTAATGTGTGTACTCCCGGATGCAACACAATGTAGCACGTGTATCCTGAAGCTAGCTACTGTACCACGCTTGATGTATGTGTGTAATTACGTATCTCAAGCAGAGTGCAAAGCACAGTGATTTATGTCCATGTAATGGTTATGCCTCTCTGTATCCTTAAACCTCAGCAACCTGCTTATTTGTAATCGTGTAATTTAACATTATCTACGCTTCCCTTTGCTTGTTTGCATGGATTTGTATTTTGGGCAGATCCAATATCATTTTTTGATTCTTACAATGCTTACTCTCGTTGGTACATACAGTCAACTTCGGTTATAACGAACTCAAAGGGACCACTAATTCGTCATAACCGTAGTTCGTTATGGGCATACGTACAACATATATACACAAAATGGACGGGACCAAGAAACAGTTCGTTATATCCGGAAGATCGTTATAAGCGTGTTCGTTATAAACGTAGTTTACTGTATGTGGATGGTCGATATACCAAACGTTCACCATTGTCCTGTTTGCTCGTTTTGTAATGATCATATCTTTAAATGCAATAAACACTAACGTTTTAAGTTTTGCAAACTAAAATTATTATTTTAAAATTGAAAAATGCTTCAACAATCACATGCCTAAATAATTGTACACCGGTATTCTTACATTTGTTCTATTATAGCAAAACCCGTGGCCATGTATTTTAAATTATCCTATTATTCATACACTCGCAGCTGGTACAGTTAGTTAACATGTTGTCACGAACTGACAGTGTTCATTCACTCTCAACGCTTCTGCTGTGCCGCTGTCATGAATAATCCATGATGCCTCCAGGTGAACAACAACACGTTAAAGCTATTTGTGACGTCATTTCACAAACGACGCGCAACCAGAAAGGATATCTGAGGTTACATTGTTATCTTTGGTTCTCGAACTGTTATACTCCAGCTATTCCAGACGCAATTCTCTACATCTATGTGATTGTTGTGTTTAGTTAGTTCTGTAAACATTGATGGATCATGGCGTAACATAATATTTATGCTCATTCTTCATGTTCCATTATTCATCGCAGCTACAATGTATTTCTCTCAACTGATATTAATGTATCGTTATGCTATTTTAGAGTTGGACTCAGTTCTTCGTTGTTTAATGCAAGACGATTAGGTTGTATCATCGACACAGTCGCATTCGTCAATTATCAAGGTAAAAGTAGGAATATAGCACATATGTCTCATTAAAATCTTGATGTCACGTTCGGATCATAATGTGTTCTGCAATGTCTCAAAATACACCCATCAGAGAATTAATGTAAAATGCACGTTGTTATATGGATTAAATTGCTTGCATGATTCCGGTGGAAATAGAAAGTATACACCCCATACCCAACCATTACTCCATCCCCAACTGGGAGAAACAGATGTTTACTGATCCGTGACATGATGATTATAAAAGAAGGCTCGAGCAATAAAGCATTAATATCGCTTTTCACCTTTTTTCTTTTGTTCCTGCTATCCTATTAATGGATTTAACTATGCTTGCACATGGTGAAAATATAGATATGGTGAAAATATAGTATATGCATACTCCTTCATCAGGTGGATGAAGGAGTAAGCATATACTCCGAAACGTTGTCTTCCTCATAATAAAAAAGTTGACATAAACTCTCTTCCTCATATACATAAGTACATCCGATTTATCCTGATTCATCCTACACTGTCCCTACCCATTGCCAGTAAACACTGAACCCGAAACGAAACTGTTTTTTGTCATGGATGTTCCCCACAAAGACAATAGACGTCCAGAGAAGTTTCAATGTTCCGAAACACCTACGTAATATTTCACCTTTGTAACTACATGCTTGCTGTTAATGAACTGACAAAGGATATCCGATATGGTATGGAGTGGCGCAACATACAAGTTCGTGAGTTTGAAATATGTTAAGTAACACTTGCAGTAGCATTATGATTGTCAGGTCAACTTAATTCAATATTGTGAACACAAAATATTGTCAACGGTGCATTTATAAGTAATATTCTTTGACCACCTTCGATGTTAAGCGATACCGACGGCTCCACATAAGGTGAGGTGAAATGGAGTTTGACGTCGCCACATATATGTATTTATTTTGTTCGTTTAACCTACCAAAAGACGTTAAAAGCTTGTTGTTAGCCTGTCTGGCGCTCATCACCACGGGGATTAAACAAGGACCTGTCGCCCAGGTCGGCTAGCAAGCAATAACCGGCATTAGTCCGGCATGTCGCTATGTAAGTGCAATAATCTTCAACGCGACGTCAAAATACATTTCACCTCGCCACCTCGCCTCTGGGTGTGTTTGTCAGCTGAAAACCGACCAGGGATGGTGGACCTGTGAAATGTGTTAAAATACGTTGATGTTCGCTCAAACACATTATCAAGCTCAGTCTCATTGGTCAATAGCTTTCTAAATAACCGAGAATTCATCACTTTCCTTTCTCATAAAAGCTTTCAAAAGAAGGACAATACAATAACGCTCTTTTCATTACTCTATATGTCAATTTGTGCGTTCATGACAACGGAAAAGGGTCTTTATTAAGTTCTTCGTTGACAACAGCCTGATCAGAGAAGGCTGATATCAAAAATTCATTTCTAAAACCTTTGTGGAAAGTCTAATTTATTTCCCAAGAGATGCAAGTGCCAACAGCAATATCACAGCTTGCTTCAGACTCAAGTATTGCAATGACTTTGATTTCATGATGATAACATTTTGCTTGAATACAGGTATTTCCTGTCGGCTAAATAATAACCTCAGCACTTTTACAGTTGCAGCTATTCGCCGACACGCGAATTGACATATCTCAAATTACACCATCAGACAAACCACCATTTGTATTAGAGACAGGCTATTAATCCTGGCTGTTTGATTTCAGATGCAGTAGACCTTAGTTGATGATCAGCCGCAGATGGTGACAGCTCATGCATTGAGGACCGACTCTAGATATAACTGACAGGATACACAATGAATACCAGCGAGTTCCCGTTCAGCACCCTGTCTCCAGAAGGGAAGAACATGACGCCCAATGACACAAGTGAAGCAAAATATGCCATTGGAGCTACTATCATGTCCCCAATTATCATGTCGCTGGCTGGTGTTGTGGGCAATGTCCTGGCCCTCGTGGTCCTTCAAAAGACTAAGACTGAGATAAGAAGAATGATGTTTTATACATTAGTGGCAGCACTGGCTTGCACTGACTTGGCTGGAATCCTATTGACAACTCCTGTTACCGTTGCTGCCTATATGAACCGACGAGAAATGCCAGGTGGAAAGGGCCTATGTAAATTCAACGCCTTCATAATGGTGTGTTTTGGCCTGGCAACGCCTTTAATAGTCTGTGCAATGGCAGTCGAACGCTTTCTTGCCATCAAGTGTACTTACTTTTATTCCAAGCATTGTACGCCACAGAATGCCAGAATCACTGTGGTGGTGTTGTGGGCTTTTGTTTTCTTCTTTGGTGCTCTACCCTTGTTCGGCTTCGGAGACTACACTCTTCAGTACCCGCACACGTGGTGTTTCTTAAACTTCCGTACCGACGACCTTGTGTTCGCTATCTACGGTTACCTCTACGCTGGCGTCAACCTTGGCATTGTCGTTCTGATGACATGTTGCAACGTCTTCGTCATGATCACCTTGCTGCGAGTCCGTTACATTAAGCAACAACAGGGCCGGAACAGCATCTCAAGCAGCCTCTTGCACGACAGCTTCGACGACAGTCGGCGGATGCAGACTCAGATGAAACGGAATAAGCAGAATGATGTTGAGATGCAAATGATTTGGCTCATGTGTGCCATTACAACTATTTTTGCTGTTTGTTGGGCGCCGCTTATGGTGAGTAGAAGCTAACTCTATTACATCAAAATCATAAGTACTACACCGGTCTGTGTATGTTCGCGTGGAGGAAGTGCCTTTTGTGAGACTTTACTTTCACTGCCCTGATATCATGTTATATCGTATCTGTTCCACACAGCAATGGAACGTTTGGTCCGTGTGTGTAATCGTAATATCGTTGTGAGACTATAAATATCAAAGCTTGTCAGCATGGCAGTGGTATTGACCAAATTACCAAACATATCAACATGTGTTTGTTTGCTGTTTAAAGCCGCACTCAGCAATATAAGAGCTAGATTGCAGCGTCTCTGTAAATAATGGAGTCTGGACCAGACAATCCAGTGATTGACATCATGAGCATCGATCCACGCAATTGGGATGGATACAATGCCATGCATCAACCAAGTCATCGAGCCTAAACCACCCGATCCCGTTATTCGCCTCTGACGACACGTATAGTTTGCTGAAGACTAAGTCTACCCCGGGCCTTCACGGGTCCATATCAATGTAATCGTTTAAAAATTATAAATAAGGTTGTAAAGTTCTAAATTTCACCCATATGAAGTAGTACATCTTATCGTATATTTACTTGAAAGTAGTGGATTGTTATTGTATCGTCCATAATTATCTATATAGTCACTAGTATATAGTAGAAGATCAATTTTATGTTGCTAAGTGCTTTGATCTCGTCACACCAAGTATCCAGATTTGATTACCCAAAGGGATACTATGTAGAAAGCCTATGTTTGCTTCAGGCCGTTGTATGGACCGCCTCCGTGGTCTAGTGGATAGAGCTCGGCATTAAGGGAATAATACATCGGCTCGGAGTCAGTACAGTGTACTGTGTCTCAGTGCTGTATCATAACACAGACACACACAAACCGCACAAGACACACACACACAACATGCACACACACAACACGAACAAGACACACACAAACACACACAACATGCACACAACGCACATACACAACAAGCACAAGACACACACAATACGCACACACAACATGCACCTAACACGCACAACGCACACACAAGACACAAAAAACATGCACACACATTCACAAGCCACGCACGCACACACACCTGCACACACGCATAACACACACACACACACACACGCATAACACACACACACACAACATGCACACAACGCACATACACAACACACACACACACACACAACACACACAATACCCACACACAACATGCACCTAACACGCACAGCGCACACACAACACGCACAAGACACACAAAACATGCACACACATTCACACGCCACGCACGCACACACACCTACAAACACGCATAACACACACACACACACACACACACACACACATTTAAACGCGTATATAAGTGCAATAATCGTGAACGAGACATTAAAATCTCTTTCAGCTCATCCAGACTGATATATTGTTATAATATTAATAAAACATGCAGAAAACCCCATTCTCTCAAGATATTTTTATGATCTTGTAATTAAGAAATAAACGACTCGTGGTCGTTGTTTATCGTTAACTAAAACACCGCAGGGAGAACAAACCATGAAGGGCGCAGCAGTGTTTTATTGTACGATACACAACGAAAACGAGTCGTTTATTTCCTATATGGGATATCAACATTATGTACAGCCTATATGAAGACTAAGTCTACCCCGGATCTTCATGGGTCCATATCAATGTAATCGTTTAAAATTATAAATAAGGTTGTAAAGTTCTAAATTTCACCCATATGAAGTAGTACATCCTATCGTATATTTACTTGAAAGTAGTGGATTGTTATTGTATCGTCCATAATTATCTATATAGTCACTAGTATATAGTAGAAGATCAATTTTATGTTGCTAAGTGCTTTGATCTCGTCACACCAAGTATCCAGATTTGATTACCCAAAGGGATACTATGTAGAAAGCCTATGTTTGCTTCAGGCCGTTGTATGGACCGCCTCCGTGGTCTAGTGGATAGAGCTCGGCATTAAGGGAATAATACATCGGCTCGGAGTCAGTACAGTATACTGTGTCTCAGTGCTGTATCACAACACAGACACACACAAACCGCACAAGACACACACACACAACATGCACACAACGTACATACACAACATGCACCTAACAAGCACAACGCACACACAACACGTTCAAGACACACAAAACATGCACCTAACACGCACACTAAACACGCACAAGACACACAACACACACACAACAATGCACACATAGTCACACGCCACGCACGCACACACACAAACACATTTAAACGCGTATGCGCATCTCTATATAAGTGCAATAATCGTGAACGCGACATCAAAATCTTTCAGCTCATCCAGACTGATATATTGTTATAATATTAATAAAACATGCAGAAAACCCCATTCTCTCAAGATATTTTTATGATCTTGTAAATTAGAAATAAACAACTGTGGTCGTTGTTTATCGTTAAATAAACACAGCAGGGAGAACAAACCATGAAGGGCGCAGCAGTGTTTTATTGTACGATACACAACGACAACGAGTCGTTTATTTCCTATATGTGATATCAACATTATGTACAGCCTATATAAGGATGATGATAAAATGTACAGGCTTTAAAAAAATTACGCGTATTTTAATAATGATAACTGCCCCAATAGAATCCGACCTCGGCAATGTCGGACAAGTCCATTTTGTGCACAGGTGCGTATTTCCCGCATATTCTCACAATCCTCACGTCGATTACCTGTACCTTTTCTCCCAGTGCTGTCCCAAGCTGTCACATCTCTCCCGGTTTTGAATGCGATCGTTCGGCCATCTGCTTTTCCCAGCAACAGCTTTGGGAAACAACTCACTAGACACTCCCCTCTCAAAACTAACGTCGTCCAATATACGCCATAAAGTTGTGAGGGCATGTTCGAATCTCCAGAAATAATGTCATGATGGAACAATGTTTTATCGTGAAATAAACCACCCTTCGCTCTTTATTGTTCTTTGCGATTTATCCCGTAGTTATCATTTATTATATACTTAAGTGTGAAAGACTGAGTTTTCTGAAGTTGAGATTAGTGATATTTGCTGCATTGCAGTGAACATAACACTTGATATTTCACTTCAGAGAACATAACGCTTGATATTTCACTGTTGAGAACATAACATTTTGACGGAACTATTGCCATACAAGAGTTACCTCCTCTCAAATTGTCTCCCTTTAGCAAACTGTTGACGTCCTTTTTACGTTAGTTCCACATTGACAAAGCAAAATAATGACAGATGGTCATTTCAGGAGTTAATATCAATCTGTTCTGTTCTCTCGAAAATCTTTCGTTATAAACTGTAAATTTCTCATTTAATTCTTCAATCGAAACCGTTCGTTCGCCAAGCGGCATTGTTGTTACATGACCAGCGTGTATTCTTTCGCTTCCAACAGTGGTCACCAAGTTTTCATGAATTCTTTTTGTTAAAGATACTTTTGTTTATATATTTTAAGATTTTGCAAACACGAAACTACTTTTTAAGTTACTGTATCAATTACAAGGGGTTGGTGCACGGTCCCTGTGTGTAAGGTAGGGAGAATTTACATTTCAAGGTTTTACATTTGTAATGAAATAATTTAATTTTCCGGTAGACAAGTCATCAAAAAGGATATAATAAATAGGATATTCCATGTGTCGAGTGAAATATCACGTTTCTCTCATCTCGTGACGTGGGAAAAAGAGATATTTCCACGAAAATGTCTCCTTTCCCCCTGTCAAGATATTTTACTCGACACATGAAATATCCTCTATATATTTCATTATAGACAGGATGTTTGTTATATTTATTATGAATTACTATGGACTTTCCTTACTCACCCGTGAAATCCTAGTCTCATCCCTAGTCGCATCTCAGACGAGAGCACTCACACATTGTGAAGCGCAGCGGTGTCCTTGAACAGCATCGTCAAAATGGTTTGAAAAGCTTGAATACACAAGGATATTCTGTGCAAAACTATTAAAACGTTCTTGTTTGAATTAAGTTTATTTTCGGGAATTTCTATGGTCTGTTCGTACAAAGTATTTTATTTCCCCGAGTCTGTCTGAATGTTGTTTGAAGACCTAGAAAGAACTTTAATAGGGGTTTGATGTGTTTTTAAGGCATTCATATTTAAGCGTTAAATTAAGCATGAAATTGTCATGTTTTCGTGCACTTCAACTGTTAACGTTCCTGTTTGGGCTGTATTCTGTGTTGTAAGTTTATGAGTCATATCTGTAGCTGATCTACCATGCACCTTTTTGTTAATATATGTTCGACGGGATAGGTCCAATGATTAAAGCGTCCGTTCGTCGCGCTGAGTGATAATGTATTTGTATATCTACATAATCAAACACATTCTAGATGTTCATCGCCGTTATTGTCGGAATAATGCTGTTCAACGACATAAAACCCTACTCACCGTCTCATATCACATCGGACTTTCCTACAACATAAAGCGGGCGATCGGGTAGCCTAGCTCGTCACGCCGAAGACCCGGGTCCAATTCCCGACATAGGTACAATGTGTGAAGCCCATTTCTGATGTCCCCCGCCGTGATATTGCTGGGATAATTGCTAAAAGCGGCGTAAAACCATACTCACTCACTCGCTCCAACATAAAGCTTCCACTGCGTGATATATCTGGAATACTGTTCAAAGCGACATAAAGTCCAACGCACTCATGCATTTCACCACGACTCCGTGTGCTATAGACCAACATCTAGTCTCTGGAATGAACATATCGTACTGAAAAAAACAGTTGTTCAGTTATCTTAATAAAAATATAATATAAAAGGAGCCCAGTGACTCCCTTCCTGAATACTCCTGATACTGCAGTAATCTCGACTTGCCAAACATTATAGACTTGCATGGGCTGTATTTGATATATGTTTGTATCAGGGTCTGTAAGACTACGTGTGCTACTAATCGTGCTGTAACGGACAGCTGGTTAATAACAAATGCGATTACATATTATATTACTCCATAGAACAGTTTTTTTGGCAATATTTATCGATTGTAGCAAAGCATTAATGACAAACCTATTTTTCCTTTTGAACGGTTGTTTTCCTTTTTCTTTCAACCGTTTTTATTATCATTTTAACCTAACACTTGCCATGTACAATTTGAAACGTGACACTTATTGTACAGTCATGGTGATGGTATTAAACGTGATGTCGACGATACGATGTTGACCATGCGATGTGCTTCATAAACATGTAATGTCAACGCCAGAGAACAAGCAGTCTCGAACAACCTCTGAAATAGATTCCATTAGTCGTATAGCAAAATAGCAGTGACAATTATGTGAATGGATCCCTGAAAATCAGTGGTAAAAGCATGCCCTGTCCTACCGCACCCACCACGCATACATTTTGCATAAAAAAGTCAGTTGGTTTTTTAGCCTGATGCCACACAACTGTATCCACTCTCCTACCCAGAGTTCCATGCGGCCGGCAGCCAGCTAGCATAGTACCACTCTCCTACCCAGAGTTCCATGCGGCCGGCAGCCAGCTAGCATAGTACCACTCTCCTACCCAGAGTTCCATGCGGCCGGCAGCCAGCTAGCATAGTACCGCTCTCCTACCCAGAGTTCCATGCGGCCGGCAGCCAGCTAGCATAGTACCACTCTCCTACCCAGAGTTCCATGCGGCCGGCAGCTAGCTAGCATAGTACCACTCTCCTACCCAGAGTTCCATGCGGCCGGCAGCCAGCTAGCATAGTACCACTCTCCTACCCAGAGTTCCATGCGGCCGGCAGCCAGCTAGCATAGTACCACTCTCCTACCCAGAGTTCCATGCGGCCGGCAGCCAGCTAGCATAGTACCACTCTCCTACCCAGAGTTCCATGCGGCCGGCAGCCAGCTAGCATAGTACCACCCTCCTACCCAGAGTTCCATGCGTCCGGCAGCCAGCTAGCATAGTACCTCTGCCACCTCGTCACATCTTTCACAGTCCATTCAAGATATTGCATAATATTATGCTTTTCATCCGTTTCATGTTTGACAAGTCTACACATTTTCATAAACAAATGTCAAAGAATGGTTAACTTTCATTGAGAAAGTATGCAAATACGTAAAAATCTACTTGTTTTTGCGTAGTTATCCTATGTTTACATTGGTTGTACGGCTCCACGTGCTGTCATCGAAGCCCAACGGAGAGCTAGCGACACGGTCACTTTGATGCATAAATATATATTGTCATGCAACTCACTGTCGCAGTTGTAGTAGCATATCTATATAGTTATGCAAAATAATATGCGAAGCGCCCCCAAATACTTGCATTAGTCCGTTCTATACTGATTTCTGAAAAAGCGCGTTTGTTTACAAACAAGAGAAAAGTCCGGTCACGTGATATGCAAATTAGCCTGTGGCAGTGGTGTTATGCTGAGTCACCGCTGCGACGGAGTGTGAGCCGTATCCTACCATAAGAAAGTGACCTGTTAACAATTGAGTCTTGACAAGACGAACAAGTGTTGGGCTAGAAATTACAGTAACACGACAGCGCATGTAATGATTTTGTTGAAACCAAACACGATTCCTTAATAATATAACAAAACTCTTTCCAAATTCATAATTATCATAAGAAGTCTCTGTCGAAAGCAGAGTCGATTGTACGTTTCCGACTATATCATGAGCATGTGTTATGATTATACATGAATGAATAAATAGTGAGTGAGTGAGTGAGTTGGGTTAAACGCCGCTTTTAACAGTATTCCAGTTATATCACGGCGTGTCAGCTTAATGTGGGAGGAAAGCCCGAAGTGATGCAGGTCTCAGACGTTTACCACTTCAGTGAAACCCACGAGCACGGGTATGGTGCTGACAAACCTAGAAACATAATCGGGGCGAACCGGGATTCGAACCCACAATCATAGGTTTCTGGCGTGGCCAAGGGACGCAACTCTGCACAGCGAATCGTGGCGCCTTAGACGACTGGGCCACCCGTGCCCCCGAATGAATAAATAGATTATACATTACAGTTACATCCTTGTCTGTTAACAATAAACAAAACAGTTTTTGTAATCATAAACAAGAACAAATTAAGGTAAAAGACATGTAGACATTGGTCCATCGAACTGCGAAGGCTGCGTGACGTCCATGTTTGCAAATATGATTGTTGTACTTAATCTGGTACCCAATCCTGCACGCCGATGGAATGGACAGTTAAATACATGTGGTTCTGTTGAGGCCGTGATGTGCGTTGCAAGAGAGAGCCCATGAAGATGAGATTAATTGGCAGTTGTGGGCAGTAATAGGGAAATTTGTCTCGAGACGTGTGGTTACCATTGTAATAAAATGCAATATAATAGTCCTCCCTGGTTAGAATTCCTAACGTTGTGACCGGAAACAGGCTCTCGGTGTGATTTGGAATGAGTAGCTCTGCAAGTGGGACTAAGGCATATCCATTAACGTTAGGCGAACTGTTGACTCTCATATAGAGAACGTCAAGGTGTGTAACATCTTGCAGAAAGCAGTATTGCTGAGAGCTATTCCTTTATTTTCATACATTTTAACATTCAAACATCGTGCTTTAAATATCTAGCTTTTTATGAGTGTGGTAGGACAGCCTAGCTAGCAGTATAATTGTAACCAAGTTCCGTAGTCCCGTGTTCGATTCTCAACATAAAGTCCATTCGTATTTATTATAGGAAATACTTATTTATTTGAAAATATATAATCGACATTTTTCTCAAGTGAATGTGTAAGACATTATTCCGGAGTTACTTTCCGTCATCTCAATACCATTATGACCAGAGCATGAATATATCATCTTTGACAGGTATTTGACACTCGATAAGGCAAGATGTTAGTTCGCAAGAAAACATATTCTCCTTTTGTTTCCCCGCCATGATATGGTTTCAATATTGCGAATTGCTGAGTAAAATGCTTGCTAGATTTCACCTGAGCATCTATTTCGTTCAAATAACCTTAGCTGCGGGTTATGACGTCCATACGTTATGTCGTGAAGTGCGAACGTTATCTGACAGACAGCTGCAAACATGTACGTTGTATTAACAGACATGTCTGTATCCAAACCTGTTTACAGCAAATAAGCTCATTAAAAATATCCAAAGCACAATAAACGTAAAAAGGGTAAAGGACCAACATATGACATTTAAAGTCGTAATATATTTTTTAACACTGCACAAACAACTATTTTGAGGTTTAACTCTTTTACGATCCTCTACTACACTCTGTAAAACACATATACATTATTCACACAGAAAACATCTAAGCTGCGTGTGGCCTCACCAACAAAGCGCTCCTGTTGCCATCCGTTCCGTTTACTTCAACACCTTTGTCCCGCTTAGAGGTGCCCGTGTACCTTCCACCAAAGATGCATAAACAGACTTTAATTACTCCGTAATTCAAGATTACGAAACACACATTTATTATAGTAGACATGACAGTGATGTTATTTATGAACAAATGAACCCATCATAGTTTATACATGTCACATTGATATTATCAAAGAATAAGTCAACCTGTTATAGTTTATGTTTGTGAATTGGGAGGGAAGATACAGCTCAACTTGCCTATTTACACTAGTGGTTATTAATACACTCTCCAAAAACTGTTTGAAAACAACGGCTGATGACGAAAATACAAAGTGAATGGGGGAGAGAAGATACAGCTCAACATGCATATTTATGCTAATGGTTATTAATACACTCGCCGAAAACTATTCGAAAACAACAGCTGATTACTGAAACACAAAGTCGAGTGACGGTAATGGATAGATAAGAACAAAGATGGACGAGGTGTAAGATGACACTCAACAGAACATGTTGGCGGTGTATTGTAAGTGTGGAAACAACCAAGAAGACAGGGGTCAGCAGAAAAAAGTAACGTTTGAGATGATCAATAATCGGTCATGCCCCCGATTGGTCAAACATTCGTTCCTACGGCGTGGCATGGTCTGTCTCCCAATAACAATGGAGGGAGTCTTGTCCTCCTCTTCTTGTAGCACCTGGCCCTGTTCGGCCAGCGGGTGACTTTTGACGTCGACGTACACGTCGCCCGCTAATGTCCCAGGCGTGCTCTATGGGCAAAAGGTCAGGACTCATGCCGAGCGATTGCATTCTGGTGATGTTTTGCTCCTTGAGGTAGTCATTTACGATGCACGATGGGCACGAGCGTTTTCGTCTTTGACGACAAAACGTGTACCAGCATTGCACGCAAACGACACAACTAAGGCTGCCACGATGTTCAGTGGCGTTCTAACAGTTGTACTGATCCCGTCCCCTACCCCTGATCCCGAGACCCATCTCAAAATCTGTCATGTTGCCTTGTGCTGATGTTGGTTAGGACCCTTTCAGACGTGTCCACGCCTGTCCAGACAGTCCAGAGTGAATCTGGACTCATCTTAAAACGAAACCATCTTCGATTCCCCCAGTTTCTACACTCTATACATCATTGGCCTGTTGCTAGAATGTGTCGACTTGATAAAGGTGGTACTTACACGTGGTCGTCGACCATACAGGTTATCCGCATACAAACGATTTCTGAGAGTCAGGTCAGTAACTTGAACTCCGGTGGTCTGGCGCATGTAACAGTTAGACGACGCATTCACAATCTGATCACAAATATTGCATTAAAGCAAGAGTAGAGAGCTGACGTGTTACTATGGATAATGAAAATCAACTATATTAAAGCTCAGTGCGATTTGACTACCTTTCCCACCCCCTACCCACGTGCATGGTCCACATTCAGTGTTCGTGTGTGTCGGGGCGTTAGTACGTTTTGGTTTCAAAACCAAAGCCGATCATTCTTCTGACGACAGATCAAAACATTTATAGTTAATGGTCCCCTACTTTTTCTTGGAAGAGTATATGTACCACCAATCATAAATCGCTATAAGGCTGAAATAATGCCGATACGACGTTAAATATCAACTCAAATGACATTCATTTAAAGCGCCGTCAATCGAAGCAATAAATACAATGTTGTTTAAGGATTGTGTCAGCTGTGCACTTAAAATATTTACCAGAGATAGCTTGACGTTAGATTTACGAGGACGGGGTGTGATAAGGGGCATTGTACTTTAACACTTCAAAAATAACACAAAAACTCTGAAATATTGTCATAAACATGCGTGAATATTAACTAGCCTATGAGCAAATCTTTGTCCCGTGTTGAATTTAATGTTTCTATAGGGTTTTTTTAAATATCACCACGACAAACAGCTGTAGTCAAGTTCTGCTTACTTCTCTGATATGAAAAGGCGTATACCGAAACGTTCACATTCATTCTGGGGCGGTCGGGTAGCCTAGTGGTTTAAGCGTTCGCTCGTCATGCCGAAGACCAGGGTTCGATTCCCGACATGGGTATATAGTTTGAAGCCCATATATGGTGTCCCCCGCCGTGATATTGCTGGAATATTGCTAAAAGCGGCGTAAAATCATACTCACTCACAATAATCATTTTTGAAACATTCAATCTATAATCCAGTAAGCCAAGAAGAGTGCTTATCTCATCTCGTTTCTTGTATTGCAAAATGAATTTGAAATGTAAGTCGTATGGGGTTAATTGTATGTTATTTGCATGTTTTATATGTATGGTACCTTGTAACGTTCAATGTTTCAGCACAATATTGTTTATCTCTTAACTTTTCTATTTCAGATTCATATCGTTATAACGCTGGCAACCAAACAATCCAATCCAGTGCTGGGATTAACTGCAGTCCGCCTGGCAAGCCTCAATCAGACGTTAGATCCATGGCTCTACATTCTTTTGAGGAAGGCTTTCCTCAAAAAGATACGTGATACTGCAAAAAAGTTTGTTTGTTCAAAATCAACTTCTTCAAAAGATGTACCGGAGTGTCGATGTAACCAATACGTGCACGTGAGACGTCAACTTTGTCACAGGAACTATTTTGTCGGGAATACAGAACCAAGTGACCCTGCCGCAAGACAAAGCTGTGATGAAGCCAGAGTTCGTTCAAACGCGCAGGAATTCCAACATGGCGCCGGTGCACTTCCGGATGTTATGAGAACTGCATCATCAAACAATAGTGATCATCTTCCTGATGTCACAAGATCCAAAGTTGCTGCTGGGGGCATTCCAGAACTAAACGGTGCCTATGATAGTTCCTCAAATAGCCAGAGGCATCAGTCAGATTCACCAGATGGTATCTATGTCGATATATTCCGTCTTCTTCCTCCAGTTGCTGCTTCGTCAAATATTGATTCCGATGACGCCATAGAGTCAACCTCCAGGGCCAGTAACACACCAGACGCTAATTTGAATCCCGATAGTGATTCAGACGTGTTCGAGCCTGAGGAATGTTCTTCTTCCGGTATATTCAGCCTTACCCAAAGTGTGCCCAATGACCTTATCAGTGAAAAAGTTCTTCACTCCGATATCACGCCTGTCAAATCACCACAAAATAGGTGAGTGCAATTTTATAACTAAATGTTGCTTCCAACAAAACGGTTCGTCCCGGTTATGTTTATAGGATTGTCAGCACCATACCCGTGCTCGTGGGTTTCGCCAAAGTGGTAAATGTCTGAGACCTGCATCATTTCTGGCTTTCCTCCCACATTAAGCTGACGGGCGGTTATGTAACTGGAATATCGGTCAAAGCAGTGTTAAACCAAACCCACTGACATACTGTGTTTCTTTCATTCCACGTGACATGTGTGTTTCCTCTATTCCACTTGACGCCTGTGTCTCCTCTATTCCACGTGACATGTGTGTTTCCTCTATTCCACTTGACGCCTGTGTCTCCTCTATTCCACGTGACATGTGTGTTTCCTCTATTCCACTTGACGCCTGTGTCTCCTCTATTCCACTTGACATGTGTGTCTCCTCTATTCCACTTGACACGTGTGTCTCCTTTATTCCACTTGACACGTGTGTTTCCTCTATTTCACGTGACATCTGTGTTTCCTCTATTCCACTTGACGCCTGTGTCTCCTCTATTCCACTTGACGCCTGTGTCTCCTCTATTCCACTTGACATGTGTGTCTCCTCTATTCCACTTGACATGTGTGTCTCCTCTATTCCACTTGACACGTGTGTCTCCTTTATTCCACTTGACACGTGTGTTTCCTCTATTTCACGTGACATCTGTGTTTCCTCTATTCCACATGACGCCTGTGTCTCCTCTATTCCACTTGACGCCTGTGTCTCCTCTATTCCACTTGACATGTGTGTCTCCTCTATTCCACTTGACATGTGTGTCTCCTCTATTCCACTTGACACGTGTGTCTCCTTTATTCCACTTGACACGTGTGTCTCCTCTATTTCACGTGACATTTGTGTTTCCTCTATTCCACGAGACATCTGCCTCCTCTATTCCACTTGACATGTTTCCTCTATTTCACGTGACATCTGTGTTCCTCTATTCCTCTTGACATGTGTGTTTCCTCTATTTCCACTCGACGCCTGTGTCTCCTCTTTTTCCACTTGACGTCTGTGTCTCCTTTATTCCGCTTGACATCTGTGTTCCTCTATTTCACGTGACATTTGTGTTCCTCTATTCCACTTGACATGTGTGTTTCCTCTATTTCCACTCGACGCCTGTGTCTTCTCTATTTCCACTTGACGTCTGTGTCTCCTATATTCCGCTTAACATCTGTGTTCCTCTATTTCACGCGACATCTGTTTCCTCTATTTCACTTGACATCTGTTTCCTCTATTTCACTGGACCTCTGTGTTTTTTCTATTCCCCTTGACATCTTAAAGTAAAATTTCTCGACTGTGGGACAAGTACCGCCAAACGGTAGGGTGCAATGAGACCTGGACGTGGTAGGTCTAAAATACGACACCGAGAAAAGATCGTCTCATTACATTTATTGCAGTACGCAATACATTCAAATCTGATTCTGTTATCAATTCCGATTTAAAACATCTATTGTTAAAAACTGGCTCAATGCAGACCGACTGAAAGGAAGGCGATCTGTGAAGGGTGTGACCCCTACCGCTTACCATAGGCGGCAAAGATTGGGGTGGACTAGGCCAGGCCGTTACATCATGTTCACAGACGAATCAAGGTTCGCATGCGATTCACAGATAGCAGAAAAAGACGTTGTCGACGTAGCGGCGAGCGGTATTCCAGGGCAAAAAGTCTTGACCATGATCGGTATGGGGCGGTAGTGTCATGGTGTGTGGCGGTATCACATATGACAGGCAAACTGATTGGGTTCTTGTGGATGGGCATTTGACAGGCCAGCGATATGTTGACGAACTTTGCGTACTGTCGTTGTTCCATTCGGTAGAGTTTTCACAGAAATGTTGAATTGCAAGTTGACAATGCCAGACCACGTGGAGCCCAGATCGTCACCGAGTTTGTCCGACGAGAAGGCATACGGACACTATACTGCCATTTCCCCGCGAGAACATCTGTGGGATGTTCTCGGGCGGAAAGTGTACGCCCAGCACACATCAACGTGGCCCTGCTTTGGGTAGCTCTTCGGGCGGCTTGGCGGGAATTATCATGGGCAACCATACGCAAGATAATTCACAGTATGACGTCAGGTTGTCGTACATGTATCGCCAAGATATTTCGTCAGATATTGATCAACACGACAGAAATTAATTTTACAGACATTTATCGTTACTACACCTTCACCTTCATTTCTTCAGTTCCCTTATTCTTTTGTCAGTAGGTGAGGTGAGGTGAAATGGGGTTTAACTTCGCGTCCAAGATTATTGCACTTATATAGTGACGTACATGCACGTGTGTGTGTGTGTGTGTGTGTGTGTGTGTGTGTGTGTGTGGCTGCTTGTACTAGTCCGGACTGATGCCGATTTATAGTGCTAGCTCACCGTGATACCATGCCGCAGTTTAACATGAATACCCCACTCGGACACAGGATACTGACTCCGAGCCGACCAGTCCTTGTTTAAGCCCCTTAATGCCGACAGGGTAACAACAAGTACCATCTTTTAACGTCTTTTGGTATGACGCGGTCGGGGATCGAACCCCGGACCTTCCGCTCTCTGGGTGGACGCTCTACCACTAGACCACGGAGGCGGTCCTTTGGTCAGTAGTGACGCTCTAATAGTTAGCGGTAACAAGAGACGAGTGACGAGTTAATATTAGAGGTCAGTGTCAGTCACATGACTTGGTAGTCTACATTGAAATGTATTGTTTTGTCACGTGGTGCGGACTAACCAATTAAATTGCAAGATTCTTAATAGAGGTATAACAAACATGATTAATATCTCTAGAAGAGTATTTGTGTAATTTCAAAAGGACAACCTTAAATTCGTATTTATTTTATTGCCATTACTTGTGTGAAACGTATGTGTTAAAAACAAACTTTGTAATATTATACATTCGTCCACAGAAAGAAAAGGATAGTTTAGTTTTCTTTGATGCAGAATATAAATGTCAGATTACAAAAAGGGTTTGAAACATGACATTCACATTATTCACCATCTATTTTTTTGTTTCAGACAAAAAGCAAGACGAACCAAGTCATATACCTGATAGTTTAACCTTTTTTCCGTGCAATACGAGTGCCCGTGTATTGACCTGAGAGACGATCACAACCATTCCGGAACACTTACATGGCAACCGAGATGTGTGAAATGAACTCATTCACATTGACATTATTCAAGGAAATATTGAGTTAAAATCAACTGAACGGACACTGAAACTGAAAGTGGGTCGAGGAACAAAAGGAAGATTGTAGGTGCATGCTAATATTTCAATATCATGCTCTTTCAGTTGTTTGACGAGGTCGTTACTGCTTATGACAAGTGAACTCAAAGAGCAAAATTATTCACAGTCAATATTTCATTCTTAAAAGAAATTATCCTCGAAGCAGTTCATTGTCGCGGAACTCAATATTGTTAGCCTTCCTTTATATAGTTACAGGTTCATAATTCGTATGTGTTTATTGTGTCTAAAACTTATGACATATTACAAATAGCTTCAAATTTTATTTCTTCGGCAAAATCAAAACAAACGGTTATTGGTGAAATTCCCTGAATTTAACATTAAATCAATCAACAGGGTTACATACAGAAGTCCAATCATCAGTCTTCATTTGTTGGATAATCTAGATGTTGGTTTAGACATGACCATGCAGTCTTTATTCACACTATTGCAACTTTTCTGTACCTAAACTAGGATCTCATGGTAATGTTTATATATATATGCTAGCATATTCATCGAAATGTCTCAATATTGTTAATAAGGAAGGCTATAAAATCAACGCCCTTAACATTTTAATCCTTTCTGTCAAAGAACCTCAAAACCAAACACAGTATCGGTGCCTCACTTTAGCTCACTTCCACATGGCGCTACCAAAGATTTTACTGCGGCAGTACCATAAAGCCGTGTACATTGAGACTGTAATGCAATGCTTAATTCTTACTGTGTGTCCAGCATTCAAAAATTCAAATGTCAAAGTCTATCTACATGTAAATTTTTCTAGCGAGTTTGTGTTTCATCGTTACTTCTACCACTCCAGCGCATGTAAAAATTACATGTAGCAAATGTATTCGTAAACTTTTTGAAAACTCTTTATTTCCGTTTCAGTCTTCTATTTTCATATTTTTTAATATTCTTTCAGATATTTAAGCTATTATTTCCTAAAACTGTTGTCAAGGTTTGTTTTGTTGTTCATATGTTTCATAAGATTTAAATGGTACAAGCGTCGGAAACGTATGTTCTAAATATATTTACATAATAAGCATACACACTTCCAAAGTACGAATGAGAAACATGATCGCCTTCATGCTCCAAAATACAATATACCTCTAATTTTGCATTTTGCAGGCTTGTTACATAATGTGGATGAAATAAAGACTATATTTTCCTTGAAGCACCCAGCCTTGATCTCAATCATGCCCCATGTCCTGTATCTGTGATATTATGGTTTATGTTTCATGTAATAAAGTGCTTAGCAATATCCTAGTAAGTTTCATTTTTCATCGCGAAACGTTAACGTCATGTAGACGGTACATAATGTTACCCTAAGATCGTCAATCAACTGACTCCTACGGAACTACGGGTGAGACCTGGTCACCAGTAACCTAATGGATCGGATGGTCAGGCTGGTTGCGTGTCATCGTACCCCGACGGCGTGAATTGTTTCTCATAATTTCAATAACAGGATTGTCTGGTCCAGACTTGATTATTTAAAGGCCACGTCACCTAGTTGGCCGATTGATGTGTGTGGCGTTGAAAATAAACAACACAAAATTTATCAACTGAAGCTTTCTCAATAGCGTTACGTTAGAGAGCATTTCCTCATATACTACGCATGTCAATAGCAATCTTAACGCTATGAAGACAGAGAAAAGATAACGAGATTAAATGTTGAAATCATATCAAATGGAACATGTAAAGCGTTGAGTGGACTAACTGTTTGATGATTTGTACATAATTTGTGTCAGTTGAAGTTCCACAATGCCCTGTTACATTGATGAAAACTATACGACGTGAAGTCATTCATGGTGCACATTGATAACATTACGTCATCTGAACATTAGGGTGACTTCAGTTAAGTTTATTTTAGGGTTGGCATATTTTGCAATATTTCTTCTCAAACTTCTTTCTTATAATGACGGAGGATGATCTTATGCCGCCATCAGATGTACATTTATATTTATAGCGTGTAGGGAGCTGGTCAGGTAGTTGATGAAGAACTAGGAGACATGGTTTTATTCTTTGTGATAACAATCAATCATAGTCTTCATGAGGTCTTTATCTGCACAGACCGCCTCCGTGGTCTAGTGGTAGGGCGTCTGCCCGGAGAGCGGAAGCTCCGGGGTTCGATCCCCGGCCGCGTCATACCATAAGACGTTAAAAGATGGTACTTGTTGTTACCCTGTCTGGCGCTCGGCATAAAGGGGCTAAAACAAAGACTGGTCGGCTCGGAGTAAGTATACTGTGTCAGAGTGGGGTATTCATGTTTAACTGCGGCATGGTATCTCAGTGAGCTGGCACTATAAATCGGCATCTGTCAGGACTAGTACAAACACGCACAGTACATGCACGTCGACGCGACGTTAACCCCAATTTGACCTCACCTCACATTCATCTGCACAATAGCTGTTGGCTCACGAACGACGGTATACGGCAGATCTTAGGTGGTGTAACGTAGAGTTGTGTCCCTTTAATGCACAAAGGTCAAGCCCAACATTCGCTGTGATAATGATCTTTGATTTGTCACGCAATATCCGTGCTCGTAGGTTTAACCGAAGTGATAAACATCCACGATGAATGTCATTTAGGACTTTCGATGAGAACGCCGAGGTGACTGAATCAAAAACACATGGCTGCTTTTGACCATCAATACAGAATACACGTACGCGTGGATCGATGCTCATGATGTCAATCAGCGGACTGTCTGGTCCAGACTCGATTATTCACAGATACGATACGATAGGATACGATACGATAACACTCATCACCCAATCCCAATAGTCGCCTCTTACAACAAGCACAGTCGTCTCTTACTATAAGCATTGGTTGCTGAAGACCAATTCCTAACCCGGATCTTCACGGTTTTGATACGAGTTGGCTTATTTCACAGTCTTCAAGATCAGTACAGGAACTAAAATAATGTAAATATAAGTGATGCATATATCTGCTTATGGTTAAACTAAGGGATCGGACTTCGTATTGTATTCATAGTCACTGAAACCTACAAGGGGTTATTCCCTGTAGAATTTACCCAAGCCCAACGTATAGGCAAACTGCGAACAAAAAACAGGTTAGTGTGATTTGGGCACCCATGCATCGGTACCTAACGTAAAAGAACTAGTTGTCATGGAGGAAAAATAGTTTGTTGGGCACAAATGACAACCGATAGTCATGATGTGGTCGGGAAACGCACACATAGTATGATTGGGGGCTCATTGACTTTGCATAGGCAAATATATTTGGTAGAAACTTGAAAAACTATTTTGTCAATCCCGCCTAAAGTTGATCTGTGGACAGGCATCTTGAAATTATGCGTGGCTGATCATGAGCAGTGTTGCGTCCCTTAGCTGCGCAAGGATCCGCTGGACGAGGGCCTGAATCAGAGTTTCACCCCGATAATAACCCTTGGTTTGTCTGCATTATGTCTTACCTGTGGAGTTCACAAGAGCGTAATGCTGAGTCACATTTAACTTTCCTCACACATTAAGCATGCACGGCGTGATATAGCTGAAATACTGTTTAAACCGGCGTTGCATCTAATTCATTCACTCAAGCAAACCTTGAAAAGAAATCGGTATTAAAAGTAAAATGAACCGAAAACAGTCTATAAAGCAATTGATTTTACGAAAACCATACATCCAAACCTCCAGGTCGCTGGGTCAGACGAGTGAGTAACGAGAAAACACATTTAAGTCGAATCAGCGATATTGTTAAAATGTGACGATTTCAATGACGGTGAGTCATCATGGCATGTTTTTGTTAAGGTGTGGGGCGATCGTTATTGTGGCTTTACACTACAATAACATTGTCGGTTGGTATTATTGGCCGAGATGTTTACAATAATAAGGGACAACACGTACGCCCTCTATCCGATAACTTCACGCAGAACCGTTTACGAATACGTTCAATAACGTGAAGAAGGTCGGCGGTATCAAGGACAAACAAACCGATATCAAACGTCTGGAGCGAGGGAACATACTCTGAGGTATTCCTGGTGCCGTGTCTACTTTGTAGACGACCTCCTTAGTGATCTCTATGATGCATAACGTGGTGAAGACGAACATTGCCAGCTGACAGATGAACACTTCACGTTGGTGTAAAGGACCACGGCTAACGAGAACACAGAAGGCGTGTGAAGTAATGAAATGGATGATGCTCATTAATCAACCAGCCCTTAAGCCGATGGCGACCTAGTACAGTCCTTAACCATTTGTTGGAAAAATATTTTTGGGGTACTTTGCGATATTCCTGAGTCTCTGAATGCGTTGCCCTGGGGTACTATCTTTCAATGTTTCCCTCTTCAATGCAACAAATGCTCTATATTTCCGACATGTACCACTTATTCACCAAACGGGATATTATTTGGTAATGGTCATGTTATAAGTTATTATGCTTTGGCCAATCAATATCACATATACCACATTCTATAAGGAATGGAGTTAATTTTCAAATAATGTTTTAAAATCATTCAGGACAAATACATTCATTTTTTTTGTGATCTAAATGCATGCCCAACCTGCGAAGCCTGATGCTAAACAGACATTAAACTTCGATTATCAGTATTCGTTATTTATAAACGTTTACCTGAAATAAAGAATGGTTTCACGGTGTTCATTGCAACTAGTCTGTGGAGGCCTAGGCACTGGTCAGAGTGCTCTGTGTGGTTCACATTTAAGTGATGCAATCAGGGTATTTTATGATTAATTGGTTCTCATGGTTGAAATTAATATTTCATGTTTGTTTTAATCAGCCAGAGCTCTGGCAATCACTAAGGTGTATTTTAGGGTTGGTTTTACTCGTTTTTTGAAATTGAAATGCGCTTAAGTAGATGTGGATTTCTCTTTCACGTAATATCGATTAATACGATCCCGTTTCATTGAATTTGCCCAATCTGTCAATGCCGTAAGCTTGTCGACGCCAGTCTTGCTATGAAGATAATCTGAAAAGGGCGAGACACGTTTATAAGACATGTCTAGCTACAAATAGCAAGAACACTTAATCTTAAGCATTAAAGAAGATCAATTCTTTCTTTAATATAATGTTACACCTCACCCTACTTTGATACATTAGTGATGTTCCGAGGCGTTTCTCAATAAGTCGGTCTTCTTCAGTTTAAAGGACAAATAGCAGCCCGAGTCAATATAAACAGCAAGGCTAATGTACTCAAATGTTCTGAGATTGTTCGATATTTCGTATTTACATGATATACAACATACACGCAAGAGATGACAACGAACACTGTTGTTTCTTTGATCATCATCTGAATGTGTCCGGCGGGTGTTGAGATACATGTATGCTTTGAAAATAGCGCAACAATATTACAAGCGCATACTGTTCTTAGTTTAAGACAGAAGTACGTATTTCAGTCGTTCGTTGGAAACACGAGACCGAAATAATCTGTGTCCTGAGGCAAGCGTTTTATTGCTACCGTTACATCAATAAGTTCAAGAATACGTATGACTCTTTCATTGGAAAATCGTTAGGCGGACATAACGTTCGGTTAACTGGTCACAAATCAGGTGAAGATAGGCAAAGTCAGTGACTGAGCGAATTGGATTAAACGCCGCCTCGAACAGTGTCCATTAGCCTTTGTCAAAGCCTAGTTTCTACCCTTAGCACATCAAGGCCACTTTTCTTTGCTCGACTCTGGCGCCAACTCGTGTAGATCACGAGTTGTGCCCCTTGTAATGAAAACGCGATATCCAATCAGATCGCTGTTCTTGTCTCGTAAAGCTTCACAAAGATGGTGACTACCACAGATAACGAAAAGCTTTGCAATTTCATCCCTGACACAAAAACATAGGCAATCGTTGGGGGATTTAAACGATGGGGAAAAACAGGCAGCGGTAAATCACTTTCATGCGAAGGTGTACCAATCGTGGATGTTCATTTTGTGAAACATTCTCTGATTGGACTATCGATATGTGCGACAGTCTCCGACGTTGTTAGAACCAACTAGCTGATAGGTTTCTGGCGTGTCCAAGTGACGCAACTCTTCACATCGAATTGCGATGCCCTAGACGACTGGCCCACCCGTGGTAGCATTACGATTGATATGGTTAGGTTACATTAACCCTTCTCACATTGCCCGTGAGTTGACATCGATTTGGCAATGCAACGAAGGTTTTTAAATCGTAAAACGCCGGAGAATAACTAATCTCGATTATCCGCCGAAACAGATTGCATTGGGCGTAACAGGCAAACTGGCGGTGAAAACTATATGAATGGATCACTAAAAATCAGTGATGACACTAGGTGTTTGCGAAAGTTCAAGCATGTCCTGTCCCACCGCTAGCACCCGTGTTTGATGAACTAACACTCTAAAAATCAAATCTGGAAATTTCGTTTTCATCACTGATAATGACTGAGATTTTCCCCAGTGTCAACGACTGTTTGTAGACCTAACCCCTCCTAACCTCAACTCACATCAGTCACGATCAGAGGAACACAGGGATTCGCCTAAAAGGTTTCCTTCGATGGTTCGACAAACCATCACCGCAATCTATCCACCGCTTCATCCCACGAGGACATTTGATACTGCGGTCGATACACGTTATCTTTTCGCTAAATGTTAATTTTGTGTTTAGAATCGAATTAAGATATGAAAGAAGGTTCCTGCCATTACAATTGACATGAGGATATGAAACTGCTGGCGTGATTCCCTACACGTAAAGTTCAAACGTTAAACAAGAGATATCCAACAACTACAATCCAGGTTGTCCTTGTGCATGTGTATCAGATTCTAATGAGAAAATCGTTATGAATCTGTCATGAGAAATATCAAGCACTCTCTCGACGAGCATTGCAATCGAGTTCATGTTTGAATCGTACACGAGATCAGACTGTCAGTAATCTATTGTAAAACGGACATGCTGACAGGGTTGTCAGCGTAATCAACAACTTGAAGGTGATCCGGTATCCTAGATGTTATCTACGTCAGCACTGGAACCGTGCCGTGTTAATGAGGCAAACGACCGAGGTCCCGTTTCAACAAATGAAATAAGCTCGCAAGTGCGTTGATGGATGGGTTTACGCCGGTTTGGGTTTTACGCTGCAGTGGTTCGGTAATACCACGGCGGGACTTGAAATGAGGGCTTCACACACTCTACCCATGTCCCTGCATAGAAATGCCCATTACAGATTTCTTCCGACCCTGGTTAAGTTTACGAAGACACAACAGTTTTCATTCCAAATCGTTAACCATGTTTCTTGTAAGTGTTAATCGTTCACAGTCCACACACAATGAAAATATTCATATACAGTGAGTCCGTTGCAGTCCACAGCAATCCTGTTCTTCAATCGTGTTAGAATCGTACATGGGATCGGAATCGATTGTAAAACGGATCTGCTGACAAAGCTAATTCCTCAAAAATAAAAGCGACAAAACTCAATAGAGCATATAACGATTCCGACTGTACCATTCCCATGTGTTTTTGAATCACTATCAAATAGTGAAGAGACCAGGTGTTCGTGAAAAGAAGAAACGTACCCTGTCCCATCGGTGGCACCCGTCACACATGCAAAGGCAAGTCAATTGTTCACCTGACAAACACGGGGACATATGGTACAAGCCAAAATAGGGAATTGCATCGAACATAATCTTTGCCAATGATCCGTCAAAACAATGTCCTCCACGTGTCTACCACTTTTCGAAACTTTGAGAACGTGCTTTTAAGTCACTATCAAATAATAACGATATCAGGTGTTCTCGAAAAGGTGAGCGTACCCTGCCCCACCGGTGGTACCCGTCACAAACACATGCAAAGACAAGTCAGTTGTTCACCTGAAAAACAACAACACTGGAACACATGATACAAGTCAAAATAGGGAATTGCATCCGACATCATTTTTGTCACTGATGCGTAAAATCGGGAAATGTCGTCCCCATGGCTATAATTAAACGTTTTGGAAACTTCACTGAGGCCTTGAGTGTTGTAACGTTTATCAAACAACTCCTGAGTAAAATCAGTATGACGCTCTTTAAAATCTTGGTAGAAAGAGCATGCTCGATGGTATCTCAAAAGTTGTGAAATGTAAACACCAGAGGCTGGAGCTGCTGGAATATTGCTCGACATGAAGGGAAAGTTGACTACAGGAAAGTTGAAGTCATCCCTCTTGTCATACAGCTTCGTGGAGAATGTTTTGTCAAACCATTTATCTCATATTTATATGTTTTTGAGTGTTAATTGTACATTAAGGCACACGGACGTAATAACTACATCATTCTGAACTGTTTCACTTAGCTTGCGCACACTACAGATAATATGACTTCAGAACCGAATTCGAATGGGTGTTACAGCCAAAATTGCATCGGACATGATTTTGGTCACTGATGCATCAAATTTGGAAATGGCCACATGTACACCGTAACACATATTTGAAAGCTTTACTAAGGCCAAGGAAAGGTGAGGTGAGGTAAAATGGGGTTTAACGTCGCGTCCAAGATTATTGCACTTAAATAGCGACGTGCATGTACGTGTGTGTGTTTGTGTGGCTGCTTGTACTAGTCCGGACTGATGCCGATTTATAGTGCTAGCTCACTGAGAGATACCATGCCGCAGTTTAACATGAATACCCCACTCAGACACAGTATACTGACTCCGAGCCGACCAGTCCTAGTTTTAGCCCCTTATTGCCGAGCGCCCGACAGGGTAACAACAAGTACCATCTTTTAACGTCTTTTGGTATGACACGGCCGGGGATCGAACCCCAGACCTTCCGCTCTCCGGGCGGACGCTCTACCACCAGACCACGGAGGCGGTTCCACGGAAAGGAATTCATTCTACTTCTTGACGCTTTATTATCATGTTCAATGGGAACTGATTGGCATGTGTCTAATAGAATGTAATAGAATTGTACTTAGCTACTCCTGTGAAACTGCTGAGGGGGCACGGGTGGCCCAGTCGTGTAAGGCGCCGCGATTCGCTGTGCAGAGTTGCGTCCCTTGGGCACGACAGAAACCTATGATTGTGGGTTCGAATGCCGGTTCGCCCCAATTATGTTTCTAGGTTTGTCAGCACCATACCCGTGCTCGTGGGTTTCACCGAAGTGGTAAACGTCTGAGACCTGCATCACTTCGGGCTTTCCTCCCACATTAAGCTGACACGCCGTGATATAACTGGAAATACTGCGGCGTTTAACCCAACTCACTCACTCACTCACTGAGCTGTATTTGAGAGCGATTGATCCCGTTTCAGTAAGATACATTTTAAGGTTAGGGACTTCAAAGCCGAACTTGAACATGGCAACCATATTGAAAGTGACTTGTATGGTTTTATTAATCTATAATTTACACAAGTACATGCTATAGCAGTTGCGTCATAAAAACGAAGTTTTAATCATTCTATAATTATCAGGTGAGCTGCATATCCTTCATTCTTTCTTTGCAAGATGCCGTTATTAACAAATACTCACACCGACTCAAAACATATACAGTGGACATGTCCACCTATTTCATGAACATCTGGAATAGTCATTGTGACTGTAGTGCTTTTAATGAAATCTGTCTAAACCGTGGTGCTCAATGTTCAACCACGACATATATCTAAATCGATGTAATCTATTCAATTTAACACTCGTATTGCAACGACATGTGTTTGGAACAGCTGCACAGAGGCTGCAGTGTGACCAGCCAACGGCAGATCAATGCATGCTTTTCAAACCTAGACGGTCTCTTCATGAAGAAGTACATGTACCTGTATTTCACAACAGATCGAAACATAATTCTTACAGTATTTGTAATACATATTTATCTCGGTTGTGAATGGTACACAAATGATAAGGAAGAGAAAACTATGGAGGTCAACTTCTTTATTATAATACGTATGTGTACCACTTCCAAATGCCTTTCAAAGACTTGTACACAAATGATGTTCTGTAACCACTATTATTTGAGGTACCGTAACATTTTGCTGTCAGTGTAGATGACACAGATGGTAACATACTGTAGAAATGAAATAAGGATGAATTTTAGGGTAACATGTTACAGTTGTTTCCTTCACTGCCGACAGTCTCCGTGGTCTAGTGGTAGAGCGTGCGCCCGGAGAGCGGCCGTGTCTGAGTGGGGTATTCATGTTAAACTGCGGCGTGGTATCTCAGTGTGCTAGCACTATAAATCGGCATCAGTCCGGACTAGTAAACGCAGCCACACACGAGTTTCTATCAAGATTTCAAAGAGCGTCATACAACTCTTACTCTGAAGTGGTTTGATGAAGTGTTACAAAATTCAAGGCCTCAGTAAAGTTTCCAAAACGTTTAATGTTAGCCATGTGGACGACATTTCCAAGTTTTACGCATCAGTGACAAAAATGATGTCGGATGCAATTCCCTATTTTGATTTGTACCATATGATCCAGTGTTTTGTTTTTTCAGGTAAACAACTGACTTGCCTTTGCATGTGTTTGTGACGGGTACAACCGATGGGGCAGGGTACGCTCACCTTTTCGAGAACACCTGATACCGTCATTATTTGATGGTGACTTATAAGCACGTGTTCATGATATATTCGGAATACTATCAACTATGCAGAGGTTTCTGTGGGATGTGGAAAGCGTTTTGTCGCTTTATTTATTGAAGGGGTTTACTCGACCAAAAGGTCATGTATTCTCTGACATGCAAAAACATACTTCTGACGCCAACACTAACACCGTGCTTTAAACGCAAGTTTAGTTTTACTTTGATGAAGCAATAAATTGAAGACTTCACCATGGAGAATATTACCCTTATTTCACAATTATGGATGCTGGAATTGAAATTAATTCTCAGACTTCTTCGTTGGTTTAATCAAATATTGCAATACGGTTATATATCGGTTTAATCGAGCATGCCGTATATTATACCTCATTGCGATAATGATAAAAACAAACACAGAACTTAGTTTGGAGCTCAATTCGAATGACTAAACGCTTAAATAAACCGTCCACTCTAGTTACTTGCATGGCTGGGGAAGCTCTGTACCAATTAAGTCAATAGTGGCATTCTGAAACATATGGGTCCAGGGTATCATTGAATGGAGATATAATACGAAAATGTATATATAATCGAGAATGAGAATGATATCGATCTTTCAAACATTAATTTTAAAATATTAGATATTAGAATATTACAATACGATTAAATCCGACTTGTAGACGTTATTTCAAGCAGGATATGGGTGAGTGATAGTTGAGTGGTTAAGTGGCTGAGTGAGTGAGTGAGTGAGTGAGTGAGTGAGTGAGTGAGTGAGTGAGTGAGTGTGACCCCTCTTCAGTTTCTCATCAAAGAGCAATAACCAGCGTGTGCTCCAATCGTAAGCTATGGCGATAGCTTATATTGTACCGTTAGCAAAATGCCATTGAATCGACACCAAAGGGGACTTCCTGTTATCCAGCACGAGACAGACAAAAACATAAACTATCTAATCTGTGTCGTGAAGCAGACCATGTGACAGTGGTTAGTTTGACACAATACATCAACCACACAACGCGTCTCACCTTCCTAGCCTATACAGCGAACCCGGACCTTTGTACATAATCCGAGACATATAGGGTGTAGAGTTTGTGCGTAAGTTTAGTGTTGACAAATTGCTTACCCCGTGGGGATTCCGGGTTGGTTCACAACAACCTCTGCCTGTCGCACGACTTGATTTATTGGATCAGGTTATAGGCTGGGTGACTTGTCTGACTGCGTGTCACTGTACCCTGACGGCGTGGGACGTTATTCATAATATCAATCACTGGTTTCCTGGTACAGACTCGCATATACACGCCGCTGTCAAATAACTTAAATGTTGCTTTCGTAAGGCGTTAAACAACAAACATATTGTTTGTTTGTTTGTTTGTTTGTTTGTTTGTTTGTTTGCTTCTATAACTTCGCAGACATAGAGTATTTCACTGGGGAAGTAACAGTCCTGATTCACATGTTTTGCTGACTGTCTTTCAAAGCTTCACTCAGGATATTTCAAAATCCCCCATACAGTAGTGCTTCTTATATCTGCGTTATCGTAGCTAGGTGTTGTTCCTCCTTTACTGTCCGAGATCCACTGGTCGCGGATACACTGCTACTGTTCACTCCTTCATAATGTTTCATGTCTGATGGACCGTCTAGTGGTAGAGCGTCCACCCGGAGAGCGGAAGGTACGGGGTTCGACCCCCGGCCTTGTCATACCAAAAGACGTTTAAAGATGGTACTTGTTGTAACCCTGTCGGGCGATCGGCTTTAAGGGGCTCAAACAAGGACTGGTCAGCATACTATGTCTGAGTGGGGTAGTCAGCCGCGGCATGGTATTTCAGTGGACTAGCACAATACATCGGCATCAGTCCGGACTAGTACAAGCAGCCACACACACACACATACGTGCATGCACATCGCTATATAAGTGCAATAATCTTGGAGACGACGTTGAACCCCATTTCACCTCAAACCCATGTCGGATTATGATTTTGCAAGAGCCTTCAAATGCTCCGTGAGTGCTAATTACAGAATACCGTGAAATTGTTTATAACATCTTGTTCCCAGGACATTTATGTACATCAAATAATGCGGTTTGATGTATTTATTACCATTAGCATTATGAGCCTATAAACACAAAGGGGTAGAGTTTACTGCCCGGCCGCTGTTTTAAAATAGGCTGATTGTGTGTCATCGTACCCGGATGGTGTGGGTCGTTTTGTTAGGCTGTCGACTATTGGTGTGCCTGGCCACACTCGAGTATTTACATACCGTCGTTTTATAGCTGGCATTTTTGGGGTTGCGGCGTAAAACAATCTTCACAAACTCACGCTGATAAGGTGGATGTGGCCCCTTTGAGACTCTGGTCGCGGAATCTGGTCTCTGCGTTGCGAGTTACGTTCTGAGGCATATATGGAGGGCTCGTTAAACACTCTGTTTTATGGAGGAATAAAAATGTATGTGTCATAAATTGCCTTCACTTTGTGTGACAGATTGACGAGACTTATATGAATCAACACATCCTTGGTGGTAAACACGTTTTAGTATCCATATGATTCAAGATAACGAGGTCTAAATTCACACGGAGCACGAACAATAATGATCGCATGTGCCCTAGGCCTATACCTCTGTTGACGCAAGGCAGACACCGCTACTGCCAGGATAGTGTCAGCCGGGGTAATGAGTTGGACGTAATGATGCAGGTGATCAGTATCAGTTGACTGTCGGTGTGGACGCCATATGAATACTGTGGGCTTCTGGACACGACTCTTGCCATTGATAGGGAGGAGGACTTCCTCGCTGAGCTAATCATGACGCATGGTTGCTGGAGCTTACAGTACTTGTGTGTATGAACGGATCTGAATCACATGACTTGTCAAATTCGTGTTTAATTTTCCTCGTACGCACACACACAAAGACATACACACACTGAACACCGTTACAGTGGTTGTTTCCTCTTAATATAACCATGTACTGTAACCTAGTCTCGTGGCTACAGGGGCGGTCGGGTAGCCTAGTGGTTAAAGCGTTGGCTCGTCACGCCGAAGACCCGGGTTCGATTCCCGACATGGGTACAATGTGTGAAGCCCATATCTGGTGTCCCCCGCCGTGATATTGCTGGAATATTGCTAAAAGCGGCGTAAAACCATACTCACTCACTCACTCGTGGCTATATCATGCTCATCAAAACTCTTTCCATATCCGACTATTTCATAAGCATGTGTTATCGAATCACCATCAAATAGTGACGATACCAGGCGTTCACGAAAAGGGAGCGTATCCAGCACAAGTGGCACCCGTCATAAACACATGCAAAGGCATGTCAATTGTAACACGAAAATTTAGAGACCATTCAGTTTGGTTCAAGTCAAAGTAGGGAATTGCGTCAGACATAAGTTTTAGTCATTGTCCTCTACATGTCCACTAAAAACCTTTTTAAGTCTTTACTGAGACCTTGTTGTAACCCAAACTTTTGAGCAAAGTCGTAAGATGCTCTTTGAAATCTTTGAAGATCTAGTATGCTCAATAGTACCGCAAAAGTTGTGAAATGTAGACAACAAAGGCTGGAGCTGCTGGAATAATGCCCGCCGTGAAGTGAAAGTTGACTTTTGGAAAGCTAAAATCATACCTCTTGTCACAGAGTCTTGCGGAGAGTTTTACGTCACTCCAATCTGTATGTTTATAGATCTAAATAGGAAACATCTTCACTGATCTTTGTTTTCAGTTCAGTGGAAGGGGTTGAGCCGGATCAACTGATTGTGGGTACAAATCCAAGGTTCGCTCTGCTTATTATCCTTGATTCTTATTATTTACCCCTGGCTTTCACCAATATGACCTACATCAATTTTTGGACTTTCGTCCCACCATAACCTGAAAACGACACCAATTGTTCTGGCAACTCTTACACACTGTCCTATTTTCCTGGAGGCCTGCAGTTTAGGGATATGTGTTACGTTCATGATATAGTCGGAATCATACAATGGACAAAGCAGAAATTTTGTATTATTATTGAAGATGTTTTTTCGTTTTTATCTACATACATATGGACATGATTTTAATATGCCACTGAATATACTTGAATACAACAACGAACCAATGACCAAATGTCTGAAAAATGACCAAAATCAATACAGTACATATAAAATACACAAAACTGCCGGGCAAAGGAAAGTAAACTTAAAATTGGATTTGGCGTAAACAACTACAAATATTATCAAAATGTTCCTATGCTGGAAACAGTGGCCGAAACACTGCAAACTTGGATCCAAATCACAACTATGATACCCCCGACAAATACATCAGCATAAAATAATAATTTCAGTTTTAGCTACTATCAAACATGAGTGTATACTTTCTTCTGTGCAGCAGTTTAGGTCATTCTTCAGACATGGTCGTTGTGATAAACAATGGACCAGTCAGTAATGTAGTGAGTGAGTGAGTAAGGTTTAACGCCGCTTTTAGCAATATTCCAACAATATCACGGCGGGGGACACCAGAAATGGGCTTCACACATTGTACCCATGTCGGGAATCGAACCCGGGTCTTCTGCGTGACGAGTGAACGCTTTAACCACTAAGCTACACAACCGCCCCTTCAGTAATGTAGGATTCTACCAGAAGTATGTAAAGCAATGCTAGAGTAAGAGAAGCACAATCATGCGAGACATCACGTGAAGAACGCTACTTGACTTAAGCAAGCATAACAATACACCCCAGCATTTCGTTTATGTTTTACACGTCTATGCTGTTATTTCAAAGCAAACCAACCTCCATCGCGAACAGATTTAGATAAAAGTATGTTTAGCTGACTCGTAGCTATTATTGTTCCACTCATGCCGAACGAACTTCTGATTCCAGCCCATGAACACAGAACACCAGGGAGATATATTCACAGATTACATGAAGGGGTGTACCCTGTGTGAACACACCTGGATATAAACAAACATTGTAACCTTCACAGGAAGAGGTGTTGGAATACACACCTAAGGTAGGGCCACAACAACATCTGTACCTGGTATTTCTGGGCTGTGGGATCTCTTCAGCATCTTGGGATTATCATTGATCTACAAGTTATTCTCAAGAATGTTTTTCGTATGAAGCGACGTACACAAATATGTGATTGGAGCCTCTCCACAGTGGGCGTCTTGGCGTCTTACTTACGTGTGGGGTAAAGGCGACTTTCACGTTAACATGCCCGGGATATGAGAACGATCTGAAACAGGTATGTGGGCTGAATGTTTTGTTTCAAGACTGCGACTAATGACGTTGTATATACGTTATGATCAGCAGTGCTGCTGATAAGACACATTTACGTTTTGCAAGGTTCTGGGTTCGAATCCTAGATTAATGCTAGGTGATAAATCTCTACGAATTGTGGTTGCGCGTGGTTCTGTGCATAGTGCACAAGTCAGTTTCGGAAGTTAAGCAACGGTGGCGGCGGAGAGAAGCGGGATGGGTGACCATGCTCGACAAGCTTGACACTTAGGTTCTAGGGTTTCGGCCGTGCCCTACATTAAACCATAGGTTATAATACGCACGGTGTCTCCAAAGGCAAGCATATTTGTTCGAAATATGCCTCTGTTAATCCAGTAGCGAATAGGTACACGGTTAGCTAACATGTTAGTACAAAACATGGTAACACACTCCTTAGGGAGCTGAGAATGTATTTTCAGTGGAAACTGATCTATCCACCGGAGTAATAACTGTGTAGAGCCAATATAGATCCGCATTTATACTATTATCACTTTTACATTGACCCCTCCCCGCATTTAAAGCAGCCACGAACCTGTTCACTAACTCTTTATTGTCCACACTTTAGGGTATAGTATAGTGAAGGATAAGCGTCTTCTATATAAGCCATATACGTTGGGTTAACTGTGGCGCCATGACCATGGGGACATTGACGTTTGCATTACGTCATCGATGCCGAAAGACGCCAGAAATCGTGTTTTTCGTATGGCTTCCATTCAATAATTTTATGAAATGTTGAAAAATGTCTCGATGTCTCCAAAATGTTCAAATTCAAACATGACTTCCACGTGAACGTGCAAGTTCTTTTTGATTATAGATAAAAAATAATTCCACTTTAATAGTTTCTCACTTTTATTACCATATGGGAAGTTAAAGGACGCAAAATTGTATGAACTTCTGAAACAAGTGTTCGGGTTGGGTTTTTTTAAATAAAAAAACCACACACTTAATGTGTTAGAACTGACATGCAAATGTTCAATTCCCATGCCTGTTCTAATGTTAAATGTCTTTAAAGATCGCCAACCTTGTTAAACGTCAAAGACATTCAAGACCAACATAAGAAAAGCTGTGTAATTCAATTTCACATAACATTCAATTCATTGCCTGAAAAACGGCTTATCTAAATACACCCTCCATCTATTTAAGACGCCCAATCCGCAGGACGTGACTACCAAGCGAACTCTTTCACAATGTTCCTTGAAAGCAATGGAAACGGCACTAATACAACAGAAGAATCGATATGAATTGCGTATTAGGACGTTCTCCTTGTAAAAGTCTCGAATGTGACTCAAAGAAAACAAATAAACGTGGGCGAACCTCAAGAGAAACATCCCACGTGGATGTTAGCAAAAGAGGTGGCCGGAATTTGGGTCTCTAGCCTAACGCTGTTTTATCAAATGGAGCTCTGTGATGGTATTCATGTTTCGTCGTTTCCTAGGAAACGCAAGTCATTGCAGGAACCTATTAACGCTGCGACTGTCCGCATGTGCTTCAGTTCACAAACTGAAAGAAAACATCGAATTATGTTCAAGGTGATCGAGCATAACGACTATCATGTATATTCTAGGCACCATAGCTCATCGTGAAAGGCGTCAGTGCCTCGAAAACACACCAACTACTATTAAAAGTTGAATGGAAACGCGGCCAGGATAATGTGTGTTAATATGTTCTTTTGAAACGGGGGCAATGGGGCACAGTCTTCTAAAGCGTCCCTTGGGCGTGGCAGAAACCTATGATTTAACCTAGGCATGTTTCTAGGTTGGTCAGCATCTACCCGTTTGAAAACGTCCAAGTTGTTTGGTTTGTTGTTTAAAGCCGCACTCAGCAATATTCCAGCTATATGACGGCGGTCTGTAAATAATTGAGTCTGGACCAGACAACCCAGTGATTAATATTATGAGCATCGATCCACGCAATTGGGATCGATGACATGCATCAACCAAGTCAGCGAGACTGACCACCCGATCCCGTTAGTCGCCTTTTACGACAAGCATAGTCGCCTTTTACGGCAAGCATGGGTTGCTGAAGACCTATTCTACCCCGGATGTTCACGTCTAAGACCTACATGACAATGGGTTTTACATCCACATTACGCTGACACGCCGTGATATTACTGGGAAACTATTCAAATGGGCTTTAAACCAAACCCACTCACTCCTTTGAAACTGAGACGATAAACATCTCTAACATATATAGTACCATTGATGTCGTCAAGGTAAACATAGAAATAACAAATTGATGGAGTTCTCGTTCTTCATGTAGTTAATACAATACGATACAGAAAATCGCTTTGAACATGATTGGGAGATAAACCCGTGTCTTAAAAACTGGATAATATTTTCGTAGACTTCCACGTAAATAGATGTTAGAAAATCCATCGGTGGTTCCGGACGCGTCATGCTAAAATACGTTAAAAATGGTACTTGTTGTTACTTTGCCTGTCACTCGTATCTCACTGGTAACTCAGTAGCATAGCACTATAACGCCATCAATAATGCGGACTAGTACCAGCAGCCCGCAACACACACACACACACACACACACACACACACACACACACACACACGGTGAATCATACAGGTAGCAAGCCCATGGGTCCACGAGCGTTATATTCTGCCACAGTGTCGGTAAACCAAAAATTAAGTAACCTTTTGAAATCGACAAGAGTAGTGCAGTTGACACATAAAGAAACAAAGTGACGATAAACAAAGTCAGAAAAAATCGTTAATGTGAATTTAACGCAGCCGCTAAAACCGCAATATTCCAGCTATATGACGGCGGTCAGTAAATAATCGAGTCTGAAACAGACACATCCAGTGACTGGCATCATGAGCATCGATCCACGCAATTGAGAGACGATGACATGCATCAACCACAACTTCTTAGCATAGTCGCCTTTTACGGCAAGCGTGGGTTGCTGAAGACCTATTTTACCCCAGATCGAATTATCGTAATGTACAACATTTAGACAAGTTGTTATTTGAGTTGAACATCGTTTTCTAAGGTTTTGTTTATTGATTATTTCAGATATAGTGCAAGTTGCAGATGTTTTTTTAGAAACCGAATGAAAATATGCTACCCCCTTTGAATGATGAACGGTAAAAATGCGCCATCCCGCAACAACCTGTTGCGACTGACCCCATGCAGAATCCAAAAGGTTCCATGTCTTGTATGTGTGTACAGTAGGAATGAGTGAGTGAGTTTATGTTGAACATCGCATCGGCGATATCTCAGCCACATTGCGACTTTAACAGTCGGACAATTTGAATCTTCTGCTCAATTTTTGTGCGTTTCACGAAAGAAGTAAATAATCCAACGTGCGACATGTTCCTCAAAGAATATACTGTCAGTCCGTTTGTATAACCGTTTATATACTGCTGAAAACGATATTGAACCCAACTCATTCATAAGAACAAGTCGAGTCTTTTTTCTCTGTAAAGAATGACATTGATTTTACTAATGCTTCGTTCTCCCTGTACTGGCGTCGCTGTCACAACGTGCCTTCCTCGTGGTAGGACACAACCCCCAACCCCCCTCCTCCCTTTGATGTTCTAGTATCCTAGTGGGTGCAAACTGTGCAAATTAAAAAAAAAGAATTTATATATTTTACATTTATGTGAAAAATCAATTAATAAAAAGATATAAAATATATTTGATGTCTTAGATGTTTGCCCTCTTTTAACTAATTGTTGTTATCATAACAAACTTGACTATGTAACGAATGTCAGTGTAAATAATTCATCTACTGTGTTGTATATTTTTGCTCCTTGACAGTCAATGCGCTTGTGTGTTAAAGAACGTTACTTGATCAGAGAACGACATAGGGGAGGAAGCGTTCGTAAAAGACTGACTGTAATAATGTTCCTGTGTGTTTCTTCATCAGGGTTTTTACCTCTGCTGTGAAACGTTAAATGCGGCGTAAAACTGTTTTCGCTCTGTGATATAATACTAACGTTAGGAGTATCTTCACAAACAATGCGTGGACAATGTGGAGAACATGGAGATTCGCTGTGCAGAGTTGCGGGCACGCTAGAAACCGATGTGGTAAACTTATGAGACCTGCATCACTTCGGGCTTTCCTCCCACATTAAGCTGTCACGCCGTGATATAACTGGATTACTGTTAAAAGCAGCGTTAAACCCATCTCACTCACTCACTATTAAATAAGGTCTGTATCTGTAAATAAATACATAAAACTGTTAAATGTTGAGTGTAGTCGCTTATATGGACGCATATAGTCAAGATCAACACGATGTCTTATGTGAGATAATCAAAAAGAATTCTTCATGTACTTCCTTCATAAAACTTACCTGTAACATTCAATATTACTTCAGATCAGGTGTGTTTGTTGTTAACCCCCAAGTCCGCAAGTCTGGACCAGACAATCCGGTGACTGACATCATGCGCATAGATCTACGCAATTGGGATACGGTGACATGCATCAACTAAGTTGACGAGCCTGACCAGCCGATCCCGTTAGTCGCCTGTTGCGACAAGCATACCACCCGATCCAGTTAGTTGCCTCTTACGACAAGCACACGACCCGATCCCGTTAGTCGCCTCTTACGACAAGCATACCACCCGATCCCGTTAGTCGTATCTTGCGACAAGAATAGTCATCTATTACAATATGGGTTGCAGTCAACTCTGACCCGGATCTTCACGGGTGTCAGCACAGATCTGTATTTTGTCTGCACAAAATATACAAGATACACGGCATATCCCTTCTGAAAATAAGGTGGATTTTGTTTGAAAATGTAGTTTGTCTCGTGTGAATGCATTTATGGATATAATTAAATAGGGGAAAAATTCAGATATTATTAAATCCTGGTACGGCTATTTAGAACTCATCCTTCTGCAATAAACAGATGAAGGATTGAAACTTGAATATCATTTACTATTGCTCATAATGAATAAGATCATTCTGTATAAGAAAATGATAAAATGTTGTCAAGCAGTTGGGAAATCTAAACATAACCAATAAATCTGAAAATCTCCTTTTTAGTGAACAAGAAAGTCGAGGAAGTAGATTATTTATTTAGATAACATATTGCATTACTATGAAACAAAATGAGCCATAATTATACTTCGTATAAACGAATAAAAAATATTGTATACATCTCGTGTACCTGCCAGATTTCATGAACTCCATGTATTTATTCCTGGATGAGATTCATTCTTCAAATATGTCCTATTTGTGCTATCTATTTGTGCTGTAGTATATTTCTAGATGCATACGTTATAAAGCGCCTTATAAAATAACATTAGCATTTCCAGGATGTGTTTACAATGAAAAGGCTAGTATTCTCTTGACGTCTTTCATAAATTTTACTTTATGCAAAACGCCTACTTACGAACTTGTAACACGAACGTGTTTCCTTACAAAGATGTGTGTGTCGCGGACTTTATGCCATCAACGGAACCCGCATCTGTACCATCACTGAGTGTTCTCAAAATCCACCTGGCATTTTCCACCCCACTTATGGCTGAACCCACAACGTATCCGTCAAACTCAGAGTATGCATCCCCTGCAAAGAATAACCGACCAACAGGTGCCCGAATGGCACTGAAAGCCGCTTTTGAAATACCAGGCTCCACGTTGGCAAAGCTTCCCTGGTACAGCGGGTCTGTTTTCCATCGAGTTATTAAAACATCTACCGGTTCAGAAACATTTTCTTTTGAGTAAACTTGTCTCAAAACTTCCATGACCTCTTTAATAATCTCCGCATCATCAATATTGCTTAATCTGTTAGCTTCTTCTCCAAATGTAACAAGCTGAAGAATATTTGTGCCTTTGATAGACATGGCATGCGAATTGTGATTAATCCACACAGGGTAGAAGCCTCTTCTTTCGTGAGCGTGAAGAATGTATAAGGTGTTATCCCAGAACTGACCTGGAGTGTCTGGGAACTTAAGGTATATACTCATGTAATTTTCAAATCGCACACTTGCCAAATTGTCGACCTTCCAATCAGGTAGAACTGGATTAAATATTACAGATCCGCTTTTGAGAACACCTAAGCTAAACGTTAGTAATGCAAGCTCTGCTGTGTATATGTTTCCACTAGCTGTCTCAACAATCACGCCACAGTCTGTGTAGTTAATACTGCGTACGACTTCATTCAGTATCAAACGTTCGTCGTTTTCTTCCAGAACCTCGCATGCAATGTTCCTGATGACTGACTCAAACCCATTCTTGTCTGCAACGTAAAACATATCATCGATGTATTGTTGCAAGATTCCATCACTCAGACAGGACGACACATCAGGCGTATTACCATACTGAAAATCGTATTCGAAAATCTCGACGACTTTGTCCACAGCTGTCACAGGTTCCCACTTCCCCAGATCCAAACAAGCCCTGATTGACATGTCACTTTGAACGCCATTTCTCACCCGAGTTGTCATTTCCGACAGTTTTTTCTTTGCTATTGACAGTTTTTCCCATGCCTTTGTACCCGCAGTGGCCGTTACGTCCTCACCGTTCATATATCTTATCAATACATCATTTCCATCAAGCTTTCGGCCTGAGGTATTGTATTTCTGTATAGTCTGCCACAGCGGATTTCTATCCTCCCTGAGCATCATCCAGTTCGCTCCCACCTCAACCGTTTTCCCACCAAATTGGACTGATTTTAACCTGCCACCAACCCTGTTAGAGCCTTCGATGATCAAAAATTCTGTGAGGCCATTTTTTGTTAATTCTTTGGCTGCCGACATTCCTGCTGCTCCCGCCCCAAGAATCAGAACCTTCGCCCTATCTGAAACATTATTTTTTTGCGTTAAAGAGCAAGTAAAGTCAACATAGCAACTTTGCAGATTTTAATACTTTAGGCCATACTTAATCACCAATGCTTCACCAAAAGTAAATTTGAAACTCGGAAATAGCGTAGAACTGACGATAAAAAAAACGGCAGTTGAAATCATCCCTCTAATTAAAAATTACGCTACTGCTGGGCTTCCCCTCAGTGGGGTTAAAACGGGTTCCCGGTGTTAGACGCGTAGCGCAGTTTCAACGATCGGGCCGGCGCCCAGTCTGCATGGTTTATTGGGGGTCTTCCTTCTTGTCCAACACCTAGTGTAGTCTAGTGTGATAGGTACAAATTCACCCGACCGTGGTGATGAGTAAGACATTGGGGATTAAGCCTAAGGAGGGCATCTCACATATGATACAACTAATTTGTGAATATCTCACAAAACACAACGACTCCACTAACTGGTGAACTGTATTCACATAACTTTTAAAATATATATCAATGAGAGAAAATAATAATGATTAAGTAAACGATTTGGGTTATAGAGACAAGAAACATTATTCACTGTGGCAGATGCGCAGGTTTATTTACAGTTTATTCTCAATTGTTAGAAGGGTCGGCACTTGTTTGTTTGTTTACCGGATACACGTTCATGATTCAGACCAGACGTCAAGCTTCCATTGGAAATATTTCCAAAGAGGATGTCCAACCACCATTAACACCAAAGACTTTGTCATGAAGCACAAAATATGTCACTGAGCAGTGAGTTGAAACCAACAAATAATCTCGAGGTGAGGCATCCAAATCTGTACCAATATTCATGGAGATACTGCAGGTTGAGCAGGACAATACTGCGATCACATCCTGTCAGTTTGACGCAACCCAAGAACGAGAACTTTCGAAACCGAGACAAATGCCCATGAGAGGGAGAAGAGACATCTTCTCGCCAACCAGAAACCAGTTAACGATTATCACAATGCTGTTTCACATTTGTTTGTACTATGAATTATGTAGTGTTTGATAAGACAACACAATGCGGTTCGTGTGTAGGTTAGGGTGGTTCTGTAGATGTTGACACATGTTGCCCACATTTGTGTACAACCTGAGGCTAAAATTACTTTCTCACAATATTAAGTGGAACAAATTATTTTTTCAACCCTGGACCCGTGAAGATCCGGGGTAGAATAGGTTTGCTTTCAACCCATGCTTGCCGTAAAAGGCGACTATGGTTGTCGTAAGAGGCGACGAGCGGCATCGTGTGGTCAGGCTCGCTGACTTGGTTGATGCATGTCATCGATCCCAATTGCGTGGATCGATGCTAATGATATCAATCACTGGACTATCTGGTCCAGACTCGATTATTTACAGACCGCCGTCATAAAGCTGGACTATTGATGAGAGCAGCGATAAACAACAAACCAACCAACCCTCAAAGGTAATGGAACGATTGTATAAGTATTAAACAGGAAGAGCATTGTATCTGGATGTCCTTATGTCCTAGTGCCGAGGTTTGGCATTTAGAATGAATTATAATTTTACACATGCGTACCTGATAGTAGTTGGATGATTAGATGTAAAGTTACATATGTGATTTCACAAGTTGATCTGATACAGCTTCAGTGACAGTAAATCATCACCAGTGGGGCTATATATTATTGTATCTACCAATGAAAGTATCACTTTACTTTCTGTTGTATTAAATATAAATCTGTATGCTTACTGGTCTTTCCATTTGAATTGTGGCTGCACTCTTGGGCATGTATGTCCTTTCTCACAGACACAGTGATTCCATAGGCCACCACCTCAACATACATTATCAGTAGAAAAGCCACACCGAACGACGCCATCTGCGGAATATACATAGTTTAGGTTGAAATAATTTTTTAGTTAATCGCAAAGGGCTAAGCCTTGTTTACATGCATATTCATTTACATGAGTACTAGCATATTTACTCACATAAGTAAATTTACTCAAATTGAGTAAATATGTCATGTAAAGTATTTATACTCCTGAAGCAAATTTCCACCACCTAAAGAGGTCGTGTAAAAGTATCTATTCTCCCAAAGGATTTTTGGTCTACCCATGTAAGTAAACTGATTGCATCATGGCAATAAAACTTATTAATGATAATTGATGTTGTTGTTACTATCCTTGTCTACACCTTAAAACTTGCTAAATGTCTTTGTCACACGTCAATGTGACAATCGATTCCTTTATTAAGATGGCCCGGTGAAGATCCGGGGAGGAATAGGTCTTCAGCAACCCCCGCTTGCCGTAAAAGGCGACTATGCTTGTCGTAAGAGGCGACTAACGGCATAGGGTAGTCAAGTTCGCTGACTTGTTTGATGCATGTCATCGATCCCAATTGCGTGGATGGAGCTCATGATATGATGCGTTCAACAATAAAAACCAACCAACTTTATTATGATACATCTTCAGAACCATTATGTGTTGTGCCACTTGTACAACCCATACCGGTCTTTTTCTTCTTTTATTGTCAGAAATTAAAGAATGTTTGTTGTACACCACATTGTTCTGAAGTAAAACACAATAAGCAATTGAGATGATGATCTTTTATTCAAAAGTTTAATAATACGAATCGCAACATGTTAATCATCATCAGTGTTATAGTACAGATGAAGGTTGTCCATGAAGATTGATAATACAGTCATGGTATTATACCACAGACAAGTTTAAGAACCATAAACATTTCATGCACTGACGAAATATGTTGCCAAGTCATATGCAGGCTTGGTGCCCTTTGCAGAGGATCGTCAACATCTTCATCATGATGCCCTTGTATCTCTCGTGTCTCATTACACAAAGGTTATTGAGCACGACACACGTAGTTATAATTGTGCTGATAACTCAACGTCAAGGTCTGGTCTCTTCTGGATACGTCGCCATCTTCCCTTGGGTGAGTGAGGTAAAGTTTAACGTCACGTCGGCAATATTCCAGCCATATCGTGACGAGACAACATTTACGTAATTACAGATTTACGTAAAACTAGTTTGAGATCACGTAAAAATAAATTCGCAGTCAACAACACAATATAAAAACGGGCTATAGATCGCCAGCGACTAAAGATAGATCACCACACTAGGGGCCATGGGGACTTTTGCTTTCTGCATGCATCCCAGCAGGATTTCCATCATTCCTTTAGGCGATTATTGACACATTTTGCCTAACATTAAAACTACATTTTCTACGATTAAAAAACCTGGTAAGAATATATCTACTTTGAATGACGTGGTCTTAGGTATAGGATAAAACACGTCCGGGGGTTGTTATGATATTTAAAACCCGCATCCCGTGGGATTTTCCGAGGGAAAGGGTTTTAAATATCATAACAACCCGAGGGGAAGTGTTTTGTCTTACTTATAAACCGATTTTGAACCTTAAAACAACATTTATCAACATTTTTATGTTTCGAACATACTTTCACGAACCTTAGGAAAGCGGCGTAGAATATCTGTTGCTGGCGTACAGATCTTGAAAATCTAAAAATCACTTCAGCTTCTCAACACCTCTGTAGCCTTGTGGTACACTCACTGGGCTAGAGATATGAAGGTTGCGAGTTCGATCCTCGGGAATATAAAGAAAACATTTGTCATTTGATTTTACATTTCATTACATGTTACAATCTGAACGAAAGTTATATTTATAAAATCCCTGGGATATTATAACACATTATATAGCAAATATGACTTGAATATCCTATAAAATCCCAGGGATATTACAACGTCCCTGTTTATGAGATTTCAACTGACTGGAGAACAATAGGATGACGTCACACTACTTCAACCCCCTTCGAGGGTATATCCACTTATATCTCCATCTTCCCTTGAACCCCTAAAGGTGGTCTCGATGGTAATGTGTTGCTTGTAGTTGAACTACCTCTGTGCTGCTGTCAGATTGTTATATGTGTGTACGGCTGAAGTACTCAGGACCCGGTTGTATGAAACGTGTCATGAAACCTTCATTAACAAATGTGTCATTAAATCCAGTTGTACTTACGTTTTAATGACGTCGTGCTGTCATTAGCGCGTCTTTAACTTAATGAAGGTTTTGGGGCATCATTAGCGTGTCATTAAAAACAAACATGGTTGTGAACATACTTTTGAACGCTTAGGACGCGAAAGGAAAGTGCGTGTTTTCAGAAAGCGAGCTCGAATCCATGACGTTGAAGAAGTAAGGGCCCGCTCCCGTTTTGGGAAGGCAATCATCAGATATATCTGCTACTTTGTGAGAGGCGAATTACAGCCAAAATCAACAAGATCTCACGCACTAAGTGTTGAACTACAGGTGAGGGTTTGATAATTAACACGTCGTTACTAGAAACTCAGCTAGTTTGAAATAAATAAATAATTTTGCGCCACATCGGACATATTTACATATCTTCAAAATGAATGATACGCAGTTCTGCATGTATCTGCGCACTAACACGAATGTTGGTACAGATATATGTGCAGCCTAATGACAGCAACCTTGTAAATATACTTCAAATGTGGAAGTAATGTAAAATTTTATTCATGCATCCGTGTCACAAAAAAAGCTACGTTTTCAACTTTGCGTTGTCAGCCATGATCAGTTTCATAAGGGGGGTTAACTCCAAAGACTTCAACTAAATGTGTCGTTCACACTGAAGAGAGCCGTTTTACGTGTTCGATCCCGGCCAAAAGAACCTTTTAATTATTGAAGCATGCACATCTTATACTGAGACGTAAACAAAACGCAGCAAAATAAATAAAGTAGATATAAACATTGTGGAAATATTTGTAAATTCGTTAAACATATCATTAGCCTCTTTGGATAATTTACTACCTTTGTGGCGTGATGGCCACCAATACTATGGATCTGAGAAGTCCCATGATCAGACATGGAGAATAGGTCTTCATCAACGCATGCTTGCCGAAAAAGGCGACCATGCTTGTCGCAAGAGGCTACTAACGCGAGATGGGGTCAGGCTCGCTGACTTGGTTTGTACATGTCATCGTATCCCAATTGCGTGGATCGATGCTCATGATATCAATCACTGGATTGTCTGGTCCAGACTCAATTATTTAGATTCCCGTCATGTAGCTGGAATATTGCTGAGTGTGGCGCTAAACAACAAACAAATTATCAGCCAGTCAGGAAACAGTGGTCCGTTATATTTGCTAGTGGGCGTGGTCTACTTGTAATTAGGTTTATGGCAACCCACGCAAAAGAAAATGCTGTGTTATCCGATCTGATCCCATGAAATCACTTGCAATCTATTGATAAAGTCATGACTCCTGAATGGATGTCTATTCAGATAAATTGTAAAGTAGACGTCGGTCCTTGAACAGCTGCAATGTAACAATAGTCTGATCAACCGTTACATTGACTGGATTGTCTGGTCCCGGTCGAATCCCGGTTCGACCCGATTTAATTTATAGGTTTGTCAGCACTATACCCGTGCCGTGCTTGTGGAATTAACCAAAGTCGTAAGCGTCTGTTACGTACATCACTTCTGTCTTTCTTCCCTTAACAAAACGACACGCCGTGGTGAAACTCGAATACTGTTACGAGGAGCGATAACCCTGACGCACTCACTCCCTTATTCACTTAATGTCTATGACGTCAGAAACCTTCCATCACAACAAAATGACCATCCGTAAAATGTAATGCTACCTGTCCTACACTGTCAGAGATAAATGCTCCTCCAATTCTTAGTTCACGTGGGTAGCTGACTCATTTTCAACACTGAAGACAAGTTTTTGAACGGTTTAGAATGACACCACTATGCTTCCATATAATGTTTATAATACTGTTCAGCAGTTGAAGCAGTAATTACAAGCCAATTTATTATGCTTGAGTTAATCAAATTTTACAATCTGGTAAACCGTTTTAATAGAATTTCGCTTTGGGGCGCCAACGTTATGGACGCATACATCATGTATAAATGTGTAGTGTAGTCGTGATTTATAGAACTTCGTCATGACCTTTGATCTTCACATATCCCCATTGATACAAAATTTACTACCTCATCTGAAGTTCCTGAAGTTGAAATTGTGTCCATACAGGACATTTTCATAGCAATTGTGTCTGTAATTTCTTACAGAACTTGAATCTGACTTTAAACATGCCAACCATATGCATGGTAGCAATATCGATTTTTGCACGTTTGGTTCAGAATTCGTCATATTTCGGCTGAGAGTTTTCATACGGGCTCAAAAGAATACCTTTTGTACAATGAATTACTCGTATAGAAGCGTACCAACTTGACAACATTAATATGTTAGATAATGTTGGGCCGGCAATAATCAGTTTGCTTCTTCTTTTTCATCAACAATGTCATTCGATTTTATATCACAGTTTCAGGGGGGAACGGGTGGCCCAGTCGTCTAAGGCGCCACGATTCGCTGTGCAGAGTTGCGTCCCTTTGGCACGCCAGAAACCTATGATTGTGGGTTCGAATCCCGGTTCGCCCCGATTATGTTTCTAGGTTTGTCAGCACCATTCCCGTGCTCGTGGGTTTCACCGAAGTGGTAACCGCCTGAGTCCTGCATCACTTCGGGCTTTCCTCCCACATTAAGCTGACACGCCGTGATATAACTGGAATACTGTTAAAAGCGGCGTTAAACCCGACTCACTCACTCACTCACCCACAGTTTCATTATCGATATTATTTTAAATGTCCTATAGCAGGCTTATTGGACATGTCATTTCGAGTAACTGCGATGTACATGTTTGTATCACACATTAATTCCAGAACATATGAGGATCTTCTTTTAACGTGAGTTATAAGTCACCGGCCTGCAAGGGCAACAGAACATGAATACTTTCTAGGAGTAGTTCTGTAATACATCCCTTCTACAGCAAACTTCTCATGTGCAATAACCGTGTCTTTTCAAAAGTTATGACTTGACCCAAATACTAAACTATCCAAATACTAAACTATCCGACCCGTGAAGATCCGGGGTAGAATAGGTCTTCAGCAACCCATGCTTGCCGTAAAAGGCGAATAACGGGATCGGGTGGTCAGGCTCGCTGACTTGATGCATGTCATCGATCCCAATTGCGTGGGTCGATGCTCCTGATATGAATCACTGGATTGTCTGGTCCAGACTCGATTATTTACTGACCGCCGTCATATGGCTGGACTATTGCTGAGTGCGGCGTTAAACAACAAACCAACCAACTAAACTATCCTGCGTAAATACATCGAACAATAGGGTTTTGTAAACCCCAACATTTGTAATCTTTTAACACTAATGGCTACAGACAAGCTCAGTCTGTTAGGCAACGTATCAATGTGTGTCCATCATGCAGTGGAAAACAGAACGTAATTAATAATCATGTACATCAATCACTACCAGTAAAATGTATTGTGTAGGCATATTTCCTTTCAGCAAGAGCAAAAAAACCGAGTGATTGGCTGAAGTTAAAATGTGGCAAGAAACTTACTAGTAACAGTCTGTGTTTCCGCACAAACGTCAGCATACATGAACCCGCCATTAACAATTTGACTTCGTGGGTTTCATCAACCTAACTGAAAAAAATATTATTATATTATTCATCAACTATTGCAATACAACTCACTGCAATTCGGCTTAAAATTAATAAATGACTTACTTTATAGAAGACGGACAGACAGATATCTTATTAAAGTCTCACCTCGTTACATCCGTTTGAGATACAAAAATAATTATTATATAAAAGTGCATGCATAATATAACGACCCAAAAAGGGTCAACACTATAATATAACGAGCCACCCCATGCGGAGTTATGAGAGACTATTAAAGGTATACATCGTATTTAATAATAACATCTATAAGATAAGAAGGATCACGCTGACATTTATTGTATAAAACATCAGATAGTTTGGCGATAATGTCACGGCAGGCTTCGGCAGATAGTAAATTCACTTCTGGGCTGGAGAGCATAAACTCTACTTTCCGAATATCATTAAAATTGCAAAGACCCGTGAAGACCCGGGGTAGAATAGGTCTTCAGCAGCCCATGCTTGCCGTAAAAGGCGACTATGCTTGTAAGAGGCGACTAACGGAATTTGTTGGTCAGGCTCGCTGACTTGGTTGATGCATATCGTCGTATCCCAAATGCATGAACCGATACTCATGTCAATCACTGGATTATCTGGTCCAGACTCGATTATTTACAGACCGCCGTCATATAGCTGGAATATTGCTGAGTGCGGCGTAAAACAACAAACGAACCAACCAACCAACACAATCTGTCAAGAGAAATGCAAGGACACCGGTCTGAATGGGACTTACTTGAAGAGGTGGATGGCATTTTGTCTTACGGATGGGAATCAGGCGATGAAAAGGTTAGTACCAAGAACTTGAGATTTGTTCCAGAATGTAGGGGGGGAGATATAATTAAACTTTGACATAACAACATAACATCTGGATATTTTGGACATAAACGCACACTTGAGAGAATACGGTTCAGATTCTTTTGGGTAAGCACGAAACGTGACGTGAAGGAATGGTGTGTCAGTTGTATGTAGTGTGTGAAAAGGAATGCTTGCAAATCTAAAAAAAAGCACCGTTAATGGAAACACCTTACCCTAACCCAGTTGTACAACCACCAGAAAAGATTGCAGTAGATATTACATTGCCAGATACAGAAAGAGGTAACTGTTTCATTATAGTGGTAATGGACTATTTTACAATGCATGGGGAATGCTCTTATATGCCGGATCAGAGAGCACAAACTGACACAAAACATCGTGTGTACGGGTTTGTTAGCAGATATAGAATTCCGAAAAGTCTACATTCTGATTAAAGTAGAAACTTTGAATCAGTAGTATTCAAATCTATGTGTGATAGACTTGGTATCATAAATAAACGTACAAGTCTTTATCACTCGGAATCTGATGGAATGCTTTATGAGGACTTGTATGAGACCTTAAGTGAAATGTTAAACAAGAATGTTGCCAAAAATCAACGAGACTGGGATGAAGATCTGACTCTTGTGACGAAGGCTAATAACTCCAGTGTACACGGTTCTTCCAAGTATACTCCAAACTACCATGTTTTTGGTAGAGAAATTAATCTACCAATAGATAGCATGTATGGACTTACGGGAACAGGCAAATGTGGAAGAAAAGGGGAATTGTGTGGAACAAATAGTACCCGGATGACCAAAGCTTATGTAATAGTCAAGGAAAATCTACAAAGATCACCCCAGTATCAGGAACAGTAGTATGTTCGCTAAGCTCATGCTAAACCATATCAAGCAGGGGAGCAAGTTCTACTTTTCTGGCTCACTGTTCACCTCCCTCCCCCTGGCCCCTACCCGTTCAGATTCCTATTCCTGCCCTGAAGCCTTCTACAGTCCCATGGTTATGGCCTGGCTGTCCACAGTTGTAACACTTTCGCTGTCCATACCTCTTATCGCCCAAGGTTATTGTTTTAATAGTGTCAGCCATTCCTGAAAGGACATCTTGCTGTTGTGCAATGTAACTCATAATTGTTTCTTGTTGCTGAGAACAACACTCGGTGCTTATGTCTCTGCAGTTATAACAGGGGATCGAAAAGTTTCTGTTGCTTCAACAGATGCTATTCAGAGGCTTCTATCACTGCCTGATCCACGGTTTCCACTTGAGTATGGCTTACAGCAAGTGTAAGTTCCTTTTTTTGAACTAATCCTTTTATAAACTGATCCATGGCTAGCCTATCAACGTCAATAGCTCTCTTATCTGGATATGCTCTGTGAGCTAATTTTCATATCTTTGAGCAGAACATCCAAACACATTCTCCTTTCAACAATTTCCTATCTTGGAGCTGTACCTTGTAAATTCGACTCTTTTGGAGAAAAATACGATTTCAAAGCATCTGATAAATGTGCAAAGTCATTCTTTTGCGCTGTTGTAAAACTGTGGTAGATTGATTTTGCTTCATCTTTCAAACACAAAGCCATGATCTTTCTTGTCACAGTCACAGTTATACATAACGGCACAGGGTTCAAACTCTTCCAACCATTCCTCCCAGTTTTCTCGTCCTGACAATTTTCTTGGCATAGCCACTGGCCACATATAATTCCGGTCCCCTTCCATTACCAAAGAATCCCACCGCTGCCACCAGTGTTAGATCGGAATATGGCCCAGATGACAGTGATATCCTGAGTCAAGGTTGTTTATTCGGTTACATATTTGATAACAAGACATGTGCGGGCGCACACAGCAGCACTCTCAACCAGACTTACGACTGACTCTCATTCCCCGGTAACCTACCTCCCTTACGTCACATATACTATCACATAGAACATCACTTACCAGTTATATGGTACCCTGACAACATCGAATGCGATCACTCGCTGGGCGCCGCCATCTTGAATGGAGTCGCGCTCCAGCGAGATGTCTTTATATTTATGATCTAAGTTTTAACATTTAACACGGCTTTCACTTCCTCACCCGCTTTAATCCAGATTGTAGGTCAGATTGCACACTGATATACCTTAAATATGTACTGGTTTGAACATACATTTTTCAAATATCTTCCAAAACCGGTTTGTAATTTGTACATTTAATCACGCAAAATGACGCAAACAATATTTTAATCATATGTTTTATAAATATTAAAAACAAATTGACATGCATGGTTTGCTCCCTCTTGCGTCTGTATGCGGTTCACAGTACTCGATTCTTTTCAATGAGTCGTAGTGCATCTCCAGAGCAATAACGTCTCCTGCATTTATCTTGCCGATTTTTACACGAAACAATTATCACGCAACTAACTGAAATCTCTCGAATGTGATGCACATTACTTCAGCAAATTATATGACTAAATCGTAACAAAGCATGTGCTAAATAACAAATGTTAACACATGCGTAAAAGAATATGTTTTATCAAAGTCTATTTCCACTACCGACACAGACAGTTGCCCAGTCTCTAGTCACGTTCCGTTGTTGTATTTGCCCGCTTTTTGAGACAAACAACACTGGTTTGATCCCATTTCCAGGTGCTGGATATGTAGGGATACACGAACTAGCATCTTCCCAAAACGATAACGACCCGTGAAGATTCCTGGGTAGAATAGGTCTTCAGCAACCCATGCTTGCCGTAAAAGGCGACTATACTTGTCGTAAAAGGCGACTAACGGGATCGGGTGGTCAGGCTCGCTGACTTGGTTGATGCATGTCATCGATCTCAATTGCGTGGATCGAAGCTCATGATATTATTCACTTGATTGTCTCGTCCAGACTCGATTATTTACATACCGCCGTCATATAGCTGGAATATTGCGGAGTGCGGCGTAAAACAACAAACCAAACAACAAAACAAACCAAAACGATAACGACCTACTATCTGCACGGCACAGCTCACAATTAATTACCTACCCCTAACATAATTGTGCGTGAATAACAAATTGGGCTCATTCCGCTGGCAGTATTTCGATATTGCCGGGAAATATAAGGGAAAATAATATATACACCCATGTTAAAATAGAATTCATCTAGACTATGAATCAGAGTGAGTGAGTGAGTTTGGTTTTACGCCGCTTTTAGCAATATTCCAGCAATATCACGGCGGGGGACACCAGAAATTGGCTTCACACATTGTACCCATGTCGGGAATCGAACCCGGGTCTTTGACGTGACGAGCGAACGCTTTAACCCGACCGCCCCCTCATGAATCAGATGATATAACGGTCACCTTAGTTTGTTTCAAGTATCACAAACTAGCCATAGAAAAGGCATTTGCAAGTACTGAACTACTACTACTACTGAACTGCATAAGATAGATGGTCACCCGTTGAGGGTTACTACTCTACGAGGGGCGGTCGGGTAGCCTAGTGGTTAAAGCGTTGGCTCGTCACGCCGAAGACCCGGGTTCGAATCCCGACATGGGTACAATGTGTTAAGCCAATTTCTGGTGTCCCCCGCCGTGATATTGCTGGAATATTGCTAAAGGCGGCGTAAAACCAAACGCACTCACTCACTCACTACTACTCTACGACCTTGCTACTTCCTGCCGTTTCCACACGTTATTTAAGAAGAATGTGATAGAGATAACTTCTGAGTAAGTATGCACGCGTTTTGTTCATGTAAATACTGTATAATTAAAACAATTAAGGAGGCAGATTGGAAAAAAATAGTCTCAGTTACTTAGGCCTATACAGGTGTCTTATAGAGGCTCCATGTCTGAACTAATATTTCTTTTGTTGTTGTTTTTTCAAAGTAGAACATAGAGAAACAATATTTCTAAATACTACTTAAATAAATCTGAAGCGTATATTCAATAACGATTTGATGACTGAAAAGTAATAGTACTACAACAAAAGGTTTGTATCATTATTTAATGTTGATCATAGATAAAGGCAGATATGGGGAAAGTAATTTGGTCACTGTATTCTTGTGCTTACTCGACCACCAACTCGACTGGCTAGCTCAGCCAGTTCTTTCATACCACCCCAGCCCCATACCAAATGTCACCGGTTTGAAAATATCTGTGGTCACATTTAGCATAAGACACCATGTTAAAGAAGACAGCAATAAATATTGAAAAATATGGTCAGCTTTTAATACTGGATGGATGTCCATAATGATTTATAAAGCATAAACATCCAATCGAGCTTAATCCCATAGCGTTACATCCCTTACAGATGTTTACTTCCGTGTGTACATTATGGAAGCACCGACGTCGTGGTGTCAACAAACATTTTCTAATAACAGCTTATAATTATCTGCTTAATTATTGTCAGTGTTATGTGCTACTCACTGAACACAACAAAGTCACACGGCTAAAACTATATACTACTCAAAGCTTGCTTAGCATCACCACCAACAGGTAATATATCAAATGTTGTTCATTTGTTGAAATAGCCAAAGACAAAATTGCGCGAAGACGTGTTCAATTAACAAAAGTACGTTGTCATGTGCCACACAATGGCAACAAACAACTTGTGACCAATTATTAGCCAGGTCACCCGTCAAAATGAGAGTATCTGACCAAAATTGAAACGTCAAAACCTCACGAAAACAACTTTATTGTGAAAAAAACACCTCTCAGTAGCGCATGTGATCCACGTAATGCGATCCCAACCCGGCACCGTCGTCTCATGCTCCCCAAAATAGGTGGAAAAGGAGGATTTTTTCACTCTTCATAAAGAACATTCCCGAGTTCCTGTAGAGTTGTCGGAAGGACAGAGCGTCGTGAGAGGGTGGTCTGCAACTGGTTCCACATGTGTTCGATAGGACGGAGGTCTGACCAGACTGTCCACTTCACGAGGACAATGGCATCTTGCTCTAAGTAGGCATCAACGAAACTGACACGATGAGGTCATGCCTTGTGGTCCACGAGGATGAAATCCGGTCCAATTGCACGGTCTCACGTACACATCCATAATGTCATCGTAGTAGCGCACATCTGTAGGACATGGACATCGGTAGTTCCAGTTCTACTGATCCCACCCCGATTCATAATTGATCCTCCACCACAGATGTCATGTTCGGCTACGTTGGAATCCTGAAATCCAGGTCCCGATTCATCAGTGAAACGTACTGCAGCCCAGTCCTGTCTGTCCAACTGACGTGATCTTCAGTCTAATCCAAACGTGCCTGCCTGTGATGGAACGCCGTCGACACCAAAGACGTTTACAAAGTGACGTTGTGTTGACCGTGTTTCAAACATGCCAATGCATCTGCCTTGTTTTTCGGTCTTTGACGCACTACAAATATGCAATTCCAATAAAGCATTTAATAGAAATGTAATGTTATTGTTTTGTGTAATTCAGATGTACATCATATGATCTGAAGCAAAACATAAATAATGAAAACGATATATGCATCAACGATTTTTTAGGTGAACCGATCACGATTTTTTACTATAGAAATACAAAAGGTCTATGTTGTTTAAACGCAGGTTCATCGTGTATATGCCATGTCAGGGCGAACAGCCAATAGACATTTGTCATGATCAGGGCGTCATACCAAAAGACGTTCAAAGATGGCACTTGTTGTTATCCTGTCTGGCGCTCGACATTAAGGGGTTAAAACAAGGACTGGTCGACTCGAGTCAGTATACTGTGTCAAAGATTGATCAATCTTCTGTATAGACAGTTAACTACACATTCCGCCCCAAACCACCGAATGGCACGACCTCCCGAATGCAACAACGTGCCGTCTGTTCTCCCCGTCGACGGTGAATACGACCTCGATATTGCCATCAGGACTGAATAGCTGGAATCGACTTTCGTCAGAAAAGTGTACCCGTACCCAGTTTCCCTTCTGCCATTGGCTGGCGGTCCGTGCCCACCCTATCGTTTGACGTCGACATTGAGGCGTCAAGGCTATTCCGCGGTACGGTATGAAGGCATGAATATCACGTTGCCGTCCTCCCGATACAGTTCTTCGACCAATAGGATGTCCAAGGGCAGTTGCTGACGATAAAATCACGTTTCTGTCACGAATCTGTTCCTCAAATTCATAACGCGTAGAACCTGGTCTTCGTTGTGTGTGTGTGTGTGGGGGGGGGGGGGGGGGGGGAGTATGGCCTGCGAGCTTGTAACGTATCAACCAACTACTTCTTCGTAGTACAGGTAAAAACAAAGCATCTTGACACGTGGTCATGTATGGCTCCCACCTGAAGAATATATTTTGCCCTTTCTCTCTCTTCGTTCGACAGCCTTCGCATGGTCGTTGTGCTTTCACCCAACGCCACAGAATACAGCCACATTGCTTTTATGTCACAACTGTCCAAATAACGTGTTGCAGGTGCACTAAATTTTCACTGTTAAACTCATACTGCATAAGAACAAGACGTGTAATCAGTGCATGTTTGATGTATGAGCCTCTTGATTGAATAATGGCTTCATATTTAGAGTTTAGAGTTGCATGTTGCATCAATAAAATATGTGAAATGAGACATATATCTGTTACACTTATTTCGACCTCATGGTGTCAGAGAATAAGCAGTCTCGATTTTTCACCGAAACAGATTCCATTGGCGTGATTAGCAAGCCAGCGCCATCCCCTCTCTGGACTGTTGGTTCCCATGACCAACAATAGTGCTGGCCTTCTTGCTGATCATCTTTAAGCATATGAATCTGGCAAAAATACAAGGTATTTGGCAAACAAGAATAACTTAAGCTCCAGATATATCAGTGATCTGATATCATGACATAACCATAAAATAGCCAGTTCCCTCCCACTGATTTATTCACCAGAACTAGAAATAAAGAAGGCCAGTGAGACCGCCTCATCTGTTTCATTTTCTATCTGTGCTAAAGATTCAGAGTGTCAAAACACAAGACTGTATGACAAAAGGGATGACTTCAACTTTCCCTTCATGTCGAGCAATATTCCAGCTGCTCCAGCCTTTGGTGTCTATATTTACAACTTTTGAGATAGATAGATTGTCTTTATTTCCTCCAGTATTGAAGATACATTATATAAGATATATACATGAATATAAATGAAAACTACACAATGTAGTTACATCTTATAGTGAAGGGGGTATGAACAAATGCTGTTACTTGTTTACATAATGAGAGACGAGTAACATAGTTTCGCCCCATATATGAAGCTCAAGGTCTTTCATGCAATCAGGCAGTCCGCCTGAGAGGAAAGACATGATAACATCATCATCGTTCGACCAAAGGTCAACACAGCAATTCGCATCTGTAATATCAAAGATCTTTTCGAACATTTCATTTTGCTTTGTTTGTTTGTTTGTTCGTTTGTTGTTTAACGCCGCACTCAGCAATATTACAGCTATATGACGGCGGTCTGTAAATAATCGAGTCTGGACCAGACAATCCAGTGACTGACACAATGAGCATCGATCCACGCAATTGAGATCGATAACATGCATCAACCAAGTCAGCGAGCCTGACCATCCGATCCCGTTAGTCGCCTCTTACAGCAAGCATGGGTTGCTGAAGACCTATTCTACCCCGGAATCTTCACGGGTCTTTCATTTTGCATACTTATAGTACAGATTGGGAGGTACCAAACCTAAGGCACCGAGAACAATTGGGAGTCGGACAACTTGTTACTTGGGATTCATAAATTGGATATGTAATTGGAAAATGTTGGTGGCCTGATATTCGAAAATGGTGTGTCAAAACGCAGCCATTGTCGATTTGCAATGTCTTAAACGGCATTGTTTTCACACTTGTTCTAAAATGTCATGGAGGAAAACAGTTAGAAAAATGCACGTGCAAGTTATGGCATTCGTAACTCGTGGTTATGGCTATAAAAAGGCAAGCAAAAGGCAATATTTTGTCATTCGATCGTCAACATTTTTCCAGTTCGAAAATGCCAAGACTTGGCGCTGCCGATCGGAACATCGCCATAGGACATATCCAAAGAGGGGAATCGCAGTCTTCTGTTGCACGCCACTTCAACGTCCAACACAGCACCATTTGCCTCCTTTGGGACCGACCACAGCTAGGAAGACTGCAGGATGCATCCTTGGTTTAAGGAGGATATCGGACCAGACTGTCAGGAATCATCTTCGCGATACTGGAATCTGACCGAGAAGACCAGTTATCCTCCCTGTTTTACAACAGATCCATCGACAGCGACGCTTGCGTTGGTGTCATACCTTACAGCCTTGGAATTTTAGAAACTGGAGACGAGTGTGGTTTAACGATGAATCACGATTTCCTCTTCACCGGCGAGATGGAAGACAACGTGTTTATCGTCGTCGAAATGAGCGTTTTGCCAAACATTGTGTACGTGAATTCGACAATTTCGGTGGCGGTGTAATGGTATGGGGGAGGGGGGCATATTCTACACCACGAGATCTGACTTGTTTGTGGTTCAGGGACACTTGACAGCATATCGCTACCGATCGCTACTCACCACCGCACACAGCTCGTGACACGGTAGACTACCTCCATAATGCCAACATCAAGGACTTACCCTGGCCCTGGCATCTCCAGATCTCAACCCAATCGAACACCTCTGGGGTGAACTCGATCGACGTTTACGTCAACATCAGTAGACCCCCCCCCCCTTCCCAGACACTCCCACAACTGGCCAACGCGTTACAAGCAAAATAGCGCAGAATTCCGCAGGACAGATTTCGTACAGTCACTTATCCAGTCAGTGCCGAGGAGATGCAGAGCTATGATTGCTGACTAGGGCGGTCACGCGAGTTCAGCGCAACCTTGTGGCCTTATGTGACATGACAACTTCAGTTTTCAATGCCTTTGTACAACGACAACATGTGACTATCGAGCTCCAAAATTTCATATTTGTATCTATGATATTAAATAAGATATATTTACTTTATTAGGTACAATAAAAAAAAAGAAAATCTACCTGTGCGTTTCTTTTTTTGAAGAGTGTATCTACCTCAAACCCTAGGGATGTTTTTATACCTTATCATTTTTAGGACAAGTGTTATTTTGAGCAGGTACAAGTGTAATGAGTGGCAGGTTTGTCCTTTATTCACAAAGGTGTGTAGGCCAGTGGCCCATATCACATTGTGTAAGCGGTTAGCGACTTTCCTTCAGGCACTATGGAATTGGCGGCCTTGGTCTCGTCTTGGACCTTGAATTCCACAACACCCTCAGAGAGATAACTAACCTATACTTATGATCCGTGATCTGACCGCAACGTACTGCTGCTCCTGTTCCTCTTCTTGCTCCTGGTCCTGATCCTGCTCTTGCTCCTGTTCCTGCTCTTGCTAGTGTGCCTGGTCCTGTTCCACCGCCTACTCTTGCTCCTGCTCCTGATCATGTGCCGGCTCTTGCTCCTGCTCCTGTTTTCTGATCATGTGCCTGCTCTTGCTCCTGTTCCGGCTCTTGCTAGTGTGCCTGGTTCTGTTCTAGTGCCTGCTCTTGCTCCTGCTCCTGATCCAAATCATGTGCCTGCTCTTGCTCCTGTTTTGCTCATGTTCCTCTCTTGTTCCTGTTCCTGAATATGTGCCTGTTCTTGCTCCTGTTCCTGTTCCTTCTCCTCTTCCTGATCATGTGCCTGATCATGTTCATGTTCTTGATCATGTGCCTGCTCTTGTACCTGCTCTCCTGTTCCTGATCATGTGCCTACTCTTACTCCTGCTCCTGTACCTGATCATGTGCCTGTTCTTGCTTCTTCTCCTGCTCTTGTTCCTGTTTCTCTGCTCCTGTTCCTAATCATGTGACTGCCCTTGCCCCTGTTCCTGCACCCATGTTTGTTTGTTGTTTAACGTCGCACTCAGGAATTTTCCAGCTATATGACGGCGGTCTGTAAATAATCGAGTCTGGACCAGACAATCCAATGATTAATATCATGAGCATCGATCCACACAATTGGGACACGATGACATGCATCAACCAAGTCAGGGAGCCTGACCAGTGAGCGGATCACGTTAGTCGCCTCTTACGACAAGCATAGTCGCCTTTTATGGCAAGCATGGGTTGCTGAAGACCAATTCTAACCCGGATCTTCACGGGTTCATTCAGATATGCATGCTCTTGCTCCTGCCCCTGCTTTTGTGGCTGTTCATCTCCTGCTCCTGCTCGTTTCTGTTCTTGCTCCTGTTCCTCTTCCTCTTCCTTCTCCTGTTTCTCTTTCTATCCTTTTGCCTGTTCCTGGACCTGCTCCTGTGGTTATGCCTGCTTCATCCTGTTGCTGCTTCTGCTCTCGTTCCTGTTCCTGCTTCTGCTCCTGCACCTCTTCCTGCTCCTGCATCCGTAATACTTCTTAATTCTGCGCCAGTTGAAGAATGAAAGAAGCACCACTGTCTTCTATTCGTTTATCAATTTGCTTTCCTCTATATCTTTGACTGTTTTTGAATTAATTGTGAATTCGATACTAAATGTGCAAAGTGCCATGACCAATGTGGTATTGTATTTGTTGCCAGTCAAAGAGCATCTTCCCGAGGCAAGGGGATTAACTGACTACAAAAGTTCAGTTTCCACCCTTGCCGAACTAGGCTGGAATTCCTGGGCTCGATCGTAGAGCCACCAGTGGCTATTACGAGTTATGTCCCTGATATGCCTCTGCTATGTACCAATTAGATTCCACCTAACGTATCACTTGCATTTGTTTCAAACAAAATGGCGGCGCCCAGTCAAGACGATCTTCTCGATAATAAAAATCTATATTGTGATAAAACGGGTCTTACATCGCGAAGTGCATCAAATCACGCGATCACCTTAATTAAAAACATGAAAAGATTAGGTAAATCGATATCTGTTGACAACGAGAGGGCGGTGCACGTGCTTTGCAAATCCTGCATTCGACCGAAATCTGCATAACAGTTTACGAACCGGATTTAGATTTAGTTGCGCGATTTGGATTGGACTATGCAAAGACTCGTTAGTCCAGCCAAAATGTAACTCAATAATACCAGCCTAGTTCGGCAAGGACTTTTGTAGTCAATTAACTCCCTTGACTCGGGAGGTTGACATAGAGTTGAATGTAGCTTGTTATAAGTTTCCTTTTCATATATATATGTATGTTGTATTGTGCCACATTAATGCAATCAACGATATTAAGAAATATCAAATCTGAATAACAACATACCAAATTTTTAAAAACATAATATCACAATGACAGCCTTATCTATACGAATGGCCTTTCTGTTGCCATGCATATAACGTAAAATAACAAACACTGAAATACTGCTGAAATGTGTTTTGAATCTGTCTCAAACACACTCGCGTATAATTAATAATACAATATTCCCGCAAATTGTGAACGTTCTGTAATGCATGTTAGCTAATAAAAATTAGCCAAACCCAACGAACACTTTTAGCATCAATGCTTTAATAAATGCACAAATAAATGAGTGAGTGAGTATGGTTTTACGCCGCTTTTAGCAAAATTCAAGCACGATCACGGCGGGGGACACCAGAAATGGGCTTCAAACATTGAACCCATGTCGGGTCTTCGGCGTGACGAGCAAACCTTTAACCACTAGGCTACTCGACCGCACCGATTCAATCAATCAATCAATCAATCAATGATGGGGGAGGGAGGGACGAACGGACGGACGGATGAAACCAGTACACAGATTCCATACTCTGTTCATATAGGTTGCCTTACCTGTGATAATTCTACATCCGATGACAAAAACAAAACTCCGAAATAGCTGTCGTCGCTGTGCATGATCTCAATGCTTATGCAAAAGGACGAACTGTGTAATACATACGAATTGAGACTTCGCCCATCCCCATTCCAGTCTTCATCGCTTCGTATGTATATCGGCTGGAAAATCAGTCCGAATGAGTCGGTAATTTATAACCCATATATGTCTACCTGGTAAACTTGGTATTATCCACACAATAGTCTCACCCATCAGTTACTTCATTTTAATGCGAACAACGTGATACACGTCCGTGCACACTACATGCCTAGTTTAATAATCACTCATCAACCCGCGCTTACTTTCTATATTTCAAGCTTCCAATTTCATTTATTGTTATATTTGCGTAGGGAAAGGGATTTTAAGTTGGGGCATACTTTTCAGTAAGTGCCTAAAAACATAGTGACATATCTTTTTCTCCGTTCTTCGATTGTTTTTTGAGTGTCGGGTGCTTAGTCTTTTCGTGAACCTGTGCAGAATTGCGTCCCTTGGGCACGCCAGAAACCTATGATTGTGGGTTCGAATCCCGGTTCGCCCCAATTATGTTTCTAGGTTTGTCAGCACCATACCCGTGCTCGTGGGTTTCACCGAAGTGGTAAACGTTTGAGACCTGCATCAGTTCGGGATTTTCTCCCACATTAAGCTGACACGCCGCGATATAACTGGAATACTGTTAAAAGCGGCGTTAAACCCAACTCACTCACTCACTCACTTTTCGTGAATACCTGTTGTCATCAATGACTTTCGGTGATCCATTCATATATTTTTCACCACGTGTTTGCCGGCGTTAAACCCAACTCACTCACTCACTCACTTTTCGTGAATACCTGTTGTCATCAATGACTTTCGGTGATCCATTCATATACTTTTCACCACGTGTTTGCCATTTACGCCCAATGGAATCTGTTTCGGAAGATAATAGAGACTGATTATTCTCTGGCGTTGACGTTTTATGTTTGTTTGTTTTTCGAGCATTTTAGGGAACTGATAATATTTTCAAAAAGTCCCAGCCCCTACCAAAAATATCTTGCTTGGACCTTTATTATTGTAGAATGAATGTACATGTATGTTGTAAATAGTTAACCAAAAATTCAAACGCCAATACAGTTTGGATTATAATATCAAAATATATCCATGGAATGGGATGCATGTCATTGTATCACAATAACGTAGGTCGATGCTCATGATATCAATCGCGGTATTGTCTTGAATATCTTGAATATGCCTGAGTGCGACGTTAAACAAACAAACAAACAAACAAAAATAAGACAAGGTTAGCGACAACACCACAAAGTCTTAGACGCCTGGGCCACCCGTGACAAAGAAATGTCAGTCACAGGATATTCAACACGGTCACCAATTGCTATTATATCTACCATATAGACCCACTGTTTGAAACATATTTTGTTTCTTTATGAAATATACTACGCATAAAGCATTCACGAATTCATCATTTTAAATAATATAATTCGCTTTATAAAACCTTGAAGAGTGGCTGTGTAACATTGCCGTACATGTATCTGCTCAGACCTTACACGTCAACATATGCTTCAGATGTTAGAAAGTTGAATATTTATCATACTCGATTAAGATACATGAAAAGCCAGTTAAATTATGATTTATACAGAATAGAGGTAAAATGTGATCCAATATGTCAATGTGGTGATCCATGTGAAAACGCATATCATTATTTATTAAAGTGTCCATTGTACGTTCACCAAAGAAAAACTATGTTAATAATAATTCGGGACATTTTACAGAACGCCGTGAACAAAAATGCTAAATTAGATTTAAATTTGATGTTAAACGGAAATGAATGTTTGTCCATTATCGAAAATCAACACATCTTTAAAGCAGTGCAAATGTTTATAAGTCATACAAAGAGATTTGGGTAACACTTTAATGTACATATACTAGTCTCTCTCTTTTGTACATTTCTTGTTATCTTTACACTCATCTTCTTTTCTGTTTTCCTTGTATATGATTTACTGTACAAGCTTTGTAAATACCATGGAGAGGGAGTCCTAAGTTGGATAACTTGTTCCCAATCCATTTCAATCTGAATAAAATATGTTTAAATCAAACATATGCTTCACATACTGCGAATAAACGATAAAATGAAAGAGAGAAGAAGTAAGTGAATGAGTGTTGTTCAAACGCCGACGTCAACTTTCAGTCATGGTGATGAGACCAGGAAACGTACATACATTGCACACAAATATATTTCTAAAACATTCTGAACACCAAAATTACATGATCATGTTTGCAAGGCACGCAACAGTAAACTACTATTGTAGCTAATAGCATATTAATGTATTTTGCTTTTGTCCATATTCTATTCCAGTTGTCAGGTTTATCTATTTGTACCTACAGTTGTACTGGGAATCGGCCATAAACGGGGCTTATGATGTAATTGCTTTGTAGATAATAACTGGTATAAATTCTACTCTTTTTACTGGCTACATAATTCAACCCTTTTACGATTGAGTAATCCTTGAGTTATTACACCTGCTGTGGATAAACAAGAGTCTCCGGTTTATAAACATAGCGAGGTCACCTTACTGCATTACATGAACATACCACAGAATACAATAATACACCACAGTTTAAACCTCTGTCACACTTTACCGCGTTTCCACTGAGTTGGCACGGCGTTGTGAAATTTCTCAGACCGCCATGCGATCGCAGGAAAATTCTGAAAAACGTTGCACTTTTATTGAAAATTTTCACAAAATGGAGATGTCACGGCGTCGTTACTGCGACTGAGGCGTATCTACGGAGCGCCCGTGGCGTACTACCGCGTTCCAACGGAGTTCTAATTGGCGATTGACTGCGCTCTCACAGAGTGCTCACGGCGTGCTAGGAGTTGTCACTGTCACGGCGTGCTAGGAGTTGTCACTGTCACGTCCACGGCCTGTACACTGCGCTGACGGCGTGCCAAAAACGTTCGTATTGCGTGCGCGAAGTGTATACAAACACCATCATCGGTTGTTATTTACGTCCACGTAATAAACATCATGGCCGGCGAGGGGAGTCGCCTCATCAAGCTGGGGAGCAGTCACCTAATCAAGCAGGGGAGGAGTCATCTCATCAAGCAGGGGAAAAGTCATCTCATCAAGCAGGGGAGCAGTCGCCTCATCAAGCAGGGGAGGAGTCATCTCATCAATCAGAATAGAAGTCATCTCACCAAGCAGGGGAGAAGTCATCTCATCAAGCAGGGGAGAAGTCATCTCACCAAGCAGGGGAGAAGTCATCTCACCAAGCAGGGGAGAAGTCATCTCATCAAGCAGGGGAGCAGTCGCCTCATCAAGCTGGGGAGCAGTCACCTAATCAAGCAGGGGAGGAGTCATCTCATCAAGCAGGGGAGAAGTCATCTCACCAAGCAGGGGAGAAGTCATCTCATCAAGCAGGGGAGCAGTCGCCTCATCAAGCTGGGGAGCAGTCACCTAATCAAGCAGGGGAGGAGTCATCTCATCAATCAGAGGAGAAGTCATCTCACCAAGCAGGGGAGAAGTCATCTCATCAAGCAGGGGAGCAGTCGCCTCATCAAGCAGGGGAGAAGTCATCTCACCAAGCAGGGGAGAAGTCATCTCATCAAGCAGGGGAGAAGTCATCTCATCAAGCAGGGGAGGAGTCATCTCACCAAGCAGGGGAAAAGTCATCTCATCAAGCAGGGGAGCAGTCGCCTCATCAAGCAGGGGAGAAGTCATCTCATCAAGCAGGGCAGGAGTCACCTCATCAAGCAGGCCAGGAGTCACCTCATCAAGCAGGGGTGGAGTCACCTCATCAAGCAGGGCAGGAGTCACCTCATCAAGCAGGAGAGGCATCACCTCATCAAGCAGGGGAGGCATCACCTCATCAAGCAGGGGAGAAGTCATCTCATCAAGCAGGGCAGGAGTAACCTCATCAAGCAGGCCAGGAGTCACCTCATCAAGCAGGCCAGGATTCACCTCATGAAGCAGTAGAGGAGTCACCTCATCAAGCAGGGCAGGAGTCACCTCATCAAGCAGGCCAGGAGTCACCTCATGAAGCAGTAGAGGAGTCACCTCATCAAGCAGGCAAGGAGTCACCTCATGAAGCAGTAGAGGAGTCACCTCATCAAGCAGGGCAGGAGTCACCTCATCAAGCAGGGCAGGAGTCACCTCATCAAGAAGGCCAGGAGTAACCTCATGAAGCAGTAGAGGAGTCACCTCATCAAGCAGGGCAGGAGTCACCTCATGAAGCAGTAGAGGAGTCACCTCATCAAGCAGGGCAGGAGTCACCTCATCAAGCAGGGGAGGAGTCACCTCATCAAGCAGGGGAGGCATCACCTCATCAAGCAGGGCAGGAGTCACCTCATCAAGCAGTAGAGGAGTCACCTCATCAAGCAGGGCAGGAGTCACCTCATCAAGCAGGGCAGGAGTCACCTCATCAAGCAGTAGAGGAGTCACCTCATCAAGCAGGGCAGGAGTCACCTCATCAAGCAGGGCAGGAGTCACCTCATCAAGCAGGGCAGGAGTCACCTCATCAAGCAGGAGAGGAGTCACCTCATCAAGCAGGGAAGGAGTCACCTCTTCAAGCAGGGCAGGAGTCACCTCATCAAGCAGGGGAGGAGTCATCTCATCAAGCAGGGGAGGAGTTATCTCATGAAGCAGTAGAGGAGTCACCTCATCAAGCAGGGCAGGAGTCACCTCATGAAGCAGTAGAGGAGTCACCTCATCAAGCAGGGCAGGAGTCACCTCATCAAGCAGGGGTGGAGTCACCTCATCAAGCAGGGGAGGAGTCACCTCATCAAGCAGGGCAGGAGTCACCTCATCAAGCAGGGCAGGAGTCACCTCATCAAGCAGGGGAGAAGTCATCTCATCAAGCAGGGGAGAAGTCATCTCATCAAGCAGGGGAGGAGTCATCTCACCAAGCAGGGGAAAAGTCATCTCATCAAGCAGGGGAGCAGTCGCCTCATCAAGCAGGGGAGAAGTCATCTCATCAAGCAGGGCAGGAGTCACCTCATCAAGCAGGCCAGGAGTCACCTCATCAAGCAGGGGTGGAGTCACCTCATCAAGCAGGGCATGAGTCACCTCATCAAGCAGGGCAGGAGTCACCTCATCAAGCAGGAGAGGCATCACCTCATCAAGCAGGGGAGGCATCACCTCATCAAGCAGGGGAGAAGTCATCTCATCAAGCAGGGCAGGAGTCACCTCATCAAGCAGGCCAGGAGTCACCTCATCAAGCAGGCCAGGATTCACCTCATGAAGCAGTAGAGGAGTCACCTCATCAAGCAGGGCAGGAGTCACCTCATCAAGCAGGCCAGGAGTCACCTCATGAAGCAGTAGAGGAGTCACCTCATCAAGCAGGGCAGGAGTCACCTCATGAAGCAGTAGAGGAGTCACCTCATCAAGCAGGGCAGGAGTCACCTCATCAAGCAGGGCAGGAGTCACCTCATCAAGCAGGGGAGGCATCACCTCATCAAGCAGGGCAGGAGTCACCTCATCAAGCAGGGCAGGAGTCACCTCATCAAGCAGGGCAGGAGTCACCTCATCAAGCAGGGCAGGAGTCACCTCATCAAGCAGGGCAGGAGTCACCTCATCAAGCAGGAGAGGAGTCACCTCATCAAGCAGGGGAGGAGTCACCTCATCAAGCAGGGCAGGAGTCACCTCATCAAGCAGGGGAGGAGTCATCTCATCAAGCAGGGGAGGAGTTATCTCATGAAGCAGTAGAGGAGTCACCTCATCAAGCAGGGCAGGAGTCACCTCATGAAGCAGTAGAGGAGTCACCTCATCAAGCAGGGCAGGAGTCACCTCATCAAGCAGGGGTGGAGTCACCTCATCAAGCAGGGGAGGAGTCACCTCATCAAGCAGTAGAGGAGTCACCTCATCAAGCAGGGCAGGAGTCACCTCATCAAGCAGGAGAGGAGTCGCCTCATCAAGCAGGGGAGGAGTCACCTCATCAAGCAGGGGAGGAGTTCTCTCATGAAGTAGTAGAGGAGTCACCTCATCAAGCAGGGCAGGAGTCACCTCATCAAGCAGGGGTGGAGTCACCTCATCAAGCAGGGGAGGGGTCACCTAATCAAGCAGGGCAGGAGTCACCTCATCAAGCAGGGCAGGAGTCACCTCATCAAGCAGGAGAGGAGTCGCCTCATCAAGCAGTAGAGGAGTCACCTCATCAAGCAGGGGAGGAGTCACCTCATCAAGCAGGGGATGAGTCACCTCATCAAGCAGGGGATCAGTCACGTCACCAAGCAGGGGAGCGGTCACGTCACCAAGCAGGGGAGGGGTCACCTCATCAAGCAGTAGAGGAGTCACCTCATCAAGCAGGGGAGGAGTAGCTTCATCAAGCAGGGGAGGATTAACCTCATCAAGCAGGGCAGGAGTCACCTCATCAAGCAGGGGAGGAGTCGCCTCATCAAGCAGGGGAGGAGTAGCTTCATCAAGCAGGGGAGGAGTCGCCTCATCAAGCAGGGGAGGAGTCACCTCATCAAGCAGAGGAGGAGTCACCTCATCAAGCAGGGGAGGAGTCACCTCATCAAGCAGGGGAGGAGTCACCTCATCAAGCAGGGGAGGAGTCACCTCATCAAGCAGGAGAGGAGTCACCTCATCAAGCAGGGCAGGAGTCACCTCATCAAGCAGGGGTGGAGTCGCTTCATCAAGCAGGGGAGGAGTCATCTCATCAAGCAGGGCAGGAGTCACCTCATCAAGCAGGGGTGGAGTCGCTTCATCAAGCAGGGGAGGAGTCACCTCATCAAGCAGGGGAGGAGTCACCTCATCAAGCAGGGGAGGAGTCACCTCATCAAGCAGGGCAGGAGTCACCTCATCAAGCAGGGGAGGAGTCGCCTCATTAAGCAGTAGAGGAGTCACCTCATCAAGCAGGGGAGGAGTCATCTCATCAAGCAGGGGAGCAGTTGCCTCATCAAGCAGGGGAGGAGTCGCCTCATCAAGCAGGGGATGAGTCACCTCATGAAGCAGTAGAGGAGTCACCTCATCAAGCAGGGCAGGAGTCACCTCATGAAGCAGTAGAGGAGTCACCTCATCAAGCAGTAGAGGAGTCACCTCATCAAGCAGGGCAGGAGTCAACTCATCAAGAAGGGGAGGAGTCGCCTCATCAAGCAGAGGAGGAGTCAACTCATCAAGCAGGGCAGGAGTCACATCCGACCTCTCGGGCAAGCAGTGTATCCAACTTGTCTACGTCACACAGTCCTTCCACCAAGCCACAGAAGAAGGCCAAGACCGTAACAGACCTCACTGCTACTGCATCATCCTGGGCCTGCTGGACATGCATACAGGCAAGGAGTAGCCCGGCTTGCTGGCGTACAACAGTCGTGGTGAAATGAGGGTGACAAAGATGAGAAATTCAATGCATTTATACCATTTTGGGGGGGTGGCTCACAATGCACTGGCAACGCCCTGCAAACTTCATGCCAACGCTGATGGACGCGGTAGAAGCGACGTTGGAGCGCAGTGATCGCCGTGGCAGCTCCGTGTGGTCGCTGTGAGAGCGCAGTAAAATAAATAGCAGTCCGTGTAAGCGCCGTAGACGCGCCATAAGGACGCGGTAGAGACGCAGTGACATCACTAAGGACTCCGTGAGGTCTCCGTGCAAGCGCCGCCGACTACCACTGCGTCATGTGCGTCCTTGGTGCGAGCCCACAGAGACCTTAATGCGCTGCTACGGCGACCCTACGGCATTCCTATTGCGCGCATGTCAGAACGCAGAGCAACGGCGCGTACTTTGTGTATGTTCAAAGTGCGCGCAGGCGCATGGCGTTCCGGGCGACCCCATCGTGTCAAATGGAGATGCCACCGCGTTGCCGTGCGCTGTAGGCGACTCTACTGCACGAACCTCGGCTTTCTGCATTTTTCATGGACGCCGCGGGATCGCCGTGAGGACGCAGCCCTGGTGTGACAGCTGTTTTAACAGTTTAACGTTAAATGGGTCCCTTATTGTAATCCATAGACCAGTGTCCCCACCTTCGCGATATCACTCTGCGGTAGGCGCCTAGGTAAGTTTGTTATCTTTCCAGATACTGCTGAATCAGGGAAACATAAAACGTCAACACAAAGAAATCAGTCTCGATTATCTACCGAAACAGTTTCTACCAGGCAAAATATTGGTGAAAATTTAGTAAAATCTAAATATGTTTTACATTTGTATACTTATCCTGCATTACTCCTTAATGCATTCACATCACTGCTTGTCGTAAGTAAGCAGTGAATGCATTAAGTAGTAATGCAGGATAAGTAAAAATTTAGTAAAATCTAAATATTTTTTACATTTGTACATTATCCTGCATTACTACTTAATGCATTCACTGCTTACTTACGACAAGCAGTGATGTGAATGCATTAAGGAGTAATGCAGGATAAGTAAAAAACTATATTAATTGATCAATGAAAGTCATTGACGACATTTTAATAGTGACAGAAACACTTGCCTTTCGTTAACGATAGACATGTATAATTTGCCAAAGCATTTAATAATGTAATGTTTCTGTAATTATCAGTATTATCTAATGCGCCTGATTATTGATAGTTACGTCGTGTACTATAATTGTACATAAACTTACCATTGTCTCTACTTTCTGCCAGCTTTCATATGTATTCCTACTTAGACCTCCCTCTATCCCGTTCCTACTGTTTTCTGGTGGACACAGGTTTTGTTAGCTATATATACTGAACAACAAAAGTTCCAGTGACATTTTAATAAGATTGAATGCAAAGTTATGTTTTTTACCAAATCTGAAACAATTCCGGTTTGCAACAGATAAAAGACTCCTGTATGTGTTCAAATGGTTTAATTTGCCATACTGACTTCAGAAAATGCGTGATTTCATATAAAAAAAAACATGAACATGCCAAAATGTCAATTTACAAATCAATAGCGTGTGTGTCCACCTCTGGTTGCGATGCAACCAACACATCTTCGTCTTATGGAATGGACCAGGCGTCGCACAAAGTCCTGCTGGATATCTGTCCATATCTGCTGGAGCATGTTTCGAAGTTCCTGGAGCGTTCACGTGGTTGACGTCGAAGGCGCCGATCGATCTCATCCCACATGTGCTCGATTGGTGAGAGATCAGGGGAGCGAGCCCTCCAGGGGATGACATTCACGTTGTTTTGTTGAAGAGAACCCTGAACAAGTCGAGCAATATGAGGCCGGGCGTTGTCATGTTGAAAGGTAATGCCTGGGCCATGACGACGCAAAAACGGTAGAACAACAGGGCCGATGATCTCGTCGTGGTAGCGCTGTCCATTGAGATTTCCCTCCACCACTATCAAACGGGTCCTCTGTCTTGCTATAATCCCACCCCATACCATAACGCTGCCGTCCCCAAACCGATCTTCTTCCATGACACAATGATTGACGTAACGTTCACCTCGACGTCAGTGCACACGAATCCGTCCATCGCTGTGGCTGAGGTGAAAACGAGACTAGTCAGAAAATAGAACTTGTCCCCACTGCATGGCCGTCCAGCGTAGACGCTGTCTGCACCACTGTAGACGTACTTGACGGTGGTTTCCTGTCAAAATGAGACGCCTGGCGGGTCTTCTGGCGACAATCCCTGCACATCTTAGGTTACGACGTACGGTCTGTGAAGATATTCGTCGTAAGGCCAGGGATGCTTCTTGCAGTCACTGTTGCTTGCTGGAATCGATTTCGTAGGTATTTGTTTATTGGTTACGCGTGGCCTGCCACTCCGAGAATGGTCTCTGACTGCATTCGTCTGTTGCCAACGTTGCCATGAACACCAAATGGTGTTTCTGTCTTGCAACATCAAGTTGACCCGATCCTGCTTCAAGCATACCAATAGCTCGCAGACGCTCATTTTCGGACAGACGTGTTGAATAATTGCTTAATTTTGTTGTTTTTCTGAGTGGTTGTCAGCACCATGCTAAACAATGCATATGGAATCCCGTTAATGCACATGTTTTTATACCCATCCTACGGTAGTGAAATGCATGGGGCTTGTATAAAAGTCAACTTTTGCATAGAATGCATGTTTTTCTGTAGCAGTTGCGTTTTTGTGACTTGATTCAATACATGTACTACAATATTACAAAAAACACTTTACTTGTTTGAAAAATACACTAAAATATTGGTGTCACAGGAACCTTTGTTGTTCAGTATATGACAGGTTTTGTTAAATATACATAACATTTTCATAGTTATCTGAGTATTGTCAGTCTTCCCGATCGCCTATGCATATATTCATGTTACCCAGTGGGGAGTGATGTTAACACAGTGTGGTGATCAGTGCACACAAAAAATCAGCCTAACGTTAACTCAAACGTACTTTATTCACTGCAGCTGTTCTCGGCAAATTGTGAGACTCAAGTACGCACAGGTAGTATGTAATTCATTGAACCTGACTACACAAAAAATCCGGTATATAAATTTGATATATGTTATTGGAAAATGTTGGTGGCCTGATACTCGACAAACGGTGCGTCAAAACGCAGCCATTGTCGAGTTGCAATTTCTTAAACGGCATTGTTTTCACACTTGCTAAAAACATCAAAACAGTAAAGCAAAATGCACGTGCAAGTTCTGGCATTCGTAACTCGTGGTAGTGGCTATAAAAGGCAAGTATAAGCCAATAATTTGTTATTTAATTGTCAACATTTTTCCAGTTCGAAAAAGCCGAGACTCAGCGCTGCCGATCGGAACATCACCACAGGACGTATCCAAAGAGGGGAATCGCAGTCTTATCTTGCACGCCACTTCAACGTCCACCACAGCATCATTTGCCGCCTTTGGGACCGATACACACAGTTCAATTCCAGTTCAGACCGTCCGAGAACCCGCCGACCAAGAGTTACAACCCCTGCCCAGGGAAATGTGACAGCAAATCGCTACATGAAACTTCAACCTCGTCTTCTTCCAATTATTGACAACCAGAGGGAGCTGTTTCAAAAGGACAACGCTCCACCGCACACAGCTGGTGTCACGGTAGACTACCTTCATAATGCCAACACCAAGGACTTGCCCTGGCCGTCGAGATCTCCAGATCTCAACCAAATCGAACAAACCTCCACCACCGAACCTTGACAATACTGATTTATTTCACTTTAATGCAAAGTATACGTAACATATTTCTTATTTGTGTGAATACCATCAGGTTACAACGCCGTTTGTTTTACAGAGACGCACCTAGATGACAGTATTAAAAAAAATTCTTGAGCTGGGATAATGTTTACGAACCTGTATATGTTCGGAGGTGGTGTTTTGAAATATGTAAATAAGCTGTTATATTTTCAAAGAAGACATGAATTGGATATTTATCAAAACTTACAGTTGTGTATGTATTGTTTACAGACCAGAACACAATTCAGTGAATTTTGGGAGACGCTTAGATGATAGCATTTATATGATATTTCGTGCAAGGTTACCTTTGTTGATGACATAAATGACAATTAAGTATATTTCCATCAGTGTAGGAAAGAAGAAAACGTTAAGCCTTTTTTTAAGAAAGGTGATCAAACTGTCGTTTCTAATTATAGACCGATTAATAAAACTTTATCAACAAATTTGTACAGGGTGATACAACAAAGAAAACTATTGTATTGTATTTTGTGATGTATCAAACGCCTTTGATCGTGCATGGCAGAGTGTGATTGTGTATAAAGCAGAGATATGGCATAAAAGGCCAGTGAAAATGATTTACTAGTTTCATAAGTAATCGTAGCCAAGCCGTAATTGTGAATTTGGTCAGTCACTCTTTATTGTTTATGCGAATGTTATTGCTGATAGCTTTGACTGTATGAAAAGACTTTTTGCCGACGATACATCGATCAGCATGTCATCCAATGACGAGGTATTGGATGCTTAATGGGAAGGACAAAGTGTGTGAGTCAATTGGGTTTAACGCCGCTTTGAACAGTATTCCAGAGCAAGGTGTGTTGTGTCACATTTGATGAGTGCACACTTTGCAAATGTGATCACATTTAATTTGCCATGTACAAGTATAGTTTAAGAGTGAGTGAGTTGGGTTTAACGCCGCTTTTAACAGTATTCCAGTTATATCGCGGCGTGTCAGCTTAATGTGGGAGGAAAGCCCGAAGTGATGCAGGTCTCAGACGTTTACCACTTCGGTGAAACCCACGAGCGCGGGTATGATGCTGATAAACCTAGAAACATAATCGGGGCGAACCGGGATTCGAACCCACAATCATAGGTATCTGGCGTACCCAAGGGACGCAACTCTGCACAGCGAATCGCGGCGCCTTAGACGACTGGGCCACCCGTGCCCCCGGAAGGACAAAGTAAGGACATTCATTATATTACGTAACCGGTTGGGAACCTTCAGTTGAGAGTAAAAAGAAACGTGAACTTTGTCATTTCTTCAAAAATGATCATATGGCTCCGTCCTACCTAACAGATATTCCACCGTTCCTGAGAAAAACTCATTCAGTCTCAGAAACTCTGAAAACAGCGTTGCCCTCACAAGACCAAGACATTCGTGTGAAATTTTACCCATCCACTACATGTATATGTTCGAAATTCTACTTGTTTTAAATTTTCTGCACAAAAGCATCACCCCACATCACCTGCTCACTTCGCACATAGAAAAAGGAAATATAATATCGTACATACAAGTACATACAAGTGCAATCCGTTGAAATATGATATATACAGAAATGGTATCATCCAATGGTATCAAAAACAAATCAAAATGCAAAACATCCTCCCATGGAAGGTGCATTGTTTAGTCACCAGCGTGTAATTATGTTTAACAGCCTTACAGATATTGTACATTACATACGCGTTGATGTAAACCCACTGACAACTTATACGGCAATGCAGATCACGTTGTCGTAAATTATGAAGCTATATGTAAGGCAGTCCACCAGTATACATGTACTACAAAACGATTCAATCTCAAAATATACTGGTTTACTACATTTGGTTTCACAACATTTCACATAGTTCTGGGGCGGTCGGGTAGCCTAGTGGTTAAAGCGTTCGCTCGTCACGCCGAGGACCCGGGTTCGATTCCCGACAGTGGTACAATGTGTGAAGCCCATTTCTGGTGTCCCCCGCCGTGATATTGCTGCAATATTGCTAAAAGCGGCGTAAAACCATTGTCACTCACATAGTTCTGGAAGGATGGACAGCGTAAAGGCTAAAATCAATCAGATCTTGTGTTATATTATGACATCTCAGTTTCCATACAGAGGTAATCTTACCTCGATGTAAGTCAAAAAAGGCTCAGCTTGCCCTTCGTGTATGCCGCCGATACCGCAGCGTTGTATACTGACAGTATGGCTTCCTATATACAACAGTTGCAATCTGGAAACAAATGTGCATAGTTAATATAGAAAATATGCACAACCTGTCGCAACTCATAAACACACAAATGTGAAAATTGCAGATCGCAGCACCAGCAATCATTATTTTGTAACATGATCCAGGTTAATTTCGTTATAAAATCCAGATTACTGATATCCAGGTTTTCAATTAAGGAAATATGTTGCAGAACGTAGACTTGGCAGCTTATGGTGTGAGGTGAGGTGAGGTGAAATTGGGTTGAACGTCGCGTCCAAGATTATTGCACTTATATTGCGACGTGCATGCACGTGTGTGTGGCTGCTTGTACTAGTCCGTACTGATGCCGATTTATATTGCTAGCCCACTGAGATACAATGACGCAGTTTAACATGAATACCCCACTCCGAGCCGACCAGTCCTTGTTTTAGCCCTTTAATACCGAGCGCCAGACGTTGGTAACAACAAGTACCATCTTTTAACGTCTTTTGGTATGACGCGGCCGGGGATCGAACCCCGGGCCTTCCGCTCTCCGGGCGGAGGCTCTACCACTAGAGTACAGATTATGATGTAAATTAGTGGCTTCCAAGACTCATCATACTGCTTCCAACCTGAAGCAATATGAATCAGGTGACTTCTCTGTTGTTGACAATAACAACCTTCGTCAGTTATTCAAATATTGATCAAAATAACGCGAGCATCCTCCTGAGTGAGTTCAGTTGGTGATGTTGTCATTGGTAGAATGCACAAAATGAAAAGGAGGAAACAGAATTGGAGTAGACCCTTTGTGTCCCAGACAGCTGGCATACAAAGTCTGGCTGCCTCACATGAAAAGATTGTAGTTGTTACCACTGACAAGTGAGTGAGTTGGGTTTAACGCCGCTTTTAACCCATATTCAAGTTATATCACGACGTGTCAGCTTAATGTGGGAGGAAGCCCGAAGTGATGCAGGTCTCAGACGTTTAGCACTTCGGTGAAACCCACGAGCACGGGTATGGTGCTGACAAACCTAGAAACATAATCGGGGCGAACCGGGATTCGAACCCACAATCATAGGTTTCTGGCGTGTCCAGGGGACGCAGCGAACCGCGGCGCCTTAGACGACTGGGCCACCCGTGCCCCCGTATAGTTTAAGAAATACAAATTTAGTTCTTTAAATATTCAGGTATTTACCATATGAGTATACAATATTGGTATAGTTAATTGGCTTTAATGATGTATGTCTTAAAGGTACGTCGAAAAAGAGAGAAATACCTTAGCATGTGTTGTTTGTGAGGGGTGCCATCTGTGGGGCAGGATACACTTGCCTTTATGCGAACACTATTTGATAATGATTCATGGCCGCATGCTCATCATATGATAAGAAATGTTCAATCCATTCTGCTTTTAGCAGAGATATTTTATGAATACGGAAAGGGTTTGGACGCTTTTATTTATATAATATACGTATATATAATACCTCAGTTATTTAACTCTTTATTCAGTATTTAAATAAACATGTTAATTCGTACCTGTTTCCATATAGTAGAATGATGGCTTGTACGCGTGTTCACCCATCCTACAGTTACTATGTAAGTGAATGTCCCAAATGTACGTCATTAATTATTGTATCCTTCATTTCGAGAGAAATATCAATAATCATAATGATATATCAAATGCTCCACTGTTATATAAAACAACAGTGGTTGTATAACATTAATATTCCTCAAAAGATGTCGTCTACAAATATTTGTATTTTTTTATTTGAATGTTATTTACCAACACTGGGTTAATCGTTTTAAGTTTAGAGTCTTTATGCCAGTTGGAGAAGGTTGTGGCAATGTATCCTACTTAATCGAATAATATGTTCTTTTCAAGAAATCGTTGACGAATACCAATATTTGCTTTTGTGCCCTATATTTGCTAAAACAAAACGTAGATTGTTAACTCATATCTTTATTAACCCAATTCCTCACTTCTCATTGACGTATTTGTCATACATAACGGCTTCATTAACGTGAACGCAACGGAAAATACATATTCAATACATTATTAGTATGTATTTAGTAAATATACTATTTACATTCGTGTTTTGTTTGTTGTAAATTAGAATGTCTGGCAAATGATTCTCATGTAACAAACAACAATGGGATTATCCTGTTGTCCATCGACTGGGATAAAATATGCTCAGTTTCCTTTGTACCGCAAAGGTAGTAACGATGTCATCTGCTTCAGTATTGCAAGTAATCTATTCTGTTTTACAGCAGCATGCAGATTAAGAATCTACGTTTGTACTTCTTAAGACACTCGCTCATGGAACATTTCCGTTGGAATTAAAGCAATTGAACAGAATAAGGTGAGGATAAAAGAACGCTTATCATATTGCCCTGACACAAGTACTATCATTTGTTATGTGTTCATGTCGTCTTTAACACAGTATTATAAGCGAGCATATAGTTCTAATATTTTAATTTAACATGCAATTGTGAAATAAGGTACGGTGATACTTAAGACAAATCTTCCCCGATCCGTCTTGTCCACGTGGTGACCCATTTGAAGATGTGAAACCGAATGTACTTTCTCTCAAGTTTTTCAGTTCGTGACATTCTTTGTTGTATAAAAAAATGAAAACATTTCATTTTGTTCTTAGACAGTTTATTTAATTAATTGTAACTGTGAACTGTACTGTGGGCCTAACGGCCTTTCTAAGAATAGAATATCTGTCTGTTTGATACGAATATGCATCGATATAAACGGAATGAAATGAAACTTTAGCTAACCAACTACTTATCTACAATGTACGTACGAACCCTGAATCAACGAAAGTCCCCTCGAAAAATCCCAAACACTGTTGTCAGTGGACACGCCATTTTGTAAAAGTCGATCACTGGTTGTGATGTCACACGTCAACATATTTGGTAATTTCTTAGAGGTGAAGGTCGGTTGAGAAATGCACGTCATCTCTGATGTAAAATTAATAAAAGTATCTCTCGTTGATTAACATCATTTGTGGATGTTTTTCATTCAAGGAATTTGAACTTTGTTTTGCGTTAGTGTAAAGAGTATACCCACAATTGGGTCACTGCATTCCATATTATGTATCCGGTAAGGTAAATACTTAAAGTGTGCGTCACAGTACAAGTTGCATCCCTTAAACTTCAAAATACGAATTTATAAGAAGTGAATGTCATATTGTGTTGGTTTACTTAAGTATGAACCGTACAAGTTGTGTGATTTTAACTTGCGCGGTTATTAGCGTTCATACTCCAGTAAACCAACACAATATGACATTCACTTGAAAAGGAACCATGTGAACTGTCAGACACATACATGTACATGTACAGACACATGAGCGAGCGGTGCTATAACTCAGTCTGTGTACGTCACAAAATTGACGACCAGTGAAGATCCGGGGTAGAATAGGTCTTCAGCAACCCATGCTTACCGTAAAAGGTGACTTTGCTTGTCGTAAGAGGCGACTAACGGGATCGGGTGGTCAGGCTCGCTGACGTGGTTGATGCATGTCATCGATAACAATTGCGTGGATCAATGCTCATGTTGTCAATCATTGGATTGTCTGGTCCAGACTCGATTATTTACAGACCGCCGTCATACAGCTGGAATATTGCTGAGTGCGGCGTTAAACAACAAACCAACAAACAAACAAGAGGGAGCAAACCATGCATGTCGATTTTCCATGTTCATAAGAAAGATAGCGTGGATGAATGTACAAATTAGAGATCGCTGGCGCTCACATGTTGTAAGGCAACTATATTTGTACAAATTGTATATTCAACCATGTGTATAACAATTAAGGAATTACAACGTGCTTGCTGACCTATAATCTGGATTCACGCAGTGTGACTCCACCTCAAATTGGTATACATGCACATACCAGCCAAACCTACAAACTCACAATTATTTCCCTACCCATAACATAATTGTGCGTGGATAACGAATTGGGCTAATTCAGGTCACGATACATCAAATATGGAAATATAGAAAACAAAAAACAGATCTGATTTTAAAGTTGTTGCAGAAACAATATCTAATCTCGATACAAAATCCGAGTCAATCAAAAAATAGGACAAACTGAATAGTTTTGATAATGACCGTGGATTATAATAAAGTCATGTATTTCAAAAAGGCAGGCACATTGTTGGTATCAATAATCGTGTATATGTTCAACCAGTTTTGTCTACACATTGTCAATTCAATGTAAAGGAAACTGATCACGGCCACAAACGCGATTGTTCACTTCTGCCCCCTAAGTCTGCAGAAACATTCTGGTTCTTATAGATGGTTACTGTAAAATAACTTTGTTTATGTAAAATAAGTTTTATTGGGATCGATGCATCAACCAAGTCGGCGAGCATGACCACCTGATCCCGTTAGTCGTCTCTTACGACAAGCATAGTCGTCTTTTACGGCAAGCAAGGGTTGCCGAAGACCTATTCTGTCCCGGATCTTCACTGATTGTCACGGGTGAAATGGTAACAATGCGAGACATGTGCTGGAAAGTTGGTTGGTTGGTTGGTTGTTTAACGCCGCACTCAGCAATATTCCAGCTATATGACGGCGGTCTGTAAATAATCAAGGCTGGACCAGACAATCCAGTGATTAATATCATGAGCATCGATCCACACAATTGGGATCGATGACATGCATCAACCAAGTCAGCGAGCCTGACCACCCGATCCCGTAAGTCGTCTCTTACGACAAGCATAGTCGCCTTTTACGGCAAGCATGGGTTGCTGAAGACCTATTCTACCCCGGAATGTGCTGGAAAGAGTGAGTGAGTGAGTGAGTGAATATGGTTTTACGCCGCTTTTAGCAATATTCCAGCAATATCACGGCGGGGGACAACAGAAATGGGCTTCACACAATGTACCCATGTCGGGAATCGAACCCGGGTCTTCGGCGTGACGAGCGAACGCTTTGACCACTAGGTTACCCGACCGCCCCTAGCTGGAAAGAGTATCATGCTGTGGACCTACTGACCTCAGTCTGACGAGAGCAAAACCTGGAGCGTCATTTTATCTGATTTAGCTGATAACATTATGGCTAAATATGATTGTCCTATAAAGTAAGATGCCCATGTCACTCAAGCTTCGGGTAATTAAGGCCTAGTAGATAGATCTCATGTCTTAATGAAGATCATATACATGGTGACAAACCCGGGTTAAAGAGCAACACCATCTGTCAATGTAAGGTCATCCATATTTTGATATTTCTCATCTCCAACATCAACCAGCAAGGCGGGACAAAGAATTTTGAAAAAATATATATAAAAATAAAAACTTTTTACTAAATTGTGTAACTTATTCCATAACAATCTCAAGTTGAGAACACTGTCAAGTGGGGGGAACAGATGGCCCAGTCGTCCAAGGCGCCGCGATTCGCTGTGCAGAGTTGCGTCCCTTGGGCACACCAGAAACCTATGATTGTGGGTTCGAATCCCGGTTCGCCCCGATTATGTTTCTAGGTTTGTCAGCACCATACCCGTGCTCGTGGGTTTCACCGAAGTGCTAAACGTCTGAGACCTGCATCAGTTCGGGTTTCCTCCCACATTAAGCTGACACGCCGCGATATAACTGGAATACAGTTAAAAGCGGCGTTAAACCCAACTCACTCACTCACTGTCAAGAGAAGTACGTCAACGCATGGGACTCGGCCCAAGAGGTACTATACTTTGTACTTTACTGTGAAGAAATTGTAATCCTAAACATATCATGTTACATTGTGAAATATTCTTCACACTTTACAATGTCAAACTAGTTTACCCTTTAATACAGAGCATACACATGGGACATGGATTGTCTTTTGGAGGGGTCATTTGAAAACATTCAGGTGTTATTTGGTTCATTCAAAGGGCTTTGAATTTATATCAATTTTAACAAATACGAGGGGTTATTTTCAGAAATAAAGAGGCAACCATCTGCATACCTGTATTAATATCAACTATCCAGGATGACTTAACCAACAACAAGAAAGATGTCAGTTCGCTTAATACACTGCCATCACTTCTTAATATGTTTCTTTCCCCAGGTGACTGATTGCTTTCCCCTTGCCAGGCAGGGGTTAAAGCAACGAAGGGCAGTCGTAAACTGATTTGCCAGGTCATCATCATCTGTGGTTCGAGAAGGGAGCTAACTCCGCTTGCCTAATCGAAAGCTGGGCCCACATTCGTAACTAAACGTACTTGTTGTAGGGGATATGTCCTACATCAGATTTCTGTATCACGAACTACAATTTTGTATGCTTAAAACGAGTATTGTGACTTTTAATTGAATTAGAATATACAGATGGGTAGAAACTCAAGCAGAACTCACTTGTACAAAACTGGGTCGTGGGGTCATTAATATTCATGAGTTGTTCCTTTTATGGAATAAGATCCCGGAACTTTTTTTAGGTCAAAAGGCTTGTATCCTGGCCGAGTTCGATTTCAAGTATCGACATAATTTTCAGGTTTACATCGACACCGACATTTATGATTAGATTGATGTGTTATACTGGAAAACGTGGATTGTATGGTATTGTCTCTCAAATGCAATTTTATGTACGTTTCTTGCGTTGTAACTATTTTTGCAAAACTTTGTTTTAGAACGAGAGTGATCAGCTGATGACGTTATTGAAACTCCATAGACTTTGTGTACTTATCGTGGAGGTAACGTACGTTACACTAAATAATTTATAAAGACATTTCCAATCAATATAACTACACGAGAACCATATATATTGCTACATATCCAAACAAAACAAGCATGAAATGCTCATATCCCCCGCCAATATGACATGTTCGTTTGTGTGCAGTACATTAGCTCCTGTGAACTATGTTCACCGGGCCTTTTTGTAAATGGCCTAATTGCAGCACTAAAACAGTTATTACTGGTGTTGTTTTGCTATCTGCAGTTAATAATAGTATATGTAACTGTATTTGTAATGAGTAAGGATGAGACATATGGACGAACAACTTCTTTATTACATTTAGGAGCGATGGTTTCGGTGTAGGTACTAACACCGTTATCCAGCAAGTGAAGTACAGAGTATGGTTGACAATAATATATATACAGGACAGGAGGCAGTGTTTATACTGTTGATCAGTTACACTGTTGTATTTGTCATGTGTTGTGTTTCTGCATGAAGTTAGTCAGTGAATGCAACAACCGTGTCCATGACACATTTGGAGGAACAAACACACAGCAGAACTGCAGAACTTACCAACAAGAAAGGAAATGTATTCAATACTGCGAGATGACATTATGTTCCAAGTTTGGTAAAGAAATATGGTACGGTTTTCAAGATCTGCTCCGGAAACGAGGACTACCGCCATTTTCAGTCTAAGTCAAAGTCGTTGGCATGGAAACCCGAAAAAAAAATAATGGAATCCCAAACTATCAAAAGGCACCAGTTCACCACTAGACCTATCTATGTGCCAAGTTTGGTGAAGAAATATGGTACGGTTTTCAATATCTGCTCCGGAAACGAAATGTGACGGGCGGAAGGATGGAAGGACGGACGGACGGCACCCATTCCTATATCCCCCTTCCACTTCGTGGCCAACTAAATGACTTAGTCAGCCAAATGAATCCCAGCGATATACAAATGTGGGCATACCTGTGTCGATGACTAGATCTATTATTATATATCACGGAAGGAGTGGACCCACAACTTAGAAACTGGTTATAAGTGAGCCAACCTAATGAAGATTAGCGATTTAGAAATGTGGTCCAATTTATCACCATATTAAATTTGTCATAAGTAATCAAGATAACCGGAAGTGGGACTTTTTTCGCCGGTGCACGTGAGTTGGTGTTTACAAACAACATGGATACCTTTAATGTTGGAGACAATAGATGTTTTAATAGATGAAAGGGGAAGTGCTACAGTGATATCCGTGTTGACAAATGGATATTACAGGTTACAGGTTGGTACCGAATTTGAATTTGACTGTGATGAAGGCAGATTATTAAAACTTCCCTGTGGCCAACGTTTCATCATCAATAACTGATTGGTGTAATTGTTCTCGGTAATTTACAATAAGCTGTCAATTAAATGTTGAATAGTGTATTGTTACAGTAGAGTTATTGAACGTATTATGTTTTAGGTAAAGGAACAAGTAACATCCACAAGTTTGTACGGAAAATCATGGCACTCCCCTTTCTACCACCAGCCGACATCGCGAGGATGTTCTGGAGAATAACAGGGCGTGTCCCCGCCAATGGCAAACTGCGTGATCTGATCAACTACTTTCAAACCCAGTGGATCGCTCATCCCACCTTCTCTCCCAGATCCTGGTCTGTGTTCAACATAGCTGTCAGGACGAACAACTTTGTGGAAGGTAATAATAATACAAATAGTTCAAATACAAATACACACAATAAAAATAACCTATAATAAACAATAAAAATGTTTTTATTATACATTAAAATGTTTTCTCACGTTTTAAGTTGGCCCAGACGTATCAATAAAAAGGTGGGGGAGCAGTCCCTGGGGATCTACAGATTGATCCCAGAGCTCTTCAGAGAGGCCCGTCTGTTGCCTCTACAGTCAAGACTGATTCAGGAGGGACGACTCAGGGCGTATGTGCGCAAATCTTCCACATCTCGTCAAGAGGAGATTTTCGACATATGGCGACGATACAAGGATGGAGACCTCTCCCTGGGCCAAGTACTCTCACAATGTTCGGTTGTACATGGGCCAATATTGTGAACACGATGAAGATGACGATGGACATGCCGACGATTAGAGTGAGTGAGTGAGTGAGTATGGTTTTACGCCGCTTTTAGCAATATTCCAGCAATATCACGGCGGGGGACACCAGAAATGGCCGACGATTAGAAGAACTGAAGAACTGTATATATGAATATATGTAAATACCATGTAAATACATCACATACACCCAATAACATGTCAATACATCAAATACCATGTAAATAAACCATATATATCACTACAAAAATCGTTCTTATCATTATTAAAAGTTGAGGTACCGTTTGAGCCCGACACATAGTAGCCGTTTTCGCCAAATGCGGTGCCGTTTTCGCCAGAGAAATCGGTGAAATTTTGCTGAGGTGCCGTTTATGAATGTACCCTCGTCGAGCACGGCGAAACAGACGGCGAACACAAAGCCGAAAGATGCCCAAGGTAAATTTGTGGCTGTTGAGGACGGCATGATCGATGGTGTGATCCTAGACAATCAAAACAAAACTACAGCCAATAAAACTTTGTATGATTTGAAACTGTTCGATAACTTTCCAAAAGTCCAAAATGAAATTCGCCAAATGCATGAAATCCCCCCAAACGAACTAGACACACTTCTCTGCAAGTTTTTCATTAGTGTTCGAAAAACAAATGGCGAAAATTATGAACCAAACAGTCTCTTGGGTTTTCAGAAAAGCATCGAGAGATCACTAAAACGAAGGGGGTACGACTATTCACTCACGTTATCTTTAGAATTTTCACCATCACGGGAAGTATTAAAGGAGAGAAAAATTGAACTAAAGAAAGAAGGGCGTGGCAGCTAACCAAGGAGAGCCGACCCGATTGGTGATGAAGAGATCGAGTCCCTGTGGCCGGATCCATTGGAATCAGTAATCCAATGAGCATAATAAACTGTCTATGGCTTTACAACACAATCCGGTTCGGGTTAAGAGGTGTCAATGATCACTACAACATGTGTTGTGGGGACATGACATCGTATGTTGATGGAGACGATCACGAATATCTTGAACTGTTCATGAGACAAGAAAAGAATAGATCCGGTGAGAATCCTCGTGATTGCCACGACGTAAGGCCCAAAATGTGGACTAATGTTGCTGATCCCTCTCGGTGCCCTGTGCAGGTGTTTAAGTTGTATTCCTCCACGCGTCCACTCGACGTCTGTCGAGATGACGAGCCCTTTTACATCGGCTTACACACTTTAGGTATGCCTAAACCCGGCGATCCGCTATCGTATTCGGAAAAACAAACTGTCCTCTCTCATGAAAAAGATGTGGGATGCCGCCAGTCTCCAAACATCGAAACGACTCACAAATCACTCTGCGCGCAAACACCTTGTGCAAAAAGTGAATGTCAATAATGTTCGGCCAAATCAAATAAGGCAGATAACTGGCCACAAAAACATCCATTCTGTGAACAATAACTGCCATATTAATCCTGACCAGCACAAGCAAATATCCAACATCATTTCACGAAATTACTCTGATTACCGCATTAATATGAATATTGTAAAACGCAGCATCAGCGATCTCTATTTTGTGAACACTCTTAATACCATTCATATGTATGTGTATGTTGAATTCTTTATTCAGTACTATACCGGCCACAGGCCCTTTGTGCAAAATGTATGACATATTTAAGGCAACAGTCACAATGATAAAATACGTCTTCTTTCTTCTTTACTGTGATGCAGATATTTAGCGATATTATTAATGAGCTTTGTGTTTGTTGTAGGATAAAAGAAAATTAAACTTAGGGACATTTGGGTGTAGATAATATTTGAAGGAATATATAGATGGCGTAGGTGAGTATATGCAGGGCACACTAGCAGGAAATGAAACTCGTCTTCTGTTATGCCAAATTGACATCGTTTGCAAAATCTTCCTTCGCGAGGGATGTTAAGTTTCCCACTGCATCTAAACCCAATATAATATAAACTAACATGCATTCGAAATAACAATTAAGTCATTCACAACAAGTATTCAAATATATATGTTGGATGTTAGCTGTTTCCATATGGTAGAATGATGGTATGTGAACGTCTTCAGTCCACCTGTATCCACCCATCCTGCAGTTACTATGTACATGAAACAATAAGCACCACGATGCCCACAAGCACGGCCATTCTTCTTATGTCTCCGTCCTGTCGAAACCCACCCGATGGACATGCTGCAACCGTCGGGGACTCGGTACTCGGACCTGGCTCTCTCGGATCATAAACCTCGCACGTTCCTTTCGAACATTCAGTTACCTTAGTAGCCGTGTGGATTCCGCTTTCAACAGCACCAGTAACATAACAAGACACATTCCAACTAAACGCTTCCCCAGCGAAGTAGATCCTCCCGACTGGTGCTCTTATAGCATCAAATACTTTGGGACTAAGAGTTCCTGTTTCCATGTTGCAGAAGCATCCCTTGTACAATGGATTGTTCTTCCAGTCCGTAATGAAAACATCCTCAGGTTCGGCTACATTACCGTAGACTCTCCGCAATATCGCAATCACCTCGTCCTTAACATCACTGTCAGTGAGTTGACTTATTCTGTTCGCCTCTTCTCCCTGGGTCACCATCTGGAGAATGTTGGTTCCAACCGGGAACAGTCCTTCAGCTTCTAAGTTCTGCCAAACAGGATACACGCCACGTTTTTTGTCTGCGTAGAGGATGAATTCAGTGTTATCGCAGAATCTTGCCGATGTCTCAGGAAACTTAAGGTACACGCTGACGTAGTTCTCCAGTCTGATTCGGAACAGGTTGTCCATCTTCCAGTCAGGTAGTGGAGGAATGAAAGTCACAGAACCGCTCTTCAATACTCCGATACTGAAAGTAACAATCACGAAGTCAGCCGTGAAGATCTTCCCGCTTGCGGTAGTTACAGACGCATTGGTGTCAGCGTAGTTGATCGTTTTAACGGTTTCGTTCAGACGAATACGTTGGTCGTTCTCTTGAAGCACGTTCTCCACGTATTTCTTAAGTATGAACTCATACCCTCTGTCATCACGGACATAGAAACTGTCATCGACTCGGTCTGAAATGCCCCTAAAATAACACGAAGTAACGTCAGGGCCAAATCCATCTTCAAAGTCGAAGTCAAAAATTTCCACAGTTTTTTCCACAGGCGTTTTAGGATGCCAGTTTCCGATATCAAGGCATGTGCGAAGGGACATGTCATCTGTCTTTTGGTCTCGAATTCTCCTGAAGACGTTTCCTGATTTAATCCTAGCTTTTGCCAGTTTATCCCAAGCCAATTCACCCTCGGAGGCCGTGACGTCAACGCCGTCATATGTTTTTATGACTACACTATCATAGTCTGACGATATCCCAGACACATTGAACTTCTGGATGACATCCCATAACGGATTGCCTTCCCGGATAGCCATCCAGTTTGCCCCAGCTTCTACAGTGGTTCCCCCAAATTTAATGGACATGACTCTGCCGCCGATTCTGTCCGAGCCTTCCAAGAGGATGAAGTCGTTGATGTTGTTTTCGCTTAGAGTCTTTGCAGCTGCCAAACCTGACGCCCCGGCTCCAAGAATCAAAACTTTGCTGTGTTCTGAAATATGCAGGATGCAGAGTTGAATGAGTGAGAGCACTATTCCAGCCACATCATCATATTTTCTAATAAGGGACCGGTCGCAACGCAGATAAACGCGATGGCTGAACGATCGGATCCAACACCGGGAGAGATTTGACACTCGGTATTGGGAGAAAGGTACAGGTAATTGACGTGAGGAATGTGAGAATATGCAGGAAATACCCACCTGTGCATAAAATGGACTTGTCCGACATTATCTATATAGGGAGTCATCATTATTTAAATACGGGTAAATATTTTTAAAGCTTGTACATTTTATCATCATCATCAAAGAGGCTGTACATAATGTTGATATCTCATATAAGAATTAACGACTCGTGGTCGTTGTGTATCGTACAATAAAACACTGCAGGGGGAATAAACCATGAGAAGCGCAGCCCCTGCAGTGTTTTATTGTACGATAACCAACTCCTACTCGTCGTTTATTTCTTCACTAGTGAAGATAGCTTCTGTGACGATCTTCTTCCAGGAGATGTAATTCACAAAACTTCATGAGTCTATGAACATTTCAAGATATTCTTTTACTCCGTACTTCTTCACGAGTCGATAGACATCCGGGATGAATCCAAGTGAAACTGGACTGCAGCGAGGAGAATAAACCATGAGCAGTGCAGCCCCTGCAGTGTTTTATTGTACGATAACCAACTCCTACTCGTCGTTTATTTCTTCACTAGACCTACATCATAAGGCTTTATTAAGGCGTTTAATGAAACAGAAAGATTATAATACATTTAGATGATTCGATGCATACTTATATTGGATTCGGGTTGAGCTTGCAGTCCTTCCACGGTATATAGAAGAAGCACCATGATTGCCAAAGACACCTTAGGAATGCCTCGATACTGCATCTGAAAAATGATTTAAAAAGCGATGCGTGAATGTGTGAGTGAGTATGGTTTTGCACATTTTAGAATTATTCCAGCAATATCAAAATAGGGGATACCAGAAATGGTCCTCTCACAATGCACTCATGTGGGGAATTGAACCCGGGCCTTCGTCATGAAGACTGAATGCTTTAACTACTAGACTACCCCATAGATGAGGTGAACAATTCGTTCCTGCAATACACGTAAGGTTCAAATCATTCAATTGTAGACTGAAGAATGAGACACAATTTATGTGCGGTAAATGGAGTAAATCTAGATACACTGGTGCATGTGAATGCCAAATGGCATAACAGGGTAACAACATCAACATGTGCCAAATGCGTATGTGGTACCTCAGTCTACGGAGCTCTAAGAAATATACCAACTCACGTTACATTTTGAGGTGAGGAGGAATGAGGTTTAACGTCGCGTTCAAAATTATGGCACTAACACAGCGACGTACATGCACGTGTATGTTTGTTGATTTGTGTGTGTATGTGTGTGTGTGTAGTGCTAGCACACCACACACCATGCCGCAGTTTAACACGAATTTATAAACCCCCCAGTGACGTCATCCTATTGTTCTCTGGTCGGGTTAAATCTCATAAACAGGGACGTTGTAATGTCCCTGGGATTTTATAGGATATTCAAGTCATATTTGCTATATAATGTGTTATTATATCCGATGGATTTTATATAATTTCCTGGGTATTATATTTATACAACTTCGGTTCAGATTGTAACATGTAATGAAATGACAAATATTTTCTTTATATTCCCGAGGATCGAACACGCAACCTTCGTATTTGTAGCCCAGTGAGTGTTCTACAAGGCTACAGAGGCGCTGATGTATCACAATGTTTCAAGATGTCCTTTTCAAGATCCGTATGCCAGCAACAGATATTTTACGCCCGTTTCCTAATGTTCATGGAAAGTATGTTTGAAACATAAAAATGTTGATAAATATTGTATAAAGTTTCTTTTTTCGGTTCATAAGTTAGATAAAAAACACTTCCCCTCGGGTTGTTAGTGATATATAAAACCCTTTCCCTCGGAAAATTCCTCGTGGTGCGGGTTTTACAGATCATAACAACCCTCGGACGTGTTTTATCCTATACACATAACTCAGACACAGTATACTGACTCCGAGCCGACCAGTCCTTGTTTTAGCCCCTTGTTGTCTCTTTTAACGTCTCTTGGTATGATGCGGTCGGGTATCGAGCCCCTACCTTCCGCTCTCCGGGTGGACGCTCTTCCACGCGGAGGCGGTCCATTACAGTTTGAAAGAAAATGCCTTAGTCATGGCGAACAAATTGAAATAGGATTCGTTCCTCTTGAACAAGGTATTCATTCGTGGGGCAAGCATCTGTACAGTCCGTTTGACTCCAAATGAGAACGATGAATTGCAAAATAACTCGAAATCCAGAAAAGTGTATGAAACATCAATGCGGTACTTGACTAGGAATACCCTGTACCCAACAAAATCTGAATTTTGTTTATTTGAAGACCCATGACGGATGAAGTTCTTTAGAAGAAGAAGTCTTTATTTGTACCAAGGCCACTGGCCCATATACAATACATACATTTGAAATAGTGTGGTACATGAAAAAAGGTAATGTCAGGTACAAATTTACAGGTTTACAGGCTTTTCATAATTACGTCTTCTTTCATAGCTGTAATACAGGTATTTACATAGTTTTCCAAGTAATTGTTTACACGAAGATGACAGTAGCGTTTTAAATTTATGCATATATGGATTATTGCAAAATGTTGTTGGTAGGTACAGATGTCTAATATCGTTGTAATATTCACATTCTAAAGTAAAATGATATTCATTCTCTGTACTTGTTTCACATATGGGACAGAGTCGTAAACGTAAGTCAATATCAGCCCATCTACCTTCGTTTACCTTAAGTCTTAGTAGCCCGGCTCTAAGCCTTATCAAAACATTTCGATATTTTATTTCAGTAATAATGGAAAGGTATTTTTCTGGTTCCAGGAGACTTTTAAATTCTTTATACAGAATGTACCTAGAACTAGCCTTGATAGTACTATTCCATGATTGGTAGAACATATTTATCAAAACGTTTTTAAAACTATTCATGAATGATGGTTTGTCGCCAACAGCTTGACTGAGCCAAACTACTCCGAATCCGTGAGAAAATAATATGGAACGAATAGAAGAAGCATAGTTATGACGACCACACTTGTCGTTATATACAAGCATATTATAAGATTTTCTTGGTATCCTATCTTCGTCCATTTCAATCAGTTTTAGCCAATACTTTACAGAACGACACATAGCATTTACATGTAGTGGGTACCGACCGCATTCCCCATACACAATAGCATTTGGGGTTTGCAAACCAACGTTAAGAAACTTCTTACAAGCCATAATATGCACTTGTTCTATTTTTTCAAATCTGTCTACACCCCATATTTCCGCACCATATAAAAGAATAGGTTGAATCTGAGTATCAAATATTTTAAAGAAAACTGAAGTGTCAACAAAACCAATCTTCCGTAGATTGCGAAATATTTCCATTAAAGCTCGTTTACCCCTTGATGCTAGATCTGAAACACATTGGTTCATCTTTGATGTATATGAGAATACAAACCCAAGATATCTATAGGAGTTGGCGGTTGAAATACGTTTGCCTTTATAGAACCATTTCTCATGAACAGATAACCGCCCTCCTCGTCTAAATACAACAACACTCGTTTTATCTAAATTAACCGTTAATCCATGTGAATCTGCAAAGTTATCAAGAATATTAAGTTGGTTCTGTAAACCAGTTACTGTGTCAGAGACAAGAATAACATCGTCGGCAAACAATAATAATAATATTTCAAACAAGTCAGGAAATAATTGTACGCCGTGTTTCCCATGTGATGAAACATCATTTGACAGTTCATTGATGAAGAAGGAAAATAATAGAGGGCTTAATATACAGCCTTGTTTAACTCCGTTAGGACAATCAAAATATTCTGTATAAATGTTATCATTACATCTCACACACGCTTTCACGGAGGCATAGATTCCCTTAAGTGCTCTCATCATCTTTCCACCCAAGCCTACATCGTGCAGACACTCCCATAGTTTAAGATGATTTACTGAATCAAAGGCTTTTTTAAAATCCACAAAAGCAACGTATAATTTCCCTTTTCTTTTCGATAAACATTTGTTAACAATTGCATTCAACGTGAATATGTGGTCAGCAGGAGAATATCCCTGTCTAAAGCCTGCTTGTGTCTCGGGTAATTTACTTCTTATATTAGCCCAATTTGTAAGTCTAGAGTTTAGGACACTTGTGTAAACCTTACTAATTGTACACAATAGAGATATCCCTCTAAAGTTATCTGGATTATTTTTGTTACCTTTCTTATGTAGTGGAAGGATAACAGCTTTCGTCCAGTTCTGAGGGAATAATCCAGAATCAAATAACTTATTGAACAAATTTCGTAGGAAAGGAGTTATTACATTTTCACATTTTAACATTTCAATGACCACGTCATCAACACCAGGGGATTTGCCATTCTTTAAACGATTTATAGCCTTGTGGATTTCTGAGTCGGTAATCGGCGACACCAAAATACACTGGTCAATCTCATCAAGTATAAAATCTTCATCACATTGACATTCGACTTCAGCATGTAATACATCTGTACACTGAAAAACGTTTGTAAAATGATCAAACCAGCACTCTTTACTTATGTTATTCTTTGTTTCCCTACGACCTGATATACTCCGTTACTTTTTCCAAAATGTGGTTGAATCAGATAGAGATAGCTTTAGTTTTGTTCGTGTCATAAATTGATAGTTTGATTTTGCTGTTCTGCAAACATGTTTATACTTGTTTCTCATTTTACAAAAGATTAACTTATTTTCGTTAGATTTCTTCTCTTTGAATTTCCTCATGTATCGCCTCGCTTCCCGTTTTGCTCGTCTGCATTCACTATTATAAAACCCCGTATTTCGGGGTGAACTTTTAACAAAAGGTACCTTCATACAGTCAGCGGCACAAAGAACAACATTAACAAATTTTTCGAGGGCAAGATTGAAATCAAAAGTTAAAAGATCGATGAGCTCGTTGAAGGATGGACATAGATTTGTTATACTTCCTATAAACACATCACGCTTACGAGGGTTCCATTTATATTTGTGTGTTTTGGTGGAAAGATAATCATCACTTGTAGATACTTTAGGGAGAAATATGTCCAAATGTAGACATACAGGCATATGTTTTGACTCAACTCTTGTATCCACAAACATGGATTGACAACAATTGTGAACATTAACGGAACCTATAAACCTTAAAGAGTGAGTGAGTGAGTGAGTGTGGTTTTACGCCGCTTTTAGCAATATTCCAGCAATATCACGGCGGGGGACACCAGAAATGGGCTTCACACATTGTACCCATGTCGGGAATCGAACCCGGGTCTTCGGCGTGACGAGCGAACGCTTTAACCACTAGGCTACCCGACCGCCCTAAACCTTTAAGAAACTATCATGTAATTTTGTATAGAAATGTGTACATGAAACGTAGGGGGGACAAACCGTGGAAGGCACAGCGCAAGCACGGTCTACACGTGCTTCACAGTGACCGTGTTCATTCAATGACAAGATGCGCTACTCAGCAGATGTTAAACAGTTGATGTTGAATGTGTATGATTTCTTTAGAAGTGAAGCAGAAAGAGCAAAGCCTTTTCATGCAATTAATAAATTCTTGAAACGAGCTTCAAAAGCTCTTGGTATGTCCCCTCAGAAACTTTAAAATGTTGTCAGTCGACGAGATACAAATAGTCAGGACAAAGAGGTAGGGAACATGTCAAAACCACGCAAGGTTGATAAATTAGACAGTTTTCAGAGGGATCAAGTCAGACGTGCAATTGTTAAACTGCACTCAGAAAATAAGTACCTGTCCCTGAGAATTTTGAAGAAACACCTTGAAACTGACCATGATTTACGTGTTACAAAGTACAAACTATGGCAGCTGTTGCATACATTTGGTTACAAATACAAAAAGATAACTGGAGAAAATAGGGCTGTGTTGTGTGAACGGTCTGACATTGTTCGTAGCCGAAATCATTACCTTCGTACCATCAAGCAGAAACGTGAAGACGGATATGAGCCCGTCTTCTTAGACGAGACATGGGTAAATGCGTCACACACAGCCAGCAGTCAGTGGGTACCCAGTGGTGACTGTAAGGAGTCTGGTAGAAAGTTACCAATGGGAAAGGGTGAAAGACTCATAGTTCTCCATGCTGGGTCTGTTAGTCAGAGTTTTCTCCCAGACTGTGACCTCGTCTTTAGAGCCAAGGCCAAAGACAACAGGGACTACCACACAGAAATGAACGGCAATGTATTTCTGGAGTGGGTGAAAGATAAATTAGTCCCTGCTTTGCCTACCAAGTCTCTCATTGTCATTGACAATGCACCGTATCATAGTGTGCAGGATTGAGAAAGCAAGACTCCAACCTCTAATAACCGTAAAGGAGACATGGTTACTTGGCTGCAACGGAGGAACATTACCTTTCCTTCTCGAGCGACGAAACCACAGCTCTATGAAATCATCAAAACTATGAAGCCTGACCCCGTGTATAAAGTTGACAGTTACATCAAGGGTCAGGGTCACGCTGTCTTACGACTGCCACCTTATCACTGCGACCTGAATTCAATCGAGTTGGTATGGGGCATCGTCAAGGGTGACGTTGGACGATCGAACACAACGTTCAAATTACGAGACGTTGAACAACTCGTAAAGGAATCCGTTGGTCGAGTAACAGTAGAAACATGGAGGCGTTGTGTGGCCACAGTCGTTGACGAGATAGAGCCACGTTATTGGTCACGAGATGGACTACGGCCAGCAACAGTCCAACCTATAATAGTGGCAGTCAGTTCAGGCACCAGCAGTTCCGACGACGAGATCTATGGCATGAGCGAGTCAGATTGCGACTGAAATTATCATGAGACGGCCCCTCCAACGCTCTGTCATTTCCCCTACCCCACAACGTGCAGTACATGCGTGCTTGGGCTGTGCCTTCCACGGTTTGTCCCCCCTACGTGTCATGTACACATTTCTATACAAAATTACATGATAGTTTCTTAAAGAACTTCATCCGTCATGGGTCTTCAAATAAGCAAAATTCAGATTTTGTTGGGTACAGGGTATTCATGGTCAAGTACCGTATTGATGTTTTATACACTTTTCTGGATTTCGAGTTATTTTGCAATTCATCGTTCTCATTTGGAGTCAAACGGACTGTAGTTACAGCTTCAATGGTCCAGTGGTTTCCTCGGGACAATATTCACAGCCGGCGCTGGACAAGTAGGTCATGACATTAACTCACTTTATATTCAGTCAGGTAAGCTAAAGCCGTTGACAAAAACAACCACAATGAAATATACCCATACCTCTGTTGGTGTACTTGCACAACATCCGAATGATGTTTTCTTCTAAAGTGGTGAAGGGTTATGAAAAACATAGATCCTTATGACCATAGTATCTGCTTTAATATGGAGAGAAGGAACACAAACCCATCACAAATCTGTGTTGAAGGTAGCTGTAGTCGGGTGTATAACAATATGTCACGCTTGTTTCACACTGTTGAATGAACGTGAATGAGTATCCATTCTTCAACACATAACATTACAACACCCTACTAAAATCAGAAACCATTTACATTCACAGGTATATCTAATGATTAATAAACTCGTTTGATGTGACTGCAAAACTGCAAAGTGTAAATACCCACCTTGTTCGTCGGGAGGAGCCAAGGTGCACAATGCCTGATGTCTCGTGACTCTTAACCTCTGTTGAGTTTGTTTAAAGTTTCTGCCTTGACCTTCCGACACAGATACGAGTTGGAATACCCATTACATTTTTACATTTGGGAAAGCAGTACGCGTCGTTCGCTCTATGGCTATGAAAAAAATACAATACCACCGCATAGAATTTCACACCTGTTTAAATAGGGCTGTATCTTTACATGTGTTAAGGTATATTTACATGTGTTAGCAGAGTCCCTTAGATTCACAGGGTGGCAGTTTATTCAATTGTGTTGGATGAGTGGATGAGTGAGCATGGTTTTACGCCACAACAATAATCCAGCAATATTACGGTGAACGACACTAGAAATAGGCTTCACACATTGTACCCATTCGGGGAACCAAACCCGGGTGTTTGGCCTGACGCATCAACGTAATTAGGGAAAAAGATATATTGTCCCCGAAACATTTTGCACAAACAAATGTATGGTTCAGGCTGTTGAAAGAGAAGATTTTGCCTGCCACAAAAAGTACATTGTTGCAAGGAGTTTTTCTTTAATAAATTCAAGCTAATAGTAAATCTAGATACATTGGTGCATGTAAATGTCAAATGGTACAAAAGTGTAACAACATCAACTTGTGCCTAAGTGAGTGGGTATAGTTTTACGCCGCTTTTAGCAGTTTTTCAGCAATATTATGGCGAAAGCTTTAACCCCTAAACTACCCCACCGCCCCTGTGCCTACGTAAACGTATGCAGTACCTCACTCTACGGGACCCTGAGATACTAATTCACATTACATTTTAAGGTGAGGAAAAATGTGGTTTAACGTCGCCGTTTTAGTCATATCCTTGACTTCAATCTTGGCTAAGCAACTGGTTATGCTATTCAAGGCACCTGTGCCATACGGACAATGTATGCACGGGGACTCAGTTATGTCCTTTTTCAACAGTACTGATTGCTTTAATTCTTACTTTAACCGTCGTCCGCCCTGTCCTCACCCCCGTTACCTCCTCCGTGCAAACCCTTCCTTTTGAGCCTGAACCGGTAGACTTGAAATTGTGGATTTGTTTTTCGACGGTATATGAGTAACACATGTGTCAACTTAGAGTACTGCTTTGACTGTTCTTCCATGCCATTTGTGTATTGATGCGGGAAACATCATCGAAGTAAATAATATAAACTCATTTATAGATAATACTACACTGATTCTCGTTAGATACCATTTTACTAAACGTTCGTTCGTTGAAAATGGTTCGGTTTCCTTAATCTATCAGCTGAATTCATATCATGTCCGTACCATTTTGGAAGAGGGAAATCAGAGTGTTCGCCAAAGACGTTCATCTTAACTGTACGACCCTCTACTGAAGACGTGAAAACCAACAAAAACAAATCTGCTTGCATGTTAGTTACAGCTTTGAACGAAGGGCAAGGTCACCACCGGAATAAGAAAAGACAACCGTGATCTCCTCACAGCGATTTATGCTGGAGATAGGGAATGTTATTGTTCACATTTGGGATAAATTTGGGTCACATTATCAGAAGTCAGGCACACTTCTACGGAGTTTCCGAATGATTTGTATCAGAAATGTTCACTTTGAGTGACCTGGTCGTGCAGTTGTAAACAAACAACTCCCGAAAGATTTCGAAGGGGACACTGATGGCACAACCGTACCATCCCAAGCAAGTCTAGATATCTGTCAAGATAGTTTAAAATGACTTCATTTCACAACCCTTATCCTTTTACGTTAAATCAAATTGAAAGTTGCGAAAGTGGTCGGGTGCGTCACGCTCCTGGGGACGCTCGACCTATTGATCGGTAGTTGTACATTGTAAATGGATACAGCTCGATTACATAAGAAGAAGCTGTATGCATAACTTATATAGATTGCAAACCGAATTGAATTTGATGCGACAATTATGAACCAAACAGTCTCATGGGTTTTCAGAGCTGCATCGGGAGATCACTAAAACGAAGGGGGTACGACTATTCACTCACGTCATCTTTAGATTTTTCACAATCACGGGAAGTATTAAAGGAGAGAAAAATTGAAATAAAGAAAGAAGGGCGTGGCAACTTACAAAGGAGAGCCGACCCGATTGGTGATGAAGAGATCGAGTCCCTGTGGCCGGATCCATTGGAATCAGTAATCCAATGAGCATAATAAACTGTCTATGGCTTTACAACACAATCCAGTTCGGGTTAAGAGGTGTCAATGATCACTACAAAATGTGTTGGGGGGTACATCACATTGCATGTTGATGGAGACGATCACGAATATCTTGAACTGTCCATGAGACAAGAAAAGAATAGGTCCGGTGAGAATCCTCGTGATTGTCGCGACGTAAGGCCCAAAATGACAAACTCGTCCGTTAATCGGTTGATATTTCCCATATCAAAAAACACAAGTGATGAATCCTTTATATATAAGACATCAATTAACTCTTGAATGACAAATAATAATATCAAACTGTCTCTATTTTCAAATCTATCATCTGTTCATGCAAGAGCTCTGACAAGAAAATATATCTAAATTCAATTACCGTATCATACCATTCCTGAATTCATCAATGAAGTTCATAAATATTAATTTTCACTCCATGTATTTATAGTTGAATATTAAAAATACAAACATTTTGTTGGTTGTATAATTCAGTCTGTGTACGTCACAAAATTGACGACCAGTTAAGATCCGGGGTAGAATAGGTCTTCAGCAACCCATGCTTGCCGAAAGAGGCGACTAACGGGATCATCGGGTGGTCAGGCTCGCTGACTTGGTTGATGCGTACTCACTGTTTGTTTGTTTGTTTGTTGTTTAACGCTGCACTCAGTAATATTCCATCTATATGACGGCGGTCTGTAAATAATCGAGTCTGGACCAGAAAATCCAGTGATTGACATCATGAGGATCGATCCACGCATTTGGGATACGATGACATGCACCAACCAAGTCAGCGAGCCTGACCACTCGATCCCGTTAGTCGCCTCTGACGATAAGCACAGTCGCCTTTTACGGCAAGCATGGGTTGCTGAAGACCTACTCTACCAGCAGAACTGTTAAATCATAAGTTTGTTGCAAGGTGTTTTTCTTCAGGCTCATTTTATAAACAGAAAATATGCCTGGTTTTGTAGCTAAAGCCAAAAAAGTGTCTAATCTCGATACAAAATACTAGGGCCCAGTTTTGAACTGATATATAATGTTAAATTGTTTTCTGTATCATTTTGAAATGATTGTATGAATAATTATCAGCTACTGACTACTGTTTTAGACATTAATATTGCCATCCTTGTACTCAACATGTACATTTATTACTAAAAGGACACTAGACGTACATCAAATCTTCTCATTACTATGCTATACATGTATATGAATACCGGGACACAGTTTGTAACTAATGAATAATGTTTTTAAATTGTTTTCTATATCGTTTTGAAATGATTGTATGATTACCGATCAGCTACTGACATTAATATTCCAAACTTTATAAGCAACATAAATACAGTATATTTCTTACTTAATGAGGAGCGGTAGGGTAGCCTAGTGGTTAAAGCGAACGCTCGTCATGCCGAAGACCCGGGTTCGATTCCCAAGATGGGTACAATGTGTAAAGCCTATTCTTGGTGTCCCCCGCCTTAATATTGCTGGAATATTGCTAAAAGCGACGTCAAACCATACTCACTCACTCACTTAATGAACGTATGGGTGAGTGGGGTTTTGAAGAGCGAATGCTGTAACTAATGGACTACCCCAGTGAATGATTAGGTGGACAATTCGTTCCTGCAATCCACGGCGTGTCAGCTTAATGTGGGAGGACAGCCCGAAGTGAGGCAGGTCTCAGACGTTAACCACTTCGGTGTAACCCACGAGCACGAGCACGACGCCACTCTGCACAGCGAATCGCGGCGCCTTAGACGACTAGGCCACCCGTGCCCCCGTGTGGCAAAATATAATATAACAAACTGTTTATAAAAGCGACAAAAACCCACAATATTCATAAGAAATCTGGGCCAAAACCCGAGTCGATTGTTTGAGTCCGACGATATCATGAGAATGTTTCTATAAATCACCATCAAATAGTGATGATACCAGGTGTTCACGAAAAGATGAGCTTGTCCTGCCCCACCAGTGGCATCTGTCACAAACACATGCTGGGGCTTCACCTGAAAAAATACACGGGACCGTATATGATACTAGTCAAAATAAGGAATAGCATCAGACATCATTTTTGTCACTGATGCGTCAAATTCGGAAATGTCCTCCACACCTGTATAAACGGCCCGGGTTGTTTGTTCTAGGTCTCGTTACATGTGTCAATTCAAGGTGTGGCAGTTAATTACATTGTGGTTAATGAGTGAGTGATCATGGTTTTACGCCACTTTCAGCAATATTCAGAGTGAGGGGCACACGAAATGGGTTTCACACATTGTACCCATGTGGGAATCTAACCCGGGTCATTGACTCGTGGACCGAACCAACTGTGGAGAATGGACATCTTGTGATTAAGAAGAAGGTTTTCAGCTACATAGAATGTTGCACTGATCTGAGTTTGCGACTCACGCATGTGACTGAAGATCAATGTTCTCCTGCCACCTTTCCTCACGAAAACTTAATACCAACGTCTCAGAGACTCTCAATATATAAAATCCGGTATCTGTATCTGTAAGATATGCATATGGAATAAAGAATATAGAACAACCCTTATCCGTGTACTCCGTGCATGATTGATAACATACGGTATTTTGGAGCAGTTGATGTTGTAACTTTGTTTCCGAGTGTAGAGGTCGTATAACGGTAAGATTTGATAGTGACCTTGCGTAGAGTTATCTCCCTTGGGTGTACTCCAACCTCCGTCTCAGTTCTTGACACCTTCGTTACCCTCCGGGGATAGAGTGCTTCGGAAACACCAACTTTTCTGCCTGTTTCCAACACTGATTAATGAATTCAAGAACAGAGCTCGTTCCCTATTCATTACTTTCAACTGTGACAAAAACTGGACATGAGTGCACTGTAATAGACTCTGATATAGATATAGATATAGGTAAAGATATAAATATATAGATAAATATTGCACAACTCTAATTAGACCCGACCGCCTAAGTGGTCTAGTGGTAGAGCGTCCGCCCGGAGAGCGGAAGGGCCGGGGTTCGATCCCCGGCCGCGTCATACCAAGAGACGTTAAAAAATGGTACTTGTTGTTACCCAGTCTGGCGCTCGGTATCTATCGGCATGGTATCTATCTAGCGCTATAAATCGGCATCAGTCCGGACTAGTTCAAGCAGCCACACACACGTACATGTATATATGTGAGATAAACTTGGACGCGACGTTAAACCCCATTTCACCTCACGTCTAATTAGACCCGTGAAGATCGGGGTCAGAATAGGTCTTCAGCAACCAATGCTTGCCGTAAGAGGTGACTATGCTTGTCGTAAGAGGCGACTAACGGGATGGGGTGGTCAGACTCGCTGACTTGGTTGATGCATGTCATCGTGTTCCGATTGCGTTGATCGATGCTGATGATGTCAATCACTGGATTGTCGGGTCCAGACTCGATTATTTACAAACCGCTGTCATATATCTAGAATATTGCTGAGTGCGGCGTTAAAACAACAAACAAACACCTCGATCACCGCATTTATACGAATATTGTAAAACGCAGCATCAGCGATCTCTATTTTGTGAACACTTTTGATACCATTCATATGTTGAATTCTTTATTCAGTACTATACAGGCTACAGGCCCTTTGTACAAAATGTATGACATATTTATGGCAAAAGTCACAATGATAAAATACGTGTTCTTACTTCTTTACTGTGATACAAATATTTAGCGATATTAATAATGAGCTTTGTGTTAGTTGTAGATACAAGAATATTAAACTTAGGGATATTTGTAGATAATATTTCGAAGGAATATAGAGATGGCGTAGGTGAGTATATGCATATGCAGGGCACACTAGCAGGAAATGAGACTCGGCCAAATTGACATAGTTTGCAAAATTTTCCTACGCGAGGGATGTTTAGTTTTCTACTAGTTTCTACCATGTACAGCCAGTGTGCACTGCATCTAAACCTAATATAATATACCCAACCGCAAAAGAAACGTCACCATGGATAGATATATGAGAAACCTTATTTGTCCAAACACTGTAAACATACTTTGAGACATATTAAAAAGCTGAAACTTGGCAAAACTGATCATCAAGGTTGAAATTAAATGTCAAATGTTCTTAAAGTGAAACACATCACTAGTCCCTGAGAAAATGGCATCATAAGTTAGTATTTCGTGTGTCCGCCATGTGCATTGATGACTGCCGTGCAACGTCGATACCTGGAATGGGTGAGGCGGCTGATGAAGGGCATAGGCACTTGAGCCCACACTCTAAGGAACGCCTGACGTAGTTCAGCTGCAGTTGTCGGCCTTGGTCGGACGTCATTCAACCGTCTTTGAATCTCGTCCCACATGTGCTCAATGGGATTTAAATCGGGGCTGAGGGCAGGCCACTGCATGGTTCTGATGCCATTCTGCTGGAGGAAGTCTCTTGTTGCTCTCGCAGTGTGAGCACGGGCGTTATCACGCTGAAACTCGTGGTTGCGGCGACGTGCCAAATGATGTATGGCGTGTGGCCTCAAGACTTGATCAATGTGGCGAGCTGCTGTGACACCATTGCCTCTCCCTGGACCGATGTTCTGGAAGACCACAGTGCCGACCCTCTGTGCAAGACTAATTCCACCCCACACAATGATGCTCGGACAACACAACGAGTCTCTCTCAACAGCACAAGCATCCGAATAACGTTCCCCACGGCGTCGCCAGACTCTCCCTCTCTCTCCCATCTGCTATTGAGATACAGTAACGACTCTCATCTGAGAAGAGGACTCTTCTCCACTGCTGGTGGCGCCAATGCTGGTGCTGTGTTGCCCACTGCAAACGGTCCCGGCGATTGACGTAGTGTCAGAATCGGTCCTGGGTGTGGCCTGTGACAGTGGAGGTGTCTGTTCGTCAATCATCGACGGACAGTGTCCTCACTAATGTGTCGCTGGTGTGTCCCCATGGTCTCTCGAGCAGTTTCCGCGGTCATAACAAAGCGATCTTGAAGATGCTGTCGCACAATCTGACGATCCTGACGTCGGGTGGTGACCTTTGGTCTTCCACTACATGGTCGGTCATCTGTAGTGTTGGTGGTCTCGTACCGTTGCTGGAGTCTGTATATGGTCCTCACGTGGATTTGAAATGCATTGGCTTCTTGCCGGGCGATTTATGCAGCTTGCAATCGTCCAAGGACTTGGCGTCGCTGATTTCTTGTCAATAGTGGCATGTGGTAACAATTCCGGACGAGAAAATGTTAAATTTTAGAAACTTTGACAAAAAATACCTAAATATTCAAATGACAACTTTTCATGCAATGTTACTTGGGGTGACGTTTCTTTTGCGGTTCAGCATATAATACTAACATGCATTCGAAATATCAACTAAGTCATTCACAACAAGTATTCAGAATATATATGTTGGATGATAGCTGTTTCCATATGGTAGAATGATGGTATGTGAACGTCTTCAGTCCACCTGTATCCACCCATCCTACAGTTACTATGTACATGAAACAATAAGCACCACGATGCCCACAAGCACGGCCATTCTTCTTATGTCTCCGTCCTGTCGAAACCCACCCGATGGACATGCTGCAACCGTCGGGGACTCGGTACTCGGACCTGGCTCTCTCGGATCATAAACCTCGCACGTTCCTTTCGAACATTCAGTTACCTTAGTAGCCGTGTGGATTCCGCTTTCAACAGCACCAGTAACATAACAAGACACATTCCAACCAAACGCTTCCCCAGCGAAGTAGATCCTCCCGACTGGTGCTCTTATAGCATCAAATACTTTGGGACTAAGAGTTCCTGTTTCCATGTTGCAGAAGCATCCCTTGTACAATGGATTGTTCTTCCAGTCCGGAATGAAAACATCCTCAGGTTCGGCTACATTACCGTAGACTCTCCGCAATATCGCCATCACCTCGTCCTTAACATCACTGTCAGTGAGCTGACTTATTCTGTTCGCCTCTTCTCCCTGGGTCACCATCTGGAGAATGTTGGTTCTAACCGGGAACAGTCCTTCAGCTTCTAAGTTCTGCCAAACAGGATACACGCCACGTGTTTTGTCTGCGTAGAGGATGTATTCAGTGTTATCCCAGAATCTTGCCGATGTCTCAGGAAACTTAAGGTACACGCTGACGTAGTTCTCCAGTCTGATTCGGAACAGGTTGTCCATCTTCCAGTCAGGTAGTGGAGGAATGAAAGTCACAGAACCGCTTTTCAATACTCCGATACTGAAAGTAACAATCACGAAGTCAGCCGTGAAGATCTTCCCGCTTGCGGTAGTTACAGACGCGTTGGTGTCAGTGTAGTTGATCGTTTTAACGGTTTCGTTCAGACGAATACGTTGGTCGTTCTCTTGAAGTACGTTCTCCACGTATTTCTTAAGTATGAACTCATACCCTCTGTCATCACGGACATAGAAACTGTTATCAACTCGGTCTGAAATGCCCCTAAAATAACACGAAGTAGCGTCAGGGCTTATTCCATATTCAAAGTCGAAGTCCAAAATTTCCACAGTTTTTTCCACTGGCGTTTTAGGATGCCAGTTTCCGATATCAAGGCATGTGCGAAGGGACATGTCATCTGTCTTTTGGTCTCGAATTTTCCGGAAGACGCTTACTGATTTGATCTTAGCTTTTGCCAGTTTATCCCAAGCCAACTCACCCTCAGAGGCCGTGACGTCAACGCCGTCATATGTTTTTATGACTACACTATCATAGTCTGACGATTTCCCAGACACATTGAACTTCTGGATGACATCCCATAACGGATTGCCTTCCCGGATAGCCATCCAGTTTGCCCCAGCTTCTACAGTGGTTCCCCCAAATTTAATGGACATGACTCTGCCACCGATTCTGTCCGAGCCTTCCAAGAGGATGAAGTCGTTGATGTTGTTTTCACTTAGAGTCTTTGCAGCTGCCAAACCTGACGCCCCGGCTCCAAGAATCAAAACTTTACTGTGTTCTGAAATATGCAGGATGCAGAGTTGAATGAGTGAGAGCACTATTCCAGCCACATCATCATATTTTCTAATAAGGGACCGGTTATTTCTTAATCTGGTGGAAAATATCTGTCCCCGAAACTTCTTGAAAACATAATTATGCTTCAGGCTGTTTAAACATTACATTGTTGCAAGTTGTTTTTCTTCTGGCTCATTTTATAAATAGAACATATATCTGATTTTGCAACTAAAGCCGAAAAAAGTATCTAATCTAGATACAAAATCCTAGGGCCTAGTTTTGAACTAATATACATGTACAATGTTAAATTGCTTTCTGTATCATTTTGAAATGATTGTATGAATGCTTGTCAGCTACTGACTACAAATGTAAGACATCAATATTCCCATTATTGTACTCAACATGTACATTTATGACCAAAAGGAATGAAACGAAACTGAACATGACTATAGGACAATATAAGATAGCTACGCGATAAATCGCAAAGAACAATGAAGAACGAAGCGTGGTTTATTTCACGATAAAACATTGTTCTATCATGACGTCATTTCTGGAGATTCGAACATGCGCTCGTAACTTGATGACGTCATATGTTTGACGACGTTATTTTTTAGAGGGGAGTGTCTAGTGAGTTGTTCCTCATTGATGTAACTGGGCAACGCAGATAAACGCGATGGCCGAACGATCGGATCCAAAACCGGGAGAGATCATGTGACACTCGGTATTGGGAGAAAACGTACAGGTAATCCACGTGAGGATTGTGAGAATATGCGGGAAATACCCACCTGTGCATAAAATGGACTTGTCCGACACTACCGAGGTCGGAATCTATATAGGGTTTCATCATTATTTAAATACGGGTAAATAATTGTAAAGCTTATACATTTTACTATCATCATCAAAGAAACTGTACATAATGTTGATATCTCATATAAGAAATAAACGACTCGTGGTCGTTGTGTATCGTACAATAAAACACTGAAGGGAGAATAAACCACGAGAAGCGCAGCCCCTGCAGTGTTTTATTGTAAGATAACCAACTCCTACTCGTCGTTTATTTCTTCACTAGACCTACATCATAAGGCTTTATTAAGGCGTTTTATGAAACAGACAGATGATAATACATGTATGATTCGATGCATACTTATATTTGATTCGGGTTGAGCTTGCAGTCCTTCCACGGTATATAGAAGAAGCACCATGATTGCCAAAGACACTTTAGGAATGCCTCGATACTGCATCTGAAAAAAATGATTTAAAAAGCGATGCGTGAATGTGTGAGTGAGTATTGTTTTGCAAATTTTAGAATTATTCCAGCAATATCAAAATAGGGGATACCAGAAATGGTCCTCTCACAATGCACTCATGTGGGGAATTGAACCCGGGCCTTCGCCATGAAGAGTGAATGCTTTAACTACTAGACTACCCCATAGATGAGGTGAACAATTCGTTCCTGCAATACACGTAAGGTTCAAATCATTCACGTGTAGAATGTAGAATGAGACACAATTTATGTGCGGTAAATGCAGTAAATCTAGATACACTGGTGCATGTGAATGCCAAATGGCATAACAGGGTAACAACATCAACATGTGCCAAATGCGTATGTGGTACCTCAGTCTACGGAGCTCTAAGAAATATACCAACTCACGTTACATTTTGAGGTGAGGAGGAATGAGGTTTAACGTCGCGTTCAAAATTATGGCACTAATACAGCGACGTACATGCACGTGTATGTTTGTTGGTAGCAATGCCGCAGCTTAACATGAACACATAACCCAGACACAGTATACTGACTCCGAGCCGACCAGTCCTTGTTTTAGCCCCTTAATGCCGAGCGCTAGATTCATTCGTGGGGCAAGCATGTGTAGTACACCTTCAATGGTCCAGTGGTTTCCTCGGAAAAATATTCACAAACGGCGCTAGAAAAGTAGGTCATGATATAAACCCACTTCATTTTCAGTCAGGTGACAAAAACAACCACAATGAAATATACCCATACCTCTGTTCGTGTACTTGCACAACATCCGAATAATGTTTTCTTCTAAAGTGGTGAAGGGTTATGAAAAACATAGATCCTTATGACAATAGTATCTGCTTTAATGTCGCAGAACGTGCAGTACATGCGTGCTTGGGCTGTGCCTTCCACGGTTTGTCCCCCCTACGTGTCATGTACACATTTCTATACAAAATTACATGATAGTTTCTTAAAGAACTTCATCCGTCATGAGTCTTCAAATAAGCAAAATTCAGATTTTGTTGGGTACAGGGTATTCATGGTCAAGTACCGTATTGATGTTTTATACACTTTTCTGGATTTCGAGTTATTTTGCAATTCATCGTTCTCATTTGGAGTCAAACGGACTGTAGTTACAGCTTCAATGGTCCAGTGGTTTCCTCGGGACAATATTCACAGCCGGCGCTGGACAAGTAGGTCATGACATTAACTCACTTTATATTCAGTCAGGTAAGCTAAAGCCGTTGACAAAAACAACCACAATGAAATATACCCATACCTCTGTTCGTGTACTTGCACAACATCCGAATGATGTTTTCTTCTAAAGTGGTGAAGGGTTATGAAAAACATAGATCCTTATGACCATAGTATCTGCTTTAATATGGAGAGAAGGAACACAAACCCATCACAAATCTGTGTTGAAGGTAGCTGTAGTCGGGTGTATAACAATACGTCACGCTTGTTTCACACTGTTGAATGAACGTGAATGAGTATCCATTCTTCAACACATAACATTACAACACCCTACTAAAATCAGAAACCATTTACATTCACAGGTATATCTAATGATTAATAAACTCGTTTGATGTGACTGCAAAACTGCAAAGTGTAAATACCCACCTTGTTCGTCGGGAGGAGCCCAGGTGCACAATGCCTGATGTCTCGTGACTCTTAACCTCTGTTGAGTTTGTATTAAGTTTCTGCCTTGACCTTCCGACACAGATACGAGTTGGAATACCCATTACATTTTTACATTTGGGAAAGCAGTACGCGTCGTTCGCTCTATGGCTATGAAAAAAATACAATACCACCGCATAGAATTTCACACCTGTTTAAATAGGGCTGTATCTTTACATGTGTTAAGGTATATTTACATGTGTTAGCAGAGTCCCTTAGATTCACAGGGTGGCAGTTTATTCAATTGTGTTGGATGAGTGGAGGAGTGAGCATGGTTTTACGCCACGACAACAATAATCCAGCAATATTACGGTGAGGGACACTAGAAATAGGCTTCACACATTGTACCCATGTGGGGAACCAAACCCGGGTGTTTGGCCTGACGCATCAACATAATTAGGGAAAAAGATATATTGTCCCCGAAACATTTTGCACAAACAAATGTATGGTTCAGGCTGTTGAAAAAAGAAGATTTTGCCTGCCACAAAAAGTACATTGTTGCAAGGAGTTTTTGTTTTCTTTAATAAATTCAGGCTAATAGTAAATCTAGATACATTGGTGCATGTAAATGTCAAATGGTACAAAAGGGTAACAACATCAACTTTTGCCTAAGAGAGTGGGTATAGTTTTACGCCGCTTTTAGCAATTTTTCAGCAATATTATGGCGAAAGCTTTAACCCCTAAACTACCCCACCGCCCCTGTGCCTACGTACACATGTATACGTATGCAGTACCTCACTCTACGGGACCCTGAGATACTAATTCACATTACATTTTAAGGTGAGGAAAAATGAGGTTTAACGTCGCCGTTTTAGTCATATCCTTGACTTCAACCTTGGCTTGAAATTGTGGATTTGTTTTTCGACGGTATATGAGAAACACATGTGTCAACTTAGATGACTGCTTTGACTGTTCTTCCATGTGTATTGATGCGGTATCCATCATCGAAGTAAATAATATAAACTCATTTATAGATAATACTACACTGATTCTCGTTAGATACCATTTTTACTAAACTTTCGTTCGTTGACAGACCAAACTGAAACCGGTTGCCAAAGTCTGGTTGTGCATGAATATTGATATATGCCCAAATATGGACGTTGTTGACATTTCTATGCATACGTATTAACAACATTGGCCTGCATTTGTGTTTGAATACATAACAGCACCGACGCTCAAGATCCTTTTGGAAGAATTTCTTCAACTTAGGGTAATTCAAGCGCCATGCTGTTAGTACGCAGGACACCTAGATCTATAAGAAAATTTGAAAAATCACATTAGCGCCCCGCTTTGAATATCGGACGAACAGTCGGTCACTCGCACTGCCGGGGTCCCGGCTGTGCAATCAAAATGGTTCGGTTTCCTTGATCTATCAGAATTCATGTCCGTACCATTTTGGAAGAGCGAAATCAGAGTGTTCGCCAAAGACGTGCATGTTAACTGTACAACCCTCTACTGAAGACCAACAAAAACAAGCCTGCTTGCATGTCAGTGACAGCTTTGAACGAAGGGCAAGGTCACCACCGGAATAAGAAAAGACAACCGCGATCTCCTCACAGCGGTTCATGCTTGAAGGGGACACTGATGGCACAGCCGGACCATCCCAAGAGAGGCTAGATATCTGTCAAGATAGTTTAAAATGACCTAATTTCACAACGCTTATCCTTTTACGTTAAATCAAATTGAAAGTTGCGAAAGTGGTCGGGTGCGTCACGCTCCTGGGGACGCTCGACCTATTGATCGGTAGTTGTACATTGTAAATGGATACAGCTCGATTACATAAGAAGAAGCTGTATGCATAACTTATATAGATTGCAAACCGAATTGAATTTGATGCGACAATTATGAACCAAACAGTCTTAAGGGTTTTTAAGCTGCATCGGGAGATCACTTAAACGAAGTGGGTACGACTATTCACTCACGTCATCGATAGATTTTTCACCATCACGGGAAGTATTAAAGGAGAGAAAAATTGAACTAAAGAAATAAGGGCGTGTCAACTAACCAAGGAGAGCCGACCCGAATGGTGATGAAGAGATCGAGTCCCTGTGGCAGTCCGGATCCATTGGAATCAGTTATCCAATGAGCATAAAATACTGTCTATGGCTCTACAACACAATCCATTTCGTGTTAAGAGGTGTCAATGATCACTACAAAATGTGTTGGGGGGTACATCACATTACATGTTAAAGGAGACGATCACGAATATCTTGAACTGTCCATGAGACAAGAAAAGAATAGGTCCGGTGAGAATCCTGGTGATTGTCGCGACGTAAGGCCCAAAATGACAAACTCGTCCGTTAATCGGTTGATATTTCCCATATCAAAAAACACTAGTGATGAATCCTCTATATATAAGACATCAATTTACTCTTGAATGTCAAATAATAATATCAAATGGTCTTTATTTTCAAATATATCATCTGTCTTCATACAGGAGCTCTGACAAGAAAATATATCTAAATTCAATTACCGTATCATACCATTCCTGAATTCATCAATGAAGTTCATAAATATCAATTTTCAATCCATGCATTTATAGTTGAATATTAAAAATACAAACATTTTGTTCGTTGTATAACTCCGGGGTAGAATAGGTCTTCAGCAACCCATGCTTGCCGAAAGAGGCGACTAACGGGATCATCGGGTGGTCAGGCTCGCTGACTTGGTTGATGCGTACTCACTGTTTGTTTGTTTGTTTGTTTGTTGTTTAACGCTGCACTCAGTAATATTCCATCTATATGACGGCGGTCTGTAAATAATCCAGTGATTGACATCATGAGGATCGATCCACGCATTTGGGATACGATCACATGCATTAACTGAGACAGCGAGCCTGATCACCCGATCCCGTTAGTCGCCTTTTACGGCAAGCATGGGTTGCTGAAGACCTACTCTACAAGCAGAATTGTTAAATCATTAGTTTGTTACAAGATGTTTTTCTTCAGGCTCATTTTATAAACAGAAAATATGCCTGGTTTTGTAGCTAAGGGCGAAAAAGTGTCTAATCTCGATACAAAATTCAAGGGCCCAGTTTTATACTAATATATAATGTTAAATTGTCACTAAAACTATACTCGTTCACTCACTCCCTATTTGAATGTCCCCTGCCGTCATATTGCTGGAGTTTTGCTAAAAGGGACGTAAAACCATACTCACTCAATCACTCACTCACTTAATGAACGCATGGGTGAATGTGGTTTTGTCAATTTTAGCACCATCAAGACGGGCTTCTCACAATGCACCCACGTGGACAAATTGAACCCAGGCCATCATCATGAAGAGCGAATGCTGTAACTAATGGACTACCCCAGTGAATGATTAAGTGAACAATTCGTTCCTGCAATTCACGTAAGGTACAAATCATTGAATTGTAGAATAACCAAATTGTATACGTGCGGTTGTTATTCTTTTTGCTTTTACAATTTCGACATAGACCAAACCTCATAAGGTAGTTAATTGATGGTGTCGAGCTTTTCGAAAAAACGGCCATTGTTAGATTTCACCTGCTACCCGAAATTACTTATACTCGTATGGTGGCACAAATGTTCAGCACGACACAAAGGAAAGACACAGTCTGTGTGCAGTAAATGCAGTAAATCTAGATATTTAGGTGAAGATCAAACGTCATACCAGGGTAACAAAATCAACATACGCCCATATCAACGTATGCGGAACTTTAGACGCCTGCACATACGCCACTTCACATTACATATATAAGAAAAATGCCTTAGTAATGGCGACTAACAGTATAACAGTAAGTAAGCATAAGATACAATGTAGGTCTATACGAGTTTGGATCAAGTGGATCACCTTTATATTTAAGGATAGATTTTATAATACCCGTCTGGCACGTTTCAGGGATTGCACCACACATTATTGATTTATCAATTTCATGAAACGTATCATCTGTCATATACTTTGATCTATCGGGTGGGATATAAACAGTTCCTAAGTAAAGATCCTGATCAAAATTGGATAGAGTTTTACATACTTCAGTCCAAAAAATGTAATCACATTTTTCTTGAGTTACGGATTTATAATCTATATATATATAGTTTTATATGCCGCACCAAAACCTCCTGAATGCCTTACACTGCCCACCTTATTTTGAAGAAAGGGAGTATTTCAGGTATATGTAGCTCATCCAAACTGTTTGTTTTTGTTTCTTGAAATCCAATTATGTCTCTTTTAGCTATTAGATAAAGAAAGTCCTTGTATTCTAGGCGCTTTCTGGGGCCACATACATACATATCAGTACAGTCATCATTATCATCAACATCACCACCATCATCATCAGTATATTCATCATCGCCATCTTCATCAACAACAACGTCATGCGCAACAACATTGGTATCAATATCACAATTACTAGCCAACTCAGAACAATGATTACAGCCTTCACATTATTAAGTACGAGTGTGTTGGCCATTTGGTTTACATGAAATATGTGCTTCCTGGACTGCGCTAAAAGTACCTGGGGTACAGGTATGATAATTCAGGATATCTCTGTGCGTCTGTGTTAGTGTGTGTTGAGAGACAATATTTACATCAGCAGAATTGTTTTCCTTATCTGAGGAAACATGGTTATTCCAAATATTTACAGAGTCCATTGTATCATAGACATTGTGAACACCATCTGTGGTTTCATTTGCCTTGCTAAGTACATTTACCTCAGTGTCTTTCTCAGGATTATTTGTGGACAAAGTGTGACCTGTGGTATTCGTACTATCAGATACATTGTGAGTATGATTTGTGTTTTCATCTGAATAAACTAATACATTTACGTCAGAACATTTGTCAAGATTATATGCAGTAGGGGCACAGTTAATCAGTAAATCTGAAAAGTTCAAGTCATCAAGTACCTGGTTGACAACATTTGCCCCAGAATGTGTACAGTTATTTGGGATAGGGTCAAGGTTATTACACATATTTTCAGTATCAGTAACTACCAATCTACCCATCTGTGGTTGGAAGTATTACAGTTACAAGGAGTTCGCGCAACAATTTTTCTTTTATCTACTATTAATTATCTATTCTATATTGTCAAACTGTCTTATTTCACTTACATTCCTTGATTGAAAAAAACAAACCTTTATTTAATCTTACTCCATTACTAGTAATATATTACGTAATAGCCAATCAAGTAACGACGCTCAATCCTTCAAATACAATATACTTGCCTGGAACAACTAGAAGCCTCACCCTGCGACATATCCTATAGGTTTGGTAACCCTCACTTCAAGATGAACCTGACGAATGATATTCACAGAGGCGTGTTCATGATGGCCGGCGATCGCGCTTACCCGCTCTCACGACACAACATCCCATCTGGTGTCGCCGGGGGTCAAAACAGCCCCATCCACAAGTGTTATAGGTTCACATATGTATCATTTCATCCACAAATGTGAAAGGGTCACACGTTTACTTCATCACAATATTGATGGGTTCATTCTTTGATGTACAAAACGTATATTTTTAATATTGAAAACATTTGTTGTTTGTTGTTTTCCGCCGTACTCAGCAACACGGCCGTCTGTAAAGAATCGAGTATGGACAAGACAATCCAGTGAACGATTTATGGGATACGATTGCATCAACCAAGTTAGCGAGCCTGACCACCCGATCCCGTTTAGTAGCCTCTTACGACAGGCACAAGCGGATTTTCAGGGTTCAAAATATATTAAAACGGCAATGAAGCTTTTGAATGGTAGATCTAGTCAAACATTGTTCAATGTGCGAGGCCATCTTTGATTTCAAGGCGAACAACCTCCCGGGCTTTATCGCGAGTAAACCATGCGATCGTTCAGTCAGCCATGGACAAAAGGCAAAAGGATAATGAAAGAGATCTTTGGGGGAACGCTCTGGGTTCATTCGCAGGACGACGACCCCCTGTGTCGTATGAAAACAAACTAGCAAAAAGTGAGGTAGACTTCATTACAATCTACATGTATGATGTACAATATTAGGAGAAGCATTAATATAGGCCTTTTTGGACTATATGCTAATCCTTTTTCCATTTTGTAACGTTATGTAATGTAAAATCTGAACATTAATGGAAATTAAATACGGTTTAAATCAATGCGGTTCTCATTGAGGTATATGTGCGCATTCAGCCGTGACGTTCAACAACCCGTGAAAGGCGACCATGCTTGTCGAAAGAGGCGAAACGGTTCGGGCGGTAAGTCTCGCAGACTTGGTTGATGCAAGTGCGTAGATTGCAGCGTTAAACAAGAAACAAAAAACAAAATATGTGTGCATCGTAGTTTCGGCATATGCTGCCCGTCGAAACTGCTGCATCTCCCTACACATGGTTAGCCAGATAACAATTCTTTGAGAATGACGTTGAGCAAACAGATGGGTTTATGAATACAGTCAGATATCATTTAGTATTTTTTTACTGCTGCTATTCATTTAAACGATTTTGCATTTACATCTTAATCTTGTATGTAATAAAATATGAGATACCTTTGTGGGGCTTTCAAATACTTTAATTTTGAGGGCTTCCCTGCCAAGTTCCCCTTAAACCATAAAACTGGGTGTTAAGTTCCTCAGACCAGTTATTATTTATTTTAAAATCTCGATTTCATTTTTTCAAATTATTTCTAAATTTTCAAACCCCCATATTTCGGAACAGTAGATTGGCACTACCATCACGTCAAACGTATTCAGTAGACAGTATAATACATTTCGTGCCCTTTTAAATTAGGCAATACGTTGCTTTTGTCGCATTTGCAGTTAGTGATTTCATACGAAACACAAAATTTCTAATTCTGTGAAGATTTATACCTAAATATGTATAACTATCAACAAACTCCAGTAAATAAAGGAATATAATGATTTGTGTAACCCAGGTGGGGGTATCGCTAAATAGGACTGTATCGTCTGCACATAGTAATACTAAAATGTGTAACCATACTGTGATATCACTTCCTTATATACGATGAAATAAAATCCCTTCGCATCCTTGTTTTGTTAAATACGGTTCAAAATCATTTTAAAATATTGAAAACAGTAGCGGTGATAGATTTTCGCCCTGTCTGACATCTGATTAAAAGGGAAATACTCCGATTCTGCATTTTTTGATTGTACCATTGGTTTAATATTACTGTACGTATTAGAGTTAGAAAACGTCCCTCAATTCCCGTTTTGCATTTTCGACAACAGTCCTACTCTCCAGACAATATAAAACGCCCTTGTAAAATCTATGCACGCACAATAAAGTGTGTTGGTTTTTTTTGTTATTGTTTTGTTGTTTTTTGGGGGGAGGGGATAGTTTCAAAATATGCATTAATAAGTGGATAACGAATATATTATCCGCAGCTTGAAATTGTTTCCTAAATCCCGACTGCTGCCGAAGGATATTATTTGCATCTAGAAATTTCGTCACTCGTTCATTTAGGATAATGTTTATTTTTTTCCGAAACAGCTTTATATCGTCATACATGTATATGGATGAACAACTTGCTTATTACAATTAGGAACGACTTTTCGGGGTAGGTTCTGGCACCGTTATCAAGCAAGTGATGTACAGAGTAGTGTTGCCAAGCATATATACAGGTATGAGGTAGTGTTTATACAGTTGAGTAGATTGTGGTTTTGTAACAACAGAGTGGAGAAGCATGTTATATACAGTAAACTACGGTTATAACGAACACGCTTATAACGAACTGACGGATATAACGAACTTACTTTTTGGTACCGACTTTTTGTGTAATTCTGCTGTATACATGCTTATAACGAACTACGGTTATAACGTACTCAAATTAGTAGTCCCCATGATCATGAGTTCGTTATAACCGCAGTCTACTGTACACAATGCGGGTGACATAAGTTAAAATTCTTAAGAGCTGTCTAGGGATTGGTGGATTACATGAAAACGTGTTCTCGTCACGGGGTACATTGGCGCACAGGTCGACAACATCATAACTGGTTGAGGGATGTCGTGGATCTTCTTGCAAATTCAAATGAATCCGACACAAATGTTTTCACAGTCTTTCAAAAAGGTGCAAGGAGGCGGGCTAGCTACTTGTCTGTATTGTAGTGGACAGTGTCTCTGAAACAGACTAGGATATAGGCTTTGACACGGTCTTGGTGACTTCTTATGGTAATACGGGCATAGGGTTGCTTTGGGTGAGGGACGATGAGCTTTTTGAGTGGGGCCGACTTTGTTGTCACGAAGTTGATTGTGTAATGTCTTCTGCTCTTTCTGTTGGCTGTTGGTAAGGTCTTTCTTGAGCTGCTTGTAGGTCGATGGATCAGTGAGGTGTTGATGGCTAAGACATTCAAGTGGGTGGTATCCATGACCCTTTACTTCTAAAGCGGTGAAGGGTTCTGGAATTACATAGATCCTGTATCTGCTTTCATATCTAAGAAGGAACACATAAACTATTATACAAAATAGTGGTGCACGTAGCTGTAGTCTGTTTCACGCTGATGTGTGTACACAGACGAGTATCCTTTCACCAAATACCATTCACATAGCAATACAACGCCCAAATAAAATTTGAAACCGTTTACACTCACAGGCAAAGCTAATGAAGCCCATCTGTTCTGACCAAATAAAAGTCAAGAATCGACATTTAAATCATGCGTATATGTAACTGGAAAGAGTGAAGACCCACCTTAGTTCATTGGTATATAGCCCGGTGTAAGAGCATAATGTGTCGTGTATCGTGAGCATAACTTCGTTTCATACTATGAATCTTAACTTCTTTTCCATTTGTATAAAGTGTCTGTCACGTGACACAATGTCAGTGTCCTGTTGACATTTTATTACTGGTGGGAAAGAAGTGTACGTCATTCCCGGTGTGGCAATAGAAAAATATAATATAACTGTTTATAAAAGCGACAACCCACCCAGGTGTTCGCGAAAAGATGAGCTTGTCCTGCCCCACCAGTGACATCTGTCACAAACACATGCTGGGGCTTCACCTGAAAAAATACACGGGACCGTATGATACTAGTCAAAATAAGGAATAGCATCAGACATCATTTTTGTCACTGATGCGTCAAATTCGGAAATGTCCTCCACACCTGCATAAACGGCCCGGGTTGTTTGTTCTTGGCCTCGTTACATGTGTCAATTCAAGGTGTGGCAGTTAATTACATTGTGGTTAATGAGTGAGTGATCATGGTTTTACGCCACTTTCAGCAATATTCAGAGTGAGGGGCACACGAAATGGGTTTCACACATTGTACCCATGTGGGAATCTAACCCGGGTCATTGACTCGTGGACCGAACCAACTGTGGAGAATGGACATCTTGTGATTAAGAAGAAGGTTTTCAGCTACATAGAATGTTGCACTGATCTGAGTTTGCGACTAACGCATGTGACTGAAGATCAATGTTCTCCTGCCACCTTTCCTCACGGAAACTTAATACCAACGTCTCAGAGACTCTCAATATATAACATCCGGTATCTGTATCTGTAAGATATGCATATGGAATATAGAATATAGAACAACCCTTATCCATGTACTCCGTGCATGATTGATAACATACGGTATTTTGGAGCAGTTGATGTTGTAACTTTGTTTCCGATTGTAGAGGTCGTATAACGGTAAGATTTGATAGTTACCTTGCTTAGAGTTATCTCCCTTGGGTGTACTCCAACCTCCGTCTCAGCGCTTGACACCTTCGTTACCCTCCGGGGATAGAGTGCGTCGGAAACACCAACTTTTCTGCCTGTTTCCAACACTGATTAATGAATTCAAGATCAGAGCTCGTTCCTTATTCATTACTTTCAACTGTGACAAAAACTGGACATGAGTGCACTGTAATAGACTCTGATATAGATATAGATATAGGTAAAGATATAAATATATAGATAAATATTGCACAACTCTAATTAGACCCGACCGCCTAAGTGGTCTAGTGGTAGAGCGTCCGCCCGGACAGCGGAAGGTCCGGGGTTCGATCCCCGGCCGCGTCATACCAAGAGACGTTAAAAGATGGTACTTGTTGTTACCCAGTCTGGCGCTCGGCATTAAGGGGACTGGTCGGCTCGGAGTCAGTATACTGTGTCTGAGTGGGATATTCATGTTAAACTGCGGCATGGTATCTATCTAGCACTATAAATCGTCATCAGTCCGGACTAGTACAAGCAGCCACACAAACACACACACGTACATGCATGTATATATGAGAAATAATCTTGGACGCGACGTTAAACCCCATTTCACCTCACCTCTAATTAGACCCGTGAAGATCGGGGTAAGAATAGGTCTTCAGCAACCAATGCTTGCCGTAAGAGGTGACTATGCTTGTCGTAAGAGGCGACTAACGGGATGGGGTGGTCAGACTCGCTGACTTGGTTGATGCATGTCATCGTGTCCCGATTGCGTTGATCGATGCTGATGATGTCAATCACTGGATTGTCAGGTCCAGACTCGATTATTTACAAACCGCCGTCATATATCTAGAATATTGCTGAGTGCGGCGTTAAAACAACAAACAAACACCTCGATCACCGCATTTATACGAATATTGTAAAACGCAGCATCAGCGATCTCTATTTTGTGAACACTTTTGATACCATTCATATGTTGAATTCTTTATTCAGTACTATACAGGCTACAGGCCCTTTGTACAAAATGTATGTCATATTTATGGCAAAAGTCACAATGATAAAATACGTGTTCTTACTTCTTTACTGTGATACAGATATTTAGCGATATTAATAATGAGCTTTGTGTTAGTTGTAGATACAAGAATATTAAACTTAGGGATATTTGTAGATAATATTTCGAAGGAATATAGAGATGGCGTAGGTGAGTATATGCATATGCAGGGCACACTAGCAGGAAATGAGACTCGGCCAAATTGACATAGTTTGCAAAATTTTCCTACGCGAGGGATGTTAAGTTTTCTACTAGTTTCTACCATGTAAAGCCAGTGTGCACTGCATCTAAACCTAATATAATATACTCAACCGCAAAAGAAACGTCACCATGGATAGATATATGAGAAACCTTATTTGTCCAAACACTGTAAACATACTTTGAGACATATTAAAAAGCTGAAACTTGGCAAAACTGATCATCAAGGTTGAAATTAAAGTGTCAAATGTTTTTAAAGTGAAACACATCACTAGTCCCTGAGAAAATGGCATCATAAGTTAGTATTTCGTGTGTCCGCCATGTGCATTGATGACTGTCGTGCAACGTCGATACCTGGAATGGATGAGGATAATGAAGGCATAGGCACTTGAGCCCACACTCTAAGGAACGCCTGACGGAGTTCAGCTGCAGTTGTCGGCCTTGGTCGGACGTCATTCAACCGTCTTTGAATCTCGTCCCACATGTGCTCAATGGGATTTAAATCGGGGCTGAGGGCAGGCCACTGCATGGTTCTGATGCCATTCTGCTGGAGGAAGTCTCTTGTTGCTCTCGCAGTGTGGGCACGGGCGTTATCATGCTAAAGTCGTGGTTGCGGCGACTTGCCAAATGATGTATGGCGTGTGGCCTCAAGACTTGATCAATGTGGCGAGCTGCTGTGACACCATTGCCTCTCCCTGGACCGATGTTCGGGAAGACCACAGTGCCGACCCTCTGTGCAAGACTAATTCCACCCCACACAATGATGCTCGGACAACACAACGAGTCTCTCTCAACAGCACAAGCATCCGAATAACGTTCCCCACGGCGTCGCCAGACTCTCTCTCTCTCTCTCTCTCTCCCATCTGCTATTGAGGTACAGTAACGACTCTCATCTGAGAAGAGGACTCTTCTCCACTGCTGGTGGCGCCAATGCTGGTGCTGTGTTGCCCACTGCAAACGGTCCCGGCGATGACGTAGTGTCAGAATCGGTCCTCGGTGTGGCCTGTGACAGTGGAGGTGTCTGTTCGTCAATCATCGACGGACAGTGTCCTCACTAATGTGTCGCTGGTGTGTCCCCATGGTCTCTCGAGCAGTTTCCGCGGTCGTAACAAAGCGATCTTGAAGATGCTGTCGCACAATCTGACGATCCTGACGTCGGGTGGTGACCTTTGGTCTTCCACTACATGGTCGGTCATCTGTAGTGTTGGTGGTCTCGTACCGTTGCTGGAGTCTGTATATGGTCCTCACGTGGATTTGAAATGCATTGGCTTCTTGCCGGGCGATTTATGCAGCTTGCAATCGTCCAAGGACTTGGCGTCGCTGATTTCTTGTCAATAGTGGCATGTGGTAGCAATTCCGGACAAGATAATGTTAAATTTTAGAAACTTTGACAAAAAATACCCAAATATTCAAATGACAACTTTTCATGCAATGTTACTTTGGGTGACGCGTCTTTTGCGGTTCTGCATATAATACTAACATGCATTCGAAATATCAACTAAGTCATTCACAACAAGTATTCAGAATATATATGTTGGATGATAGCTGTTTCCATATGGTAGATTGATGGTATGTGAACGTCTTCAGTCCACCTGTATCCACCCATCCTACAGTTACTATGTACATGAAACAATAAGCACCACGATGCCCACAAGCACGGCCATTCTTCTTATGTCTCCGTCCTGTCGAAACCCACCCGATGGACATGCTGCAACCGTCGGGGACTCGGTACTCGGACCTGGCTCTCTCGGATCATAAACCTCGCACGTTCCTTTCGAACATTCAGTTACCTTAGTAGCCGTGTGGATTCCGCTTTCAACAGCACCAGTAACATAACAAGACACATTCCAACTAAACGCTTCCCCAGCGAAGTAGATCCTCCCGACTGGTGCTCTTATAGCATCAAATACTTTGGGACTAAGAGTTCCTGTTTCCATGTTGCAGAAGCATCCCTTGTACAATGGATTGTTCTTCAAGTCCGGAATGAAAACATCCTCAGGTTCGGCTACATTACCGTAGACTCTCCGCAATATCGCCATCACCTCGTCCTTAACATCACTGTCAGTGAGTTGACTTATCCTGTTCTCCTCTTCTCCCTGGGTCACCATCTGGAGAATGTTGGTTCCAACCGGGAACAGTCCTTCAGCTTCCAAGTTCTGCCAAACAGGATACACGCCACGTTTTTTGTCTGCGTAGAGGATGAATTCAGTGTTATCCCAGAATCTTGCCGATGTCTCAGGAAACTTAAGGTACACGCTGACGTAGTTCTCCAGTCTGATTCGGAACAGGTTGTCCATCTTCCAGTCAGGTAGTGGAGGAATGAAAGTCACAGAACCGCTCTTCAATACTCCGATACTGAAAGTAACAATCACGAAGTCAGCCGTGAAGATCTTCCCGCTTGCGGTAGTTACAGACACATTGGTGTCAGTGTAGTTGATCGTTTTAACGGTTTCGTTCAGACGAATACGTTGGTCGTTCTCTTGAAGTACGTTCTCCACGTATTTCTTAAGTATGAACTCATACCCTCTGTCATCACGGACATAGAAACTGCTATCGACTCGGTCTGAAATGCCCCTAAAATAACACGAAGTAACGTCAGGGCTAATTCCATATTTATAGTCGAAGTCAAAAATGTCCACAGCTTTTTCCACTGGCGTTTTAGAATGCCAGTTTCCGATATCAAGGCATGTGCGAAGGGACATGTCATCTGTCTTTTGGTCTCGAATTCTCCTGAAGACGCTTACTGATTTGATCTTAGCTTTTGCCAGTTTATTCCAAGCCAACTCACCGTCGGAGTCCGTGACGTCAACGCTGTCATATGTTTTTATGACTACACTATCATAGTCTGACGATTTCCCAGACACATTGAACTTCTGGATGACATCCTATAACGGATTGCCTTCCCGGATAGCCATCCAGTTTGCCCCAGCTTCTACAGTGGTTCTTGTGGAAAATATCTGTCCCCGAAATTTCTTGAAAAAAGATAACTATGCTTCAGACTGTTTAAACATTACATTGATGCAAGTTGTTTTTCTTCTGGCTTATTTTATAAATAGAACATATATCTGAGTTTTCAGCTTAAGCCGAAAAAAGTATCTAATCTAGATACAAAATCCTAGGGCCCAGTTTTGAACCAATATACATGTATAATGTTAAATTGTTTTCTGTATCATTTTGAAATGATTTTATGAATACTTCTCAGCTACTGACAACACATTTAAGACATCAATATTCCCGTCATTATACTCAACATGTACATTTATTACCAAAAGGAATGAAACGAAATTGAACATGACTATAAAACAATTATATAAGATATAGAGATTACTACACGAGTAAAGATGTGTTTTGTAACAACGAGTTGTGAGATCAATGGTATCTGACAGGCAAGAGTATAGTAATCTGTTTCTTACACACCCTAAAATCGCACCTTTTTAGCATCGGGTCGATGCATTTTGTATATTCTCATGATCGCAGTGGCGCATTAATACATATCACCACTATCATAAGTGATGTCATCCTAAGTACTGCTTACTACTCATACATAATGTGACCCTACACAAAAAGGTTTCCGCCATATCTGTGGATTATCAAGGTGATGATGATAATGCAAACTAGACAACAACAAAACAAAGAACACGCTGGATGCCGAGTTAAAAGTTAAAAGTTGGCCCTCACTCTATGAAGGTTCATACTCCAATGAACTCACACAAAGTGAAAAAAATGTATCACAATTTCTTACATCAAAGGATGGCAGCCAAGATTTAAACACAATTTTATTAAGTACGTGTGACTTCATGTTTACACTGACAGAGAGGTGACATGAGCGTATGGATGTACAACTTGCTCTTCAGAAACATCTTACGCAGAGCAAGTTATGAGGAAGTTCTGTAAAGAACTACCCCAGTAAGTCAGTCACAATGACAGCGCGTCGTAATACATTTACATCAAGTACAAGACGTCAAAATAGCCGACACGATAAATGTGACGAGAGAGATTTCCGAAGTTGTTAATGAACCTGTGGCGGTTACATGTGTTAGTCATCATTGATCAACTGGCCAATCATTGAAAGGTGAATAAAGATGCGACAAACAGACACTGAGGTAAATTCATAGATTGCTGGAGACGGTCAGTGTCAGCCTAGACACGAATCGAGTCGATACGACGATAGTTTAGATGTGCATTTCTTCGTTTGTTCATTAGGATAGGCCGTAGCGAGCATATTCGTGAACAATCATGCAGTCACGCTTTCTGACATTTCTCAATGTATACTGAAACGCTGAGACCAAGAATAAAGGTTCTAAATGATCAGAAAGAACGCTAATGTATGTTTTCGTGTTAGGGAATTCCCAGGGGTTTCCCCAGGAATGTGGAAGTAGTCCGTCAGTGTTTACGTCTTTTTAAGAACACGGTCTCGTGAAAAACGTATGAACGTCAAATTGTGTCGTTCATACACTTATGAACGTCAATTTCGCGGTCATGTGACCTACCTCTCGTCCACTGGAAAAGCCGTATATCGTGTAAACTTCAAATTAAAAAATTATTTCCGGTAATGACATCACTACCGGTGACTGACTTTTGCAAAATGGTGTGTACACTGACAACAGTACGCGGGATTTCCAGAGGAGGATTTTCGTTGATTGAGGGATCGTATGTAAATAAATGTGTCACGTAAGTAATCAGAAACATTCTGATAATCTGCATACTGTTAATTTTTTACCATTTTTTTTAAATGAAACAAAGAGAATTAGTCAGATATGCAGACAACTACCGTCGTCGTTGTGCGTGATTAAGCGTCAGTCATGGCGTCATACTTGTACGGTTTCTAGTGAATTTACCACATCATGGTAATGTTTATATTTGGAATTCCATTATCAGAGCAACGATACTCTTCCCGTGAATATTCTCAAACGCGTGATCGAGCCAATGCAAGCAACAATTAGACGAAAGTACCTCCAAACATGCAACACAGTGTAAAATCTTAATATTTTGCTTTGTTTACATTTCAGCAAGTACAGTTTTCCGAGCAGTGTTCGTTTCCACACCTAATTTCTTTCGCATGATTTCATCTAGATAATTGCATTGGTGTCATTTGTTTCTAAAATATATGAGGAATTCAGGGATGCATGTATAGCATCTGAGTTTGAAATATACCTGATCGAAAATGCGCCTCATAACCGGCATTTTGTAAACACAATCCAATATAGCGGAACGTACACTTCAACGTTCGTGAATGCGTATTTTCCAAAACATTCTAAACGATACTAGGCTTATCATCGACGTTTCGGAATTATCATTAGTGATTTGATATTCGTGATCACTAATATGCTATTTTTCTACTTTAATTATTCAAGTAAATATCCAATATTTAGATTTCTAAACACACGATAAATAACGCCGTGAATTGTGATTTGGCTAGATTTACAATGTACCTAATTTTAAGAAGTCACTTTCAGTAATTTTGCTTTGCCAAAATTGACAGCCAATGATAAACAGAAGAGTGAATTCAAAACTGCGAAGTGTATTAATTTGCGTGATGTATTTTGAATTTTATTCGACTTCAAAGTGAGGGACATATGTGTCGCTGTGGCATCCAGGGGGTGCATTACATTCTAAAAAATGATAACGTTGACATAACAGCAGATAATGTAACTGATAATAATAACAAACTCGCAGACGAGGACGAGTTTGTTTATTATTATTATTATTATTATTATTATTATTATTATTATTATTATTATTATTATTATTATCAATTATTACACGGTCCCGTGGTTTATTAAGGTGTAGGTGAACATTCGGCTGAAGCACGAGCAATTTATCAATGACTTACAATCAGAAAAGTAGTCCGACATCATCTCACCTCAGGTCATCAACATGAAGTAGCCAATTACAGGCCTCCAATTCGATCTCACACATATGTTTGATACCAGTTATCTCAAATGGGTTTCTCACCCACAGGTATGTAAGTAAGCTACGCGATAAATCGCAAAGAACAATGAAGAACGAAGCGTGGTTTATTTCACGATAAAACATTGTTCTATCATGACGTCATTTCTGGAGATTCGAACATGCGCTCGTAACTTGATGACGTCATATGTTTGACGATGTTATGTTTTAGAGGGGAGTGTCTAGTGAGTTGTTCCTCATTGATGTAACTGGGCAACGCAGATAAACGCGATGGCCGAACGATCGGATCCAAAACCGGGAGAGATCATGTGACACTCGGTATTGGGAGAAAACGTACAGGTAATCCACGTGAGGATTGTGAGAATATGCGGGAAATACCCACCTGTGCATAAAATGGACTTGTCCGACATTACCGAGGTCGGAATCTATATAGGGTTTCATCATTATTTAAATACGGGTAAATAATTTTAAAGCTTGTACATTTTACAATCATCATCAAAGAAACTGTACATAATGTTGATATCTCATATAAGAAATAAACGACTCGTGGTCGTTGTGTATCGTACAATAAAACACTGAAGGGAGAATAAACCACGAGAAGCGCAGCCCCTGCAGTGTTTTATTGTACGATAACCAACTCCTACTCGTCGTTTATTTCTTCACTAGACCTACATAATAAGGCTTTATTAAGGCGTTTTATGAAACAGACAGATGACAATACATGTGGATGATTCGATCCATACTTATATTTGATTTGGGTTGAGCTTGCAGTCCTTCCACGGTATATAGAAGAAGCACCATGATTGCCAAAGACACTTTAGGAATGCCTCGATACTGCATCTGAAAAATCATTTAAAAAGCGATGCGTGAATGTGTGAGTGAGTATGGTTTTGCAAATTTTAGAATTATTCCAGCAATATCAAAATAGGGGAAACCAGAAATGGTCCTCTCACAATGCACTCAAGTGGGGAATTGAACCCGGGCCTTCGTCATTAAGAGTGAATGCTTTAACTACTAGACTACCCCATAGATGAGGTGAACAATTCGTTCCTGCAATACACGTAAGGTTCAAATCATTCAATTGTAGAATGTAGAATGAGACACAATTTATGAGCGGTAAATGCAGTAAATCTAGATACATTGGTGCATGTGAATGCCAAATGGCATAACAGGGTAACAACATCAACATGTGCCAAATGCGTATGTGGTACCTCAGTCTACGGAGCTCTAAGAAATATACCAACTCACGTTACATTTTGAGGTGAGGAGGAATGAGGTTTAACGTCGCGTTCAAAATTATGGCACTAATAAGCGACGTGCATGCTTGTTGATTTTTGTGGGTGTGTGTGTGAGTGTGTAGTGCTGGCACACCACATACCATGCCACATGAATTTATAAACCTCCAGTGACGTCATCCTATTGTTCTCTGGTCGGGTTAAATCTCATAAACAGGGACGCTGTAATGTCCCTGGGATTTTATAGGATATTCAAGTCATATTTGCTATATATATATATAATGTGTTATAATATCCGATGGATTTTATATAATGTTCTGGGTATTTTATTTATACAAGTTCGGTTCAGATTGTAATATGTAATGAAATGTAAAATCAAATGACAAATATTGTTTATATTCCCGAGTATCGAACATGCAACCTTCGTATTTGTAGCGTAGTGAGTGTTCTACAAGGCTACAGAGGCGCTGATCAATCCTAATGTTTTTAGGATGTCCTTTCCAAGATCCGTATGCCAGCAACAGATATTTTATGCCCGTTTCCTAATGTTCATGGAAAGTATGTTCAAAACATAAAAATGTTGATAAATGTTGTTTTAAGTTTCTTTTTTCGGTTCATAAGTTAGATAAAACACTCCCCCTCGGGTTGTTAGTGATATTTAAAACCCTTTCCCTCGGAAAATCCCTCGGCTGCGGGTTTTAAATATCATAACAACCCTCGGACGTGTTTTATCCTATACACATAACTCAGACACAGTATACTGACTCCGAGCCGACCAGTCCCTGTTTTAGCCCCTTAATGCCAAGCGCCAGACAGGGTAGCAACAAGTACCATCTTTTAACGTCTCTTGGTATGATGCGGTCGGGTATCGAGCCCCTACCCTCCGCTACCCTTTGAACGAAAATGCTTTAGTCATGGCGAACAAATTGAAATAGGATTCGTTCCTCTTGAACACTAGATTCATTCGTGGGGCAAGCATGTGTAGTACAGCTTCAATGGTCCAGTGGTTTCCTCGGGAAATATTCACAGACGGCGGTGGACAAGTAGGACATGACATAAACTCACTTGATTTTCAGTCAGGTAAGCTAAAACCGTTGACAAAAACAGCCACAATGAAATATACCCATACCTCTGTTCGTGTACTTGCACAACATCCGAATAATGTTTTCTTCTAAAGTGGTGAAGGGTTATGAAAAACATAGATCCTTATGACAATAGTATCTGCTTTAATGTCGCGAGAAGGAACACGAACCCATCACAAATCTGTGTTGCAGGTAGCTGTAGTCGGGTGTATAACAATACGTTACACTTGTTTCACACTGTTGAATGTACGTGAACGATTATCCATTCAACACATAACATTACAACACCCTTCTAAAATCTGAAACCATTTACATCCACAGGTATATTTAATGATTAATAAGTACGCGTCGTCCGTCTATGGCTATGAAAAAAAATACAATACCACCGCATAGAATTTCACACCTGATCAAATAGGGCTGTTCGTCCTTGGTATCTTTACATGTGTTGAGGTATATTTACATGTGTTAGCAGAGTCCCTTAGATTCACAGGGTGGCAGTTTATTCAATTGTGTTGGATGAGTGGATGAGTGAGCATGCTTTTACGCCACGACTACAATATTCCAGCAATAATATCACGGTGAGGGACACTAGAAATAGGCTTCACACATTGTACCCATGTGCCCTTTCCTCGCGGTGTCGTTTTAGCCATTTCTTTGACTTCAAGCTTGGCGAAGTAACTGGTAATTTTATTTAAAGACACCTGTGCCATACGGACAATGTGTGCACGGCTGCTTAGTTAATTTCTTTTTCGACAGTACTGATTGCTTTAATTCTTACTTTAACCGTCGCACGTCCTGTCTACACCCCCGTGACCTACTCCGTGCACACCGAGTGGGGAAAGGCCAGGAGCCACAAAGAAGTGCCAGTAAGCGTGAACCCAGGGGACAGTTAGGTTACATAGACTGGCGGCAATGCTCCCTCGCCAGATCCCGTATTACAGGGCTGTGTAAATACCGGACGCCCGCAGCTCACCATCTGTCTCCAGAACTCTCACGCCGACTTCTTGAGATTTTTTCAATGTTCTGTACTTTTTAATATCAAAATACATTTAGTGTTTGTCAGAAGAGTTAGTTACATACTTAATCAATTTTAAGTCGATTAAATTGTTTGTTTACGGTAGACGAAATTATATGACCATAGTGTCATTGCCAAACCCTTTAGTTCAATTCTAATTGATCCAGACTGCACAATATAGGGGGAAATCATTATTACATTTCTGGTTTTTTTTGGTACCATTAACTAAGGCGAAAATATTGCATTAGTGTGTCACATCATGTATGACGAACAATACACAATACATTACTAAAAATACAACATCTGGCCGATTCAAATGACGGGGATTGCTAATTGTAACAACCTGTAAATACCTCCCATGGTCGATGAGACGCCGTTTGTGCATTTCAGATCAAAGTGCGGCGAGGGGGTTAAGAAAAGTAGAACTTGACATTAAATTAATGTACAAGCTTTTCAACTACTGCGTATATAAAATAAGATCTAGGGAAGATACATCTTTCCCAAAATCTAAGATCAGAGTAAGATTGAAAATGAACTCCATCTTCAACAGTATCACAATAACAGAATTTACAAAATCGTTCTTTAAGTGGACTTTTTAATGACATTTTTGTTTAAATATTTTTAACAATCCTATTTCGTAAAAATGATTTCTTAGTTATGCTCGTTAATCTACATTTGTAGGTATGTGGGTAGGTAGGCTGTCTGATGAAGACAGTGCCTTCTCACGTGAGCAAATTTCGACCCTCTTTGATGTTATTGTTAGACGTCGGGGAATTCGTAATTCGAATTGACAACACATTCACGCGGCATACGGACGTTCATTGGGAAATGAAGGACTATTGGCTTGGTGGTGTTCATCCAGGCGTGGTCACCCGCTACTAACAATATTAACCCGTGAAACTCCGTGTTAAAATTGGTCGTCAGCAACCAATGCATGTCGTAAAAGGCGACTAACGGGATGTATGTCATCGTATCCCAATTGTGTAGATCGATGCTCATGATGTTAATCACAGGATTGTCTGGTGCAGGTTCGATTATTTACAGACGCCGTCATATAGCTAGAATACTGCTGAGTGTGGCGTTAAACAACAAACAAACAAATGTAGATCTCCAATCATCATTTATCACCATGCATTTGGTGTAGTCTACCGTGAGGACGAGCGCAGAATTCTCTGGAATGCTGAGAACACCGCAATCTATGTGTACAAAGCTTTGAAATTCCTTTTGCCTCCAACATTTGAGAGAATTACCCTATCGCATCCGCATCACGCATTCATGCAAGGGGCTTGACGTTCAATGTGTATTGTGTAGTACAGTGGAATATCTGCTTTGGACTTCATTGGACTATATAGCTTCTCTTTAAGACGGGGGCTCTCCATGCAAACGTCCCGATGGAAATAGCCTGAAAACTTAGTGGCACATCTGGGAGCCTGGCATTTTCCGCATGGAAATAGTTTAAATACGGGTTTGAAATATTATTTTCTCCTTCCTTAACTATTTAGGTATACACAAACGTAAACGGAATCGTTCTGTACCCCGTATGGAAAACTATATAGCTTCCCTTTAACACGGGGGGCTGTCTATGCAAACGTCCATATTGAAATAGCCTGAAAACTTAGTGGCACACCTGGCATTATTTGCATGGAAATAGTTTTAAATACGGGTTTGAAATACTATGTTCACCTTCTTAACTATTTAGGTATAAAATGACGTAAAAAGAGTCGCTCAATACCCCCTTTGGAAAACTATATAGCTTCCCTTTAAGACGGGGGGCTGTCTGTGCAAACGACCCTATTGGGAGCGTCGCATTATAGTGAGACATATATGGTATTGGGGGGGGGGGGGGAATAGTTCGAATTCCAAAAGGGTGAAAAGCTACATCATACCAAGTCCGAATTAGGTGCTGGTTATTAGATAAGAGTGGGTTAGAATGATCTAGTGTAGGGGGGGGGAGGGGGGGGGGGGGGGTGAGGTGGTTGACCAATGATAGATGGAAAAATGGGTATAGCTGTGACGTAGGTACCGGTTTAAAAAGGGGCAAAAGCCCCAAATCGAGACAACGGCTAGAGAACGGCTAGACAGCGGCTAGGTAGCAGCTAGGGAGCGGACTGGACTGGGTCTCCACTCTCGACTTGTTGTCATGATCTTTCGAACCGAAGTCTCATAATTAAGTGACAAATAGAGTGGGTTGACCGGCAACACAGAGTGGGAATAAAAGCCGTTAAACGAAGATCACTCTTTGTGCTTGTTGGAGGATCTACGGTAAAATGTACAAGGCCCTCGGGTACTGACACTGTACCTCTCTCTCATCCCTGATAGTCAGCACCAAGAACGAGGGGATTACCGTAGTTCAGAAGAAGAGGTAAACGACGGCTACACCCTGGTAATTAACAACAATTACCGCCGGTCTTTAAGGCGTTAAAATTACCTTGGATAAAAGCGACAAACACTGGCCACTTTGCCCTGAAGGTTCGGGCAACATGACCAGTGCCTGGCCACTTTACCCCACTTTCACAAATAACAGCTCGATGATGATATATTTTCCAATTTCTTTAATAACTGCAAATAATATTACTGACAGTAAATTCAGTCAGTTCACAAGAATGCAAAGACGGTAACGCCAAAACAAAGTGTCTACAATAACTCACTCAATCAACTGCTCCTGGACATATTCAAATATAACTAGATCTTAGTTTAAACAAAACAATACACATGAAAACACAAACTGGGAAAGACAACATTTGTCTTAACTTGTTCTTAAAAATTACGGTTCAGAAAGGTATATGTACTTCAACGACAGAGATCGTAAATATCCTTCTCATCTCCACACTCTACATGGAACCATTGTCTACACTTATTGCACTGAAGCCAGTCCTAGGTAGGTGGCTCTGTTTACAACTCGTTGCAGTACAAACTGTGCCATAACTCCGACTCATCAGCAACTTTCTTGTTTGCCTTGCTGCTGGTTTTCTTTGATCTCTGGGGCGGTCGGGTAGCCTAGTGGTTAAAGCGTTCGCTTGTCACGCCGAAGACCCGGGTTCGATTCCCGTGAAGCCCATTTCTGGTGTCCCCCGCCGTGATATTGCTGGAATATTGCTAAAAGCGGCGTAAAACCATACTCACTCACTCTTTGATCTCTTCTGTCCTTTCTCCTCCATCATTTTCTTGAAAGGTGTGGATGTAACTACCATAGAAGAGTCAGATTTTCTCTTTCGGCTCCGTATCTTGCGTTTCACTGGCAGTGGTGAAAGTGCTTCAATCTGTCTTCTAACATCTGGTTGGGGTTCGTCTGAAGAACCTGCAGTCAGTTCTGAAAGAGTTGGTTGCATGTAACCCTGGCAATACTGCATCAGATGTTCCGGGCTCTGAATCTGGCTTGTCTGGTGGCAATACAGCATCGGATGTTCCAGGCCCTGAATCTGGTTTGTCTGGTGGCAATACAGCATCGGATGTTCCAGGCCCTGAATCTGGCTTGTCTGGTGGCAATACAGCATCGGATGTTCCAGGCCCTGAATCTGGTGTGTCTGGTGGCAATTCTGCATCGGATGTTCCAGGCCCTGAATCTGGTTTGTCTGGTGGCAATACAGCATCGGATGTTCCAGGCCCTGAATCTGGTTTGTCTCGTGGCAATTCTGCATCGGATGTTCCAGGCCCTGAATCTGGTTTGTCTGGTGGCAATTCTGCATCGGATGTCCCAGGCCCTGAATCTGGTTTGTCTGGTGGCAATACAGCATCGGATGTTCCAGGCTCTGAATCTGGTTTGTCTGGTGGCAATTCTGCATCGGATGTTCCAGGCCCTGAATCTGGTTTGTCTGGTGGCAATACTGCATCAGATGTCCCAGGCCCTGAATCTGGTTTGTCTGGTGGCAATACGGCATCGGATGTTCCAGGCTCTGAATCTGGTTTGTCTGGTGGCAATTCTGCATCGGATGTCCCAGGCCCTGAATCTGGCTTGTCTCGTGGCAATACAGCATCGGATGTCCCAGGCTCTGAATCTGGCTTGTCTCGTGGCAATACGGCATCGGATGGTCCAGGCTCTGAATCTGGCTTGTCTGGTGGCAATATGGGATCTGATGTTGCCCTAGGTCCTGACCCAGGATTGTCTGGTGGCAAGGCTGTTTGGGCCAGTTGTGTTTCAGGCTCGGGGTCATCCGTAATAGCGGAGCCTGCAAAATCGTCATCAGTGAAAACATCCGGGTTAAAGGGCCATATCCCAGTGCAGGTAAAGCCATTGGTTGCTTTCAGCATTGTTGCCGTCACCGTGTAGGCAGCGCCGAACAGTTGCCATGTCAAAGAATGCAACTCTACTGCCTGGGTTCATTAGCATCCACTTGTCAGATGCTTTGTTGTAGTTAGCCTTGAGAGGCCCAAAGAATCTCCTGTCTAGGAGTTGCAGCTTGTGAGTTTTGTGGCTAATGTGAACAAAATGCTCAAGCCAACAGAGGAACAGATCATGGTTTATCCATCCATTATCATCAAAGCAGGCGACATTCTCTTTCGGGGGAATATAAGCATAGGTGGTATGTAGGTGCCAGATGACTTCATGCAACAGATCGCAGTCATAGTTCTTCCCCTTTCAACACTTGTGACCTTTCCCACTTGTTCTTCGCGCCGTTTTGCCAAAATGTTCCGTGGACGATGGACATTGGTAACACCACTTTCTTCCATATCCAGATTGAATCTGGATGAAATGAATGCTTCTCCATCTCGGCCTTGAGGAGGTGGAAAAAAATGTTCACAGATGGTCTATTAAAAGCAACAGCTCTGGATATACTGGTAGCTTCTAGCTTTCGGATGGATAAATCTGGATGTCGCTGCATAAAGCCCTTCAACCAATCTTCCCCTGCCTTCCGTGTTGCTTTGTTAAAAGGGTGATCAAGGCCATTTTGTTCTGCAAGTGTAAAGGCTCATGTACGAATGTCAGTGGAGGTCAATCCGTAAAACATCCGTTGCATACGCATAATGTGAGAAACTATACTCAACAACAAAAGTTCCTATGGCGCCAATATTTTAGTGTATTTTTCAAACAAGTAAAGTTTGGTTTTCAATATTGTAGTACATGTATGGAATCAAGTCACAAAAACTCAACTGCTACAGAAAAAGCATGCATTCCATGCAAAAGTTGACTTTTATGCAAGCCCCATGCATTTCACTACCAAAGAATGGGTATAAAAACATGTGCGTTAACGGGATTCCATATGCATTGTTTAGCATCGTGCTGACAACAACCACTCAGAAAAACAACAAAATTACGCAATTATTCAACATTACGAAATGCCACGCCTGTCCGAAAATGAGGGTCTGCGTGCCATTGGTATGCTTGAACCAGGATCGAGATAACGTGATGTTGCAAGACAATTTAACGTCCACAGAAACACCATTTGGTGTTTATGGCAACAGACATATGCAGTCAGAAACCATCCTCGGAGTGGCAGGCCACGCGTAACCAATAATCGACAAGACAACTGGATTCGAACAACACACCTACGAAATCGATTCCAGCCAGCAACAGTGCCTGCAAGAAGCATCCCTGGCCTTCGACGAATATCTTCACAAACCGTACTTCGGTGCAGGGATTGTCGCCAGAAGACCCGCCAGACGTCCCATTTTGACAGGAGACCACCGTCAAGCACAGTGGTGCAGACAGCGTCTACGCTGGACGGCCATGCAGTGGGGACAAGTTCTATTCACTGACGAGTCTCGTTTTCACCTCAGCCACAGCGATGGACGGATTCGAGTGTACCGACGTCGAGATGAACGTTACGTCAATCACTGTCATGGAAGAAGATAGGTTCGGGGGCGGCAGCGTTATGGTATGGGGTGGGATTACAGCAAGACAGAGGACCCGTTTGATAGTGGTAGAGGGAAATCTCAATGGACAGCGCTACCACGACGAGATCATCGGCCTTGTTGTTCTACCGTTTTTGCGTCGTCATGGCCCTGGCATTACATGACAACGCCCGGACACATATTGCTCGACTTGTTCAGGATTCACTTCAACAAAACAACGTGAATGTCATCCCTAGCCGGCTCGCTCCCCTGATCTCTCACCAATCGAGCACATGTGGGATGAGATGGATTCTAAGTCAACCATGTGTTCCACAGACACTCCAGGAACTTCGAAACATGCTCCAGCAGATATGGACAGATATTCCACATGACTTTGTGCGACGCCTGGTCCATTCCATGAGACGAAGATGTGTTGGTTGCAACCAGAGATGGACACACACGCTATTGATTTGTAAATTGACATTTTGGCATGTTCATGGCTTTTCATATAAAATCACGCATTGGCAATTAAACCATATTTTATCTGTTGCAAACCGAAATTGTCCTGATTTGATATCATCCAGTGCACGCTTTAAGGCTTCACAGCCATAGATGCCTTGCTTAGTTTTTCTGATATGGTTTCTCACTATTTTCTTCTGTAAAGTCTACATTCGCAAGTCATCAACATAGGCCTCGATAAGGTAGTAGTCTTGGCAAATATAGATGTACTGGCAATCTATGAGCGGAGAAACATTTCTAAGGTACTTCCGTGCACATTCAATAACTGACAAGGCCTCAGGCTCGAAGCTGTGTTGCGAAAAATCTCTCAGTGCCTCAGTTGACTTCTCACCAAAGTAAGTATGGCTTCTAGTCAGATTAATCAGCAGAAAAACAATGTTCATCTGAGAGTCGTCGTCGGGTTCGGACAAAAAGAGTTTCGTTAACAATATACATAGATAATTGTTTGAAATTCCCCTAGATGAAGCTTTTGTTTGTCCAACTTCTCTTCTTGTAAGTTGATATATATAATGTTTCCCCCGCTGACACATTTGTCTAGACATCTACCAACATCCTGAAAAACAAGCAAAATCAATCAGATCATACGGGGGGCAAACCGCAAAAACTTACCCCAGTGACAGTATCACTGGATAATTAAATAACACGTAATTACTTGGTCTCGAACTGTCGCATGTTAACTCCCAAAATATACTTGATGCCAACATGGTTTGCAAATGCACAAATATTTTGGATATCATGTTACGTTTTCTCACAATAAACGCATTAAGATATGTACATTCCTTACAGCAAAATCACCTTTTTTCATATTTTTATAAACGTTCCTTAACTCGTACATTTGGCGTCAGCGTGGTTTTTGGCGCTTCTTAACGTCTGCCATCTGACGGCAGATAAGGCGCGCTCTGCCCTGGTCTCCCCTATGCCCAAATATGGACATTGTTGACATTTTTATGCATACGCATTAACAACATGGGCCTACATTTGTGTTTGCAAACATAACAGCACCGACGCTCAAGATCCTTTTGGAAGAATTTCTTCAACTTAGGGTAATTCAAGCGCCATGTCGTTAGTACGCATGACACCTATAAGGAAATTTGAAAAATCACATTAGCGCCCCGCTTTGAATATCGGACGAACAGTCGGTCACTCGCCCTGCCGGGGCCCCGAATATTTTATGAATGAAAGTAGTCCCGGTATGACAGAGGTCACGGTTATCCAATCAAAACGAATCAAACGAGGTCAACCTTTTTCGACACACGTGTGACGTACGGATTTAGTATCTTACCACCTGTATCCTCACAACGTGGATAATAAAACAAAATACTGCCAATAATGTCGTCACTTATGTCCAAGTACACGAGATCTATAGTCGGGAACAGTAATTGAAGGTAAATCAACAATGTCCGCACGTTAGCGCTAATATCGCAAAATATTGAAAGCGAACGCAGACATGGCGAACATAATATAATTGAAATTTAATATGCATATCATTAATTGACTTCCATGTTCCTCCATTCAATACACTGTAATGGGTAAAGGTTGTAGTTGACGAATAGTAAACATATGTATACTCTGCAACAACAAAACAGAAACGCACAAGTTGTAAAATCGTAAATATCTGACAAGAGTGTTGCCGACATCCATACAAAAAATCGTAAATATCTGACAAGAGTGTTGCCGACATCCATACAAAAAAGCGTAAATATCTGACAAGAGTGTTGCCGACATCCATACAAAAAAGCGTAAATATCTGTAAAGAGTGTTGCCGACATCAATACAAAAAAGCGTAAATATCTGACAAGAGTGTTCCCAACATCCATACAAAAAAGCGTAAATATCTGTCAAGAGAGTTGCCGACATCCATACAAAATAGCGTAAATATCTGTCAAGAGTGTTGCCGACATCTATACAAAAAAATCGTAAATATCTGTCAAGAGAGTTGCCGACATCCACACAAAAAAGCGTAAATATCTGTCAAGAGAGTTGCCGACATCTATACAAAATAGCGTAAATATCTGTCAAGAGTGTTGCCGACATCCATACAAAAAAGCGTAAATATCTGTCAAGAGTGTTGCCGACATCCATACAAAAAAGCGTAAATATCTGTCAAGAGTGTTGCCGACATCCATACAAAAAATCGTAAATATCTGTCAAGAGTGTTGCCGACATCCACACAAAAAAGCGTAAATATCTGTCAAGAGAGTTGCCGACATCTATACAAAAAAGCGTAAATATCTGTCAAGAGAGTTGCCGAGATCCACACAAAAAAGCGTAAATATCTGTCAAGAGAGTTGCCGACATCTATACAAAATAGCGTAAATATCTGTCAAGAGTGTTGCCGACATCCATACAAAAAAGCGTAAATATCTGACAAGAGTGTTGCCGACATCCATACAAAAAAGCGTAAATATATGTCAAGAGAGTTGCCGACATCTATACAAAATAGCGTAAATATCTGTCAAGAGTGTTGCCGACATCCATACAAAAAAGCGTAAATATCTGTCAAGAGTGTTGCCGACATCCATACAAAAAAGCGTAAATATCTGTCAAGAGAGTTGCCGACATCCACACAAAAAAGCGTAAATATCTGTCAAGAGAGTTGCCGACATCTATACAAAAAAGCGTAAATATCTGTCAAGAGTGTTGCCGACATCTATACAAAAAAGCGTAAATATCTGTCAAGAGTGTTGCCGACATCCACACAAAAAAGCGTAAATATCTGTCAAGAGAGTTGCCGACATCTATACAAAAAATCGTAAATATCTGTCAAGAGAGTTGCCGAGATCCACACAAAAAAGCGTAAATATCTGTCAAGAGAGTTGCCGACATCTATACAAAATAGCGTAAATATCTGTCAAGAGTGTTGCCGACATCCATACAAAAAAGCGTAAATATCTGTCAAGAGTGTTGCCGACATCCATACAAAAAAGCGTAAATATCTGTCAAGAGTGTTGCCGACATCCATACAAAAAAGCGTAAATATCTGTCAAGAGTGTTGCCGACATCCATACAAAATTAAGAAATCGCAAAAACACAACCACGTGAGAGTCTGACGCCGAAATACACCAACATGACGTGCACGTGCAACATTACTTGTTGGGCTGTAAAATCGTTGGGTTTTCATTTGCATACCATCTCACAGCAAGTGAACAGAGAAAACATGCCACGACTGACGGAATCCAAACGCAACACCGCCATCGGCTGCCTGGAAACACGAGAACCGAGCTGTGGAACCATTATCAGACACATGGGGCAACACGGGACCTTCCCAGATTCGGCCGACCACGTATCACTACTCGAACTCAGGACAGATGCATATGGCTACGTAACGTACTTGAAAGAATCACCAAGTCTACTTCCACATCCTACGGAAATACCAGGATTGCTTGGGATATCAGCCCAGACAGCGATGAACCGTTTACGCGCTGAAGGTATGCAAGCTAAACGACCAATACGATGTTTCATTTTGACGGACCTGCATCATCGGCTGCGATGTCATTGGTGTCAAGGTCACAGGGTATGGACACAACTACGATGGAGACAACTTTGGTTCAGTGACGAGTCACGTTTTACGTTCGTTATGCACGAAACTGCATACAGGAAGTGAACAGTTTTTGCATACTAACACACAACCATTATAGATAGTGTTGTTGCATACTCATACTCATACATGCCCAGTCAAGCGGTATCTCCAACACATAACATTTCACAAAGCGTTTTCAACAAAATCAGAAGAAAACACCCATTCAACCCAAACATAAAATGTACTGAAATATGTACATGAATTGGAAGAGGTGTAATGTAAGGGTTGGTTGGTTGGTTGGTTGGTTGGTTGTTTAACGCCGCACTCAGCAATATTCCAGCTTTATAACGGCGGTCTGTAAATAATCGAATCTGGACCAGATAATCCAGTGATTGATATCATGAGCATCAATCCACGCATTTTGGATCGATGACATGCATCGACCCGTTAGTCGCCTTTTACGACAAGCATAATCACCTTTTACGGCAAGCATGGGTAGCTGAAGACCTATTCTACCCCGGAATCTTCACGGGTCTGACAGCAATGTCATTTAGGCCATCGCCTTGGGGGTAAAGACACTGAGATGTGGCTAGAGTAACCGTGTGTTGACAGTCCTCGGTGTTTGCCCTTCCCTGTGGTTTTCACATTTTACAGAATACAACAAAGAAGTTCACGACTAAGACTGACCTTGTCCATATGTAAGTCCATGGTGAAGAAAATCTTAGAAATACTTAGAGGAGAAATGGAGTATGTGTATTCACGAATTCGCCCTGATTGTGTTTCTTGGTTTGTGAGTGAGTGAGTTGGGTTTAACGCCGCTTTTAACATTATTCCACTGGCAGTTATTTCACGGCGTCTCAGGTTAATGTGGGAGGAAAGCCCGAAATGATGCAGGTCTCAGACGTTTACCACTTTGGTGAAACCCACGAGCACGGGTATGGTACTGACAAACCTAGAAACATAATTGGGGCGAACCGGGATTCGAAACCACTATAATAGGTTTCTGGAGTGCCAAGGGACGCAACTCTGCACAGCGAATCGCGGCGCGTTAGACGACTGGTCCACCCGTGCCCTCGTATAATACCATAAATTAGAATTACTACCATTTGGGTACATGATACTGACATCGACTATGGCTGTAATCTGAAAAAAAATGTTTCAAATACAAGCCAGTAGATAAGAAACTTGTCAAACAAAACAAGTGTCACGACTGTCATGTGTTATCTGAACGTAAGGGGGAGGGGGGTAATTAAGGGACGTTCACATTGTATACAATGACACAAAATAATGAAAACTGCATTGATACAGAGTGAGTGAGTTAAAACTTCAATTCACATCGGCAATACTTCAGCCATATTGTGATTATAAAGGGTTAAACATTATAAATACATTGAAACTTGCCAATGGAGATCAGTAAAATAACTGGATTTATCACAGAAAAAAATATAAAACTAGTATGGAATCATAAAAAAGGAAAGCACAATACATTATAAATTAAGAGCTCTAGATCGCCAGCAACTGAAGGGAGATCACCATACTAGGGACCTAGGGGGCACTGATACAGAAAAAGCATCGATAATCATTCGGTAGTTCATAATTGAACGTACATCCCTGTGCTTTAACTTGTGTATGTCCTTCGTCTTTAGCTGAAGGCATACATACACACTTTTATATAAATCTCCACAACACTTCTAACCATTTCGCTTCGAGGTAGAGGTCCCTGGCACCCACCACATTACCTCTACGATGGAAGGCAGTAAGGTCTCGTGTCTCGCTATTGCATTCTGGTGAAGTTTTGAGGTGGATATAGTCGGTTATGATGCGTGCATTATGGGCGCGAGCGTTGTCGTCTTGGAAGACAAAACGTGGACCAACATGGCCCCCAAATGGATAAACTAGTGGCGTCAGTATTCTGTTTCCTTATTACTGACCAATGCCCCTTCCATGGACAATATGTGCAGTGGCGGTCTCGCAGTCATAGATATCCCGTCCCATATCATTGCATATCCACTCCGAAATACGTTGACGTTCGCTCGACGTTCGTTAGGACGCCTCCAGACACGTCCACGCCTATACAGAAAGTCCAGAGCGCATCTGAACTCAACTGTAAACATCACAAGAGACGCTCTGAACATCAATGGCATCTGGCTAGAATGCGTGGGTTTGACACGGTGGTTCTAACACGCGGCGCCGAACATACAGATTAGCTGCATGCAGACGATTTCTAATCGTTTGGTCAGTACCTTATCACGTTGGCACTCCCAATCTAATTATACTAAGGGATCGGCCATCCGACATTTGCTGGAGGTGGGGGGGGGGGGGGGGGGGGGGGGGGGGGGGGTGGAGAGATTTTGTATTGAGACTCGATGTTTTCAGCTACAGCTACAAAACCAGCTATTTTTGTAATTAGAACTATGAGCCTCAATTAAAAAAAACTAACAACTTGCAAGAATGTATTTTTTGTGACATACAATTTCCTTTTTTAACAGTCTCAAGCAGAATTAATTTATTGAGCATTTTCATTTTCTCAATAACACGTTTGGTCCACGTGATGATTTCGGGTGTGTTGGGGCGTTAGGTCCACCGTCATTATTCAAAGCTGATCTTTCTTCTGACGAACTTTCAAAACATTTATACTTCCTGATCCCCTATATTTTGAAAAGTATATAAAACACTTGATAATCGAGGGTGTTAGGACTTAGGATTAATTTGGCTAAACAGTGTGATATCTTCTTTTATTGCGTGGCTAGCATAAGGAAGCTTCAGAGTACGTAACACATTCTTTCAAACAGTTATTCATAAAACTGTTGCAAGTATCAAGTATGAATGCAATTGCCACCGAATCTGAAAGAGATGTTTCCCTTCTGTTAAGGCCAATGAATGAAAGCATTTTAGTCATATCATTTATTTGCGGTTTTTAAAAAATGACAATACTGGTAGAAAATACTCCCTAAACTCAAATGATAATCAAGCTGTTGTATTGGAGGTAAAACACAAATGGAACGCAATCTTTTCCTCAGTTGCGAGGGTAACTCCTTACCTATTATTGAAAACCACAAAATCTAAGTATCTTGGTTTTTTTCACTATTTCTATTTATGAAAGAGCATTCGATACGGTGAGCGGAATTTGTAGTTCATTTCTTTTTGAAACATTTCTGGTTTCGGTGAGGACACCTTTGGGTGAAGTGTACCTTTAATCGTACATACATGTAAAGATGCAATTCTGGGAAATATTGATGGATGCGCCCAAAATGTGTAGGATGAAAATCGTCAAAGCTATAAATTAGGGATCTCCATACTCACATATTTACCAATCAATACAATGTATTACCAATCAAATATAACAGCCAGTCCTTGTTTTAGCCCCTTAATGCCGAGCGCCAGGCAGGGTAACAACAAATGCCATCCTTTAACGTCTTTAGGTATGACGCGGTCGGGGATCAACCCGTACCTTCTGCTCTCCGGTGGACGCTCAATCACTAGACCACGGAGGCGGTCCAAACTTGTACAGACACGCACACTTAGTCCCTCCCTTGTTTATTCACTCATTTACTCCAATAAGCGAAACCGTAAAACAAGACAGGAGTCAGCATAACCAACCCACAGTTGGGGGTAAAGCAATACCGAAAACACACAAAGTGCACAGAAGGTAATTGATGATAACTTTCTTTCAGCCACGAACGTTTATGTGTTCTCGAGTATAAGATGTGATATGAGACCATTTTCAGTCTTATTTAATCCCGATTTAGAAACTGAAATGCGACAAGAGCCAGCAAAGACTTCACTCAAAAGTGAGCTGCCTTGTGTGACCGTTTCACCTGATGCCATTGTAATGTGTATTCGATACCTTTCACATCTTTCAAGAATAAATGGTTGGTTAAGGTGTAATTTCACACAAGCTCCAAATCCTGACTTGCCGGATAACTTGGCTTGCTTTGCATCTTGAAATGACGCTCCAATCTCATGTTCTAATTTTATGTCATACGAGCAGTCACCAGATCCATAAACAACAAACCCCAAAAGACGAAGATCATCGTAACACTTAATAATAATGACGGAAGTCTGGGCTTTTCCTTTGCTGTACACAGAAGATTTATACAATGAAACCTTTGAATGTGATACCAACTGCTTTGGTTTTATCTTAAAAGGCGCAACGTCCCCTTCCGACATGGTGAAGAAACACAGCAACTTTATGTATTCCTCATTCGATAGTACCCCAGAGGGTACAACAAATCTCACAAACTCTTTTGCATCCATGGCAGTGAAGTCGATGTCGTAAACAGAATCTCCCAACACGAGTCGTTTGTTATCCCGTGTTATTTCCCTTCCATGTCGTTTACACTCATCTTCACACCACGACATGGCAGCACTGAAAACAGTTTCTGGTTTGGCTACAAAATCAGCTGCACTGACAATTTTATGAAAACATGTATGACAGAGAGCTGTGAAGGCAGAACTCTGAATAGCGACATCTCCATTCTGGACAATGACCTTCAGAGCCCTGTCAAGGAGTTTTTCCTCATCAAACACGTGGGCTTGTTCCAGGATGACACAGGCGTTCTCTGCTGTCAGGGAGGATTCCAGGTAAGTCAGACACAGGCGCTCCAGACCCCCCACGGCGTACTTCTTTGCAAGGTACAACACACCTGTCACATTCTCAGCAGTCGGCGTTGACGTATCTGTGTACAGGTACCTGCAAATGGGATGACTTGTTGAAAACCTCACGAAGATATGTTATTATTCCTACCCTTCCTAAACATCACTTAGGATCACTTAGGATCACAAACCATTTCGACACTTCATTCATAATCAGTTCTAAAAATGGTTCCTCTTGAATGTATAGTCTCTTTCATGCATAAGTGGGGGTGATGGCGTTAAATTACTGAAAAACACCTAATGCACTGGCAGTGTGTCTGTGCATATCTTTTGTACTTGATTATAAATTCTTTAATCAGAGACCATATACCACATTTTATTCCCTAGCACGAATACATGAGAAACGTGGTTTCTGATAATTCAGACACTTTAATCTTCAATTCGGGGATTGGAAAATGTTAGAGTGTTCGGAAATCCTCGCTATGACAAATCCTAGTGAACAAAACAAAGAGATGCACACCCGTGCCTAGACTGACGGTGTCATAGACAGGAAAGAGCATTCTACGGCAATTTTCGAATTTTCCTCAGTACCTATTCGTCACATCGTTATGATAAACTAATGGCTACAGCTATATATACCTCAACATTTCAGAAAATATTTCACCCTCCACGTCAGGTATTTTAATTTCTTCTTTCTCCGCCAGGGGACCACACAGCATGGCGTGGAACACACAACTCCGACTCATCAGCACATATCGGTGAGCTCGGACCAGCTTCTCTTCTTTCCCAACCCGGAAGTTAACGTCACAAGAGTCCTCGGAGGTCAACATGTGCGAATTACATTCCGCCAGAGATTTCCCACTCTGCCAGTTGTCAACAAACCCGGAGTTGTCTCCTCTTACTTCCTTCGAGGCCATTGCTTATTGAGTTGTTATCTGAAAATGATAAAGTTTTATACATGGCAATACATATTCCAAGAACTGTCCAAAAGTCTTTCTATTATACATTTTTACAAGGATTGACGCTATGTCAATGTTAAACAGGCATTGGAGAATGTAACAACGTGTCTTATTCTAAGAGAGCATCCAATCATCATTTTACTAAGCGTGAGTAAATGCGTTTGGTTTAACGATGTCTTGAAAGTATTTCAGTATGTCACGGTGTCAGCTTAATGGGTGAGGTAAATTCGAAGTGGTGCATGTCAAAGATATTTACCACTTTGGTCGGATATGCAACCGAGGATCTTCACAAGTTTGTTTGCTGTTTAACGCCACAGTGTTCAACTGAAATTGAAAGGTTTTAACTATATCATGGATTCAATAAGAAACTAATTACACGCCCCGATACAGAAATGAAAGAACTGCCCACAACAGACCAGATCACTGAAGATCTATAAAATACCAAACTTGGTAAGCATGCCTCACAATTATCTCCCTTGCGTAGTACTCACTTCCGCGTGTGACTGACACACACTTTAAGAGATCCTGTGTTCGGATAGTCAGGTGATAGAAAGGGTGTTTTACCTGTTCAATATGACTGATGTAATATCTACTAGTTCCTGTTCGCGTAGAATGCCTGAAGGTACCTCAGCCGCATTGCTTTACACATCGTTAGCAAAACAGAAAGTAAGATTGTTGTTTTCATTAATATATGTCATGAGGACCCGATATCTCATTCAAATACATACATAACTGATAGCAACATTATATATTATATATAGCAAGATATTGTACTCAACTAATGCCACACTTTCGACATTGCATAGGACCTGTCAATGTATTCAAGGTATTTCTATTCGCGTCTCTGTCACATTGAGGGTGGGGAGCACATCGCTGCACATACCTTTCACTGGCTACGTGGAGGAATATTCATTCAAATTCCCCTACAAACGTGTACTAGAACCCCTCTTTGAAGTTTATCAATATTATTCAATCCAACTACAGCTATGTGTAGACACCTCTTACCTGTCGTGTTGAGCACAGTTTTGATGTTGAACTCTGCCCGTGTGTTGTCACGTGATTGAGCGTATGCAGCGAGGCAAGCGATCACTTTGTTCGAATATGTTTTCTGGTAACGCAGGAAAGGGAGGTAAGTGAATATGTTCATGGATAAGCAATTCTAATAATTTAACTGACATAAAAACGTTGTTGATTGAACCACAATGTGTTTTGGTTTACCATTTACCATCGTGAAATAGGTGTTAGGATGTCAATAAGTATCATTATTCTTAAAATCACCTGCAAGTTATGTTTATATTACGTTATGGCAAATTGAGTGATATTTAAATCCCAACACGGAACACTGAATACTGTTTCTAATCCATCACGGACAATTGAGTAATGTTTTTATCCCAACATGGAACACTGAGTAATGTTTATATACCAACACGGAAAACTGAGTAATGTGTAGATACCAACACACAGAATTAAGTAATGTTTATATACCAACACGGCAAAATGATGAATGTTTATAGACCGACACGGAAATTTGAGTCATGTTTATATACCAACACAGAAAATTGAGTAATGTTTAATACCATCATGGAAAATTGAGTAATGTTTGCATAACAACACGGAAAAAAGATTAATGTTTATAGACCAACACGGAAAATTGACTAATGTTTATAGACCAACACGGAAAATTGAGTAATGTTTATATACTAACACGGAAAATTGAGTAATGTTTATATACCAATACGGAAAATTGAGTAATGTTTATATACCAATACGGAAAATTGAGTAATGTGTATGTACCATCACGGAAAATTGACTCATGTGTATATACCATCACGGAAAATAGAATATTGTTTATATACCAACACGGAAAATTGAGTAATGTGTGTAAACCATCACGGATAGATAGTTATAATACAAACTATCTACGAATTATTTTGTATCCTGGGCGAATTCATTTTGTTTAACCCGAGCCTTGAATTTTAACATTAATTCACCAGAGAATTGTAAATATGTAATAAAGAGAATATCTATATTCAGAGGTTCCAAAAAGGTTGTCCAAAGAGGAAAGCAACTGCCATTTGAAGTTTACTGAGAAAAATATAGGTGAAATGCTTGACTTAATCATTGATAACATGTATGAATGTAAAATTTCCTCAAATTTTGAGGGCAAGAAGTAGGCATCCTCATGGGCACCAATATGCTGAAATGTTTAATTATGCATAAGAATCGGAATTTCTGCTTGGATTGCGTGGGGCGGTCGGGTAGCCCAGTGGTTAAAGCGTTCGCTCGTCACGCCGAAGACACGGGTTCGAATACCGACATTGGTACAATGTGTGAAGCCCATTTCTGGTGTCCCCCGCCGTGATATTGCTGGAATATTGCTAAAAGCGGCGTAAAACCATACTGAGTCAGTCAGTCGGTCAGTGCTTGGATTGGCAAAGTCAAAGCAAAGGAATTTAGCCAAGAAGCTTAACTTCAGCTTCAGGTATATCGATAATATGAAATCGTTTAATAACCATCCAATAGCCAATTCCCTTCCGCTGATTTACCTACCTGTACTAGAAATAAAGGAGACCAGTGAGACCGCTTCATCTGTTTCATATTTAAATCTATGCGTATCGATTCAGAGTGACAAAACACTCCCCACAAGACTGTATGACAAGAGGGACAACTTAAACTTCAAATAGTCAGTTTCCCCTTTATGTCGAGCAATCTTCCTGCAGCTGCAGCCTTTGGTGTCCACATTTCACAACTTTTGGGGTACAATCTACCACAATACCACAATCTATCTACCATGATGTCAAAGAGCGTCACACGACTCTTGCTCAGACGTTTTTTCATCAAGGTTACAACATTCATGGTAACGCTTTCAAAACGTTTAATGGTAGACATGTGGACGACATTTCCAACTTTGACCCATCACTGACAAAAATGGTTTCTGATGCTATTACCTATTTTGACGGACACCTGCGGACACCTGCTCAGAAACTGTTTCATCAAGGTTACAAGATTCAAGGCCTCAGTTAGGCTTTCAGTAGTCGTGGACGTAATTTGTTGAGTAATGTTAAGAATAATAATGCCAGGAAAGCCACGGGGCAGAATCTGATGACTTATATAATGTTTATAACATGACTATCATCACCGGTATAAGTAGTGAGCGAGTTGCCTTCAGTTTTTCACGGCCCGGGAGGAAAGTCTGAAGTGATGTAGACATTGGCCACTTTTCTGAAGCCGTTAGTGTAAACCTTTGCTCGATTTATAAAACCTTGTGTTTGTGCCCTTGTGGTAACTGATAAGTTATGAGGCTCGCGTCGAAGGAATTACATAACAGTGAACCATTCAGGTGTGGACATTACATGATCAAAACCGCAACAGGTACACCATGTCTCTCTTGTAATCTAGCTCTGTTTGAAGCTGATCCAGAAATGCTCTTGCAGCATGGGTTCACCACTTTCACTGTTAAGTCCAAACAACGATCAAAACAGTTGCAGCATTTGACATCACCACCTCAGCAGGAAATGCTACGGACTCGATATTCTGGGCTGCCAAGGGCGTCACCATGACAGACTATCTTCCAAAAAGCCAGCAAATTATGCTGCACCTTTCAGGCATTTTCGGGATGATTTGAAGACTAAGAGACGTGGAGGCTGAGAAAAGGGGTGCTCTTCTATCAGGACAAAGCCAGTTCACAAAGGAGCCTTTGCCATGACTACAATCCACGGGACTACAACTCCTTCAGGTTACACACAACCAGATGTTTTCCCATAGACTTCTATAGTAACGTTATAAAAAAAATTTAAATAACTAAGCATTCAACAGCTATTACCTGTACGTGTGTGCACAATTTGGCCTTAGAGCAGCAATAAAAACAAAATCAATGACAAACTTAGACTTCTCCTTTTCCGAGTACAGGAAGTTAAACACATCACCCCCAGTCCCGCACCAAATGTCAATAGCTTGAAAATATCTGTGGTCACATTCAGCATTAATCATCATGTTGAAAAAGACAGTACTAAATGTAGAAAAAACATGGTCAGTTTTAATAACTGGATGGATATACATATAAAAGACATAAAAAATCACAGTATCCTCCAATCACAGCCTGCAGATATCTCTCGATCTGCACAGTCCCAACTGGTTCTGCTTTGGTGTAGTAGAACCTTCAGCACCACCTTATGTTCCTGATCAAGGGGATAATGTTGAAAAATAAATCATTTTCATGTCTTTAGGCCAAGTTTTACTATGTGAGGCTCAGAACATACACATATATCAATCACCCCTCCAGACTCATTCGGTGGCCGATTCGTCAAGGGCGACGGGATTCGCTGTGCAGAGTTGCGTCCCTTGGGCACCTGATTGTTGGTTCGAATCCCGGTTCACCCCGATTATGTTTCTAGGTTTGTCAGCACAATACCCGTGCTCAAACCAACTCACTCACTCATTCCTGACTCATTTCATAATAACTTATAAGAAGCGAAGCATTTACACAAACACGGAATGTTTTGTTGCACTGAATCCGTAATAATCCAGCTGTATAATGGCGAACTGTAAATTCTTAAGTCTGCGCCAGACACACCTGTGCTGGTGGTTGACAACATGAACGATGCTCCACGTCGTCGTGGCATGATGAGTGAGTGAGTGAGTGAGTGAGTGAATGGGTGGGTGGGTGGGTGGGTGGATGGATGGGTGGGTGGGTGGGTGGGTGTTTGAGTGAGTGAGTGAGTGAGTGAGTATGGTTTTACGCCGCTTTTAGCAATATTCCAGCAATATCACGGCGGGGGACACCAGAAATGGGCTTCACATATTGTACCCGTGTCCGGAATCGACCGCTCCCGTGGCATGATGACAAACAATGAGGCACGTCATACATCGTACCTGCGCCGATCCTCATTTTCGGAATCTGAAATTTATCTTAAATGCTGCGGTATATCTCGCGCAGTTTAAAAATAATTTTGACCAGTTTGGCGTGTCAAAGACTGTTGATGCGTTACAACGTTAACTCAACTCGCATATCCGCAACATTAGCCTCGAGATGACACCATCCTCGTACATCTGTGAAACGGCTATCTGACATTTGCCAACAGTGATGCTTTTCCTGATTTGAGTGCCTAACCACCCTCCTGTACCAGTGCTAATGTGAGTCCGGAATCTGTAATAAACGTTAGCCTCTAAAGTAGTTTGTTCTGACAGCTCCAGTTTCACTTCTTTCCCAGCTCTTCTACTTGGTTTGGCTGATATCCTCATTTGCTCGATCCAACGTTTGGGCTTTCCAAGCTTCCTATCTATTACTATATTATACCTACTGGTTTCAGTACCAAATGCCCACAGACCGATCAAACGCATGTTATGGCTACACGAGATGGTGATGTAAGATTCCAACTCACTGAGATCAGTGCTAATGGTGTTTGCGTACAAAGCGATTGCTGGCGCTGGTCTCACTTTGAATGGTGAGGCATCGGTCTCAGATATGCTTAAGAAACAGAATAACTTGGTACATTCATCTCCCGATAATATCCCAGACGGAACAACCGTTTTGGCAAACTCCTGTATGCCCATGGCTGTGAAGCCAAGCTCATACACAGACTCCCCCAGAACGAGTCGCTTGTTTTCTGGAGTGCTCTCCCATTCCCTTCGCTTGACTTCCTCCTCGGCCCACAAGATGGCAGCAGTAAACACTATTTCCGGTTTGATAACAAAATCTTCTGCACTGACAATTTTATGAAAACATGTATGACACAGATCTTTGAAGCCATGGCTTTCAAATGCAATATCTCCATTCTGGACAATGACCTCCAGAGCCCTGTCAAAGAGTTCCGCCTCATCAAACACGTGGGCTTGTTCCAGGATGGCACAGGCGTTCTCTGCTGTCAGGGAGGATTCCAGGTAAGTGAGACAGAGACGCTCAAGACTCCCCACGGCGTACTTCTTTGCCAGGTACAACACACCTGTCACATTCTCAGCAGTCATCGATGACGTATCTGTGTACAGGTACCTGCAAATGATATTATTTCAGAGAGATTTCAGTTTAAACTATCTAAGGCTAATGAACACAACTAATTGACGAAAAAGCATATTTGCACAAAAGTATTATTTTTCGGGAAATTTATAACAAGGGGACGGGTTGCCAATGCATCCTAAGCACTGCAGTTCTCCGTGCAGAGGTACGGCGCATAGTAATAACAGGATAATATATCGATGGTTCGAATCCAAGTTTCGTACAAATAATGATCATATGGTTGACAGGCTCACAACCCTGTTGTTACATTCCCCCATACTGATAAACGTCTACGACATGAGAAAACTTGGAGTTTTCAAGCTGACACACCTTGATGTAATTGGAATACTGTTTAAAGGGACGTAATACCAACCACTCTTTCACTTACTCACTCACTATTCATAATATAACGAGGAAATTAATGCAGGCTTCGAAATTCACGCTACTCCGCTATCCCGAGACTACTTAATTGTCCTGAGGACAAGTAAAATTCAAAGGATGATAGTCCCCAATGACAAGAAGCATATGAGGGATATACTCAGGGAGCAGCTCTCAGTGCCTTATTATTGCTACAAATTGGAACTGAATAAACTGACAGAACATGTAGGAGGACTAGCAACAAGCCCTGAAGACAAGTGAAATAGGTTTCTGCTACTCCTCTAGACTAGTCTTAAAGGCTGTGAATGAGTGTGTGTTTGGTGTTGAACGCCGCACTCAGCCATATTCCAGCTATATCCAGGTCTGTAAGTAATCGATTCTGCACCAGACAATCCAGTGATTGACAGCATGATCATCGATCCGCGCAATTGAGATCGATGACATGCATCAACCAAGTAAGCCATCCTGACCACCCGATCCCGTTAATCGCCCCCTACGACAAGCATAGTCGCCTTTTAGGGCAAGCATGGGTTGCTGAAGACCTATTCTACCCCGGATCTTCACGGACCCTGTGAATGAGTGAATGTATACAACAGTATTTCATTTACATTATTAGGTGTCAGTGAAGGGGAAACTCAAACCCTGGCACAAGTCGTAGATTTCGTTTACTAGATGGACGAGCAAAGGCACAATACTGACCAAATATAAGAGGATCAGGTGGTATGGTGACTTGCCCAGATGGCAGATGCCGTCTAACTTTGTTTATGATCAGTCACTGGGTCACCTACCATGACTGGTAGATTGTTTACATTGTTTCTTGTTTAACGCCACACTCAGCAATATCCCAGCTATATTACGGTGGTCTGTAAATAATAGTCTGGACCAGACAATCCAGTGATTTACATCATGAGCATCGATCCACACAATTGTGATACGATGACATGCATCAGCCATGTCAGCGAGCCTGACCGGCCGATGCCGTTAGTCGCCTCTTGCGACAAGCATGGTTGCTGAAGACCTATGTATGGTGTTGATAACGTAATCAGGGAGAACCTGGATTCGAATCCACAACTATAATTGTCTCGAGCGCCCGAAGGACGCAATTCTGCAAGCGAATTTAAGTGCGTTATACGACAGGGCCACCAGAATCCTTATCAATAAAGTAGGCATATAAGTATAAGCGATAAACTTATAACCACCAATAACAATAGCAACTGACAACACGATTGACACCAAACACGTATATAAGTCAATATTTACTCCAGAAATCCTGTTTCGGAGATCAGATTATAACTGTCACCAACCTCAACATTTCAGAAAATGTTTCTTCCTCCACGTCAGGTATTTTAATTTCCTCTTTCTCCGCCAGGGGGCCACACAGCATGGCGTGGAACACACTACTCCGACTCATCAGCACATATCGGTGAGCTCGGACCAGCTTCTCTTCTTTCCCAACCCGGAAGCTGACGTCACAAGAGTCCTCAGAGCTCAACATGTGGAGGTTACACTCCGCCAGGGACTTCCCACTTTGCCAGTTGTCAACAAACCCGGAGTTGTCTTCTCTTACCTCCACAGACGCCATCTTTGTTTGGTGTTGTTATCTGAAGAATGGCAAACCTTTGACACACATAGCAGTACAAATTCCCGTAAGAGATGTTCTACCATTCTTGTTGACGCTAGCTGAACAATAGAATGAACGTTCCTTAAAGCCAAGATCAGCAATATAACGGCTATTTCACGGCAATCTGATTAATCGAATCTTGGCAACGTTGTTGAAACCTGTGAGTGTTGTGAAACATTTCCATGATCATAAGAAATCTCGACTGTACGATTCCGATTTTATCATAAACATGTGCTTATGAGATCACAAACCAAGGATCATTGTCAGGGCGAATCTAGGATTCAAACCCATGATCACAGGATCCTGGCTCACCTAAAGCGTTAGTCCAGCGAATAGACAATATTGTACCATAAAATTACTTCGATCACAGGGTAAGTAATTTGATTGGTCATACAATTCGGACACAATTTTCCTTTGAAGAGATATCATGTATTCTTTATTTTAAATATACACTGTTAGCAGTTGATGGTGAACTTGCATAATGCCTAGTAACGTACGCACCTCGATCTAATTCAGTTACAACGTAACATATTTTAGCTGGTATTTATATCATGTGACGTGATTTTTATATCATGATAATCTATATCATACGTAAAGGTATGTAAACAAAATTAATTGCTTAACAAAAATGAAAATTATTCTACAAAGTCATTGTTTTAGTTTTTATCCTTTTTACAGATAACTTAATATGGTATTTCGTGTTTTAACCGTTCAATGGTTTACTCCACTGTAGGCGAATGTGTCGAACACAAGTATAAGTCGAACTATCTCAGGTCCCTTCAAGGTCGACACAGTGGCGTTCAACTTTAATTTGAAATCATCCACGGGCTTTGCTATATGATTGACTCAATACAACTTTAGATATATGTTCCAATACAGTAATGAAAGAACTGTCGCCAGAGGTCTGATCACTGAAGCTGTATAAAATACCCAGCCAAGTCAGCGTGCCACTATATTATCTCCCTTGTGTGTTGTTGTTTACTTCCGCGTTTACAAACGTGCATTATGATTATTTTGATTGTAATTATTAATACAATTTGAAACGTGTTTAATCTACATCTATATCTGTATGTATTTCCATATCATGGACTTAATATCTACATGTTTCCATTCGCAGTAAAACCATGACAACACCATATATATGTATTACAAACCAAACCGACTGTACGCTCGTCAGTGTCATTCATGTATATTATGAGGATATCACATCCAAATACACCAGTGACAGAACTTCAGACATTGATACGAGTGTGTCGACTTATCCGACATCCACGACACTGAATTGAACCTGACATTGTATTCGTGGCATTCACCTCGTGTCGCATTACAAGGTGAGAACTTGTCGGGTTTGGGCAGGTAGCTCTCACTGGTTACAGTCTCCTCACGGCGGCTCATGGGGAGGAATAACCATTCACAGTCCTCCACACACGTGTACTAGAATCCCTCGTCAGGTTGTGAGGTGTTCAATCCAGCTATAGTTGTGTGTACCACAAGGAACATGACAAGCCGTCTTACCTGTCGTATTGAGCGCAGTGCTGAGCTCCGGCAAGTGTGTCACGTGACTCAGCTCAAGCGGGGAGGCGAGATCTGCGATCAAGTTCAATATGTTTATCAGGTTACGCGGTTCTCGCTGGTATTGTACTTATTGAGATGTACTGTGTTGATACAAAACGAAAGGGGAGATCTATACGTGAATAGACGATATTGACCATAATTAAATTAAGCCACCAGTGAAAGGTTTCCTCATTGAAACAAAGTTCAGTTTAGTATGTTCAGCAATGCGTGAGACGTCTGGAGGTACCATTCTAAGAATGCCCGCCTAGTTGTTTATATCCCAACACGGAATATTAAATGATGTTTATATCCCAACAGCGAAAACTGAGTGATATCTATATCCCAACACGGAATATTGAATGATATTTATATCCCAACACGCAATACTGAGTGATTATTATGTCCCAGCATGGAATATTGAGTGATATTTGTATCTCAACACGGAATACTGAGTGATGTTTATGTCCAGACACGGAATAATGAATGATATTTATATCCCAAAACCGAATACTGAGTGATATTTATATCCCAACACGGAAAACTGGGTGATATTTATATCCCAACACGGAAACCAGAGTGATGTTTATATCCCAACACGGAATACTGAGTGATGTTTATATCCCAACACGGAATACTGAGTGATTATTATGTCCCAACATGGAATATTGAGAGATGTATATATCCCACCTCGAAATACATATGTTACGCGCCCTGGAATACGATTTGCTCAGCCTGGAAAAATGATTTTCCATTTGCTTTTATGTTCTAGATGGATATGTGGCGAATGATTAATTAATTCAAATACATATTTTTATCAGGAAACTGACCCTCGTCACTAGATGGCAAAGTATCCTGCTTAACAGAGGGACGATATGTGACATATAACTATGATAAGTGTTAAGGTTATCATAACTGAGATTGTGGAAAGCTAGTACTGTTTATTACACAGAGTTATAATCCAGGGGATCTGTGGATTTTCTATCCTGGGTGAACCATTTTGTTTGTCTCGAGCCTTGACTTTCAACATTAATTTACCAGAGATTTGTAAATTGATAATGTAGAGAAATGGGGGTTTGCCAATCTCTTAAACAGACATCGATTCACTCGGTATGTTGTTTTAATGTCAAAACCGATTCTGTAACACCCTGAACAAGTGATGACACACTGGCAAGTCACCACTTCCTAAACAATCACAATAATGGCAGGTGACGCTTTGAGGTAGACAACCTGCCTGAAGGAAAAACATATTTCTCAGCGAGACGTACCGAAAATTAATCTTCCGATATCCATTTTGGCAGGTATAAACAAATGGCTCAATGAGGTCGGTTAGACAAAACCTCCAACAACAATGTCAACTCACATGTTTCAGATGAGGGTCACAACACACAACTAGGAGCAATATGCCTGTATTGCCAGCCCTCTACTTACTCGAGTAAGTAATTCTGTGAGTGGAGTTTTAAGACAACAAAGTTAGGAAAGTCATGTGCCAGTATGCCTTGATGTACATTATTTTCAAAAGATGATCATTCATGATCGCGAGAGTTGGTTTTAACGCTTATTTTGCCCGTATTTATATCACGACTTGTCAACATAATTAATGTGAAAGGAAAGACCGAAGTGGAGAACTCGACGGGCACGGGTATAGCGCTGGTACGTATTACTGGATGTGATGTAACAATACATCAAGATAAAGAGTCGTCATCCAACTCCTTGCGTGCAGCGACAGAAAGTATCTCCACACCGTGAATATCAGCCGCTCGATGCGTTCTGTCACGTTATTACAAACATGTATTTTCGACTGTCATCCAACGTTAACAATAAACAAGGCTGCTGTCCTCTTAGACTCCACCCCTGAGATTTATCTTCCATCGTCCGCCAGCGAAACTAAAACCCCTAAGCCAAATCACTTTTAATCAAAATATGTCACTTTAAATTTCTGATGTGATTTCTTGAAAGGGTTTTTGGTAGGGTAATATATATATATTCCTTCCTTCCTTTCAATCCTCCAAAGATTTTACATGTATGCATTGAGGTCAACCGGTTAAGGGTAGTAACTGATTTACTTGAGGTTTATGTTTACATAACATTACCGGTATATATATATTGATTCAAGTAAAACAGTTACTACCCTTAACAGGTTATGTTATGTAAAATCGTTGGAGCATTGAAAGGAAGGTCACTTAATTCACTTTGAACGATGACCAGGTATAACCATGTAACGTGTGGGTACCAAAACACACTATGTCATTTAGAAAGAGGTCAAATGTGACAAATGTATAATTTGGGATAACACTTCCTTAGTAATGTACAAATTCTAGTACTTTGTTTTGTATGAGTCCCATGCGGGATTCAAACTCACACTCTCAGAATGAGGTACCAAATCGCCAAATGCCCCGCTCTTAAGTGTAAATGGCACGGCTTCCATGGCCGAAAGCTATGAATATACAATGCTATGTAGAATTTTGTTTACATATGGGTACATAACGCTGGACGTATGAAGCTGTTTTTAACCGTCAATTCTTAATTAAACTTGTCGTTGTTATAAAATTGCGCATTAGTCATGCAAAAGAAATGTCCCATTTTCATACCATCTTGTCACCCATGGTAGTATTGATATATGTAGAATTCCAGTTCACATACACAGTTTCTTTCCTGGAGGCATATCGATTCATCACAGAGTGTTTTATGTTTCTCACATTTATTTTATATAGCAATTAAGCATGTATTCATATTTTGTTTATTGCGGTGATTCCTTCATCTACTATATGGTGTATAACCGACTTAAAGTTCATTCACGCACTGTTGATTCATTGTGATTCAACAGATAGATACCTCCTTTGTAATAATGATGATTTGTTTTCAAGAAAACATCAATCAGTCTAAAACTAATAAAATTAATTCTGCAATTTGCTTTTAAATAATCATAATATCTTTTTTTAACTTTAACCTATACCTGGCATCATCACGATCAGTGATTCATAAACACATGCTTGTTATATAGTCGGAATCGTACAACAAACTCATACAATGTCCAAATGGATTTAAAGGGGAAGAATCCTACTGGAAATTTGAAGTCACCTCTCTTATCATACAGACTTGTGGATATTTTTGTCAAACAGCCACTTAGCAACGTTACAGAGCTATAAGGTTTGACTTTATCTTGAATGGCATGATATCAGTACCAGTTGAGATAAGTAAACACATTAACTATCGCATCTGCCTTATCATCCTGGCTCTCATGATTTCCATTTAAGGACGTTCGCTTGCCACAAAGTATGTCAAGGAGGCTAAGCAGGGAGTCATACAATACACCTACATCTGTCACAAAAGTTCCACAGCAACCTATGCTGGTTGTAAATATCAAAACGTCACAGCCACAGAATAATCAGTCTCAAATATCTGCCGAAACAGATTATAGGCAAGACAAGACAGTAATAATAATTATGAGAATGGATCACTGAATATGGGGTCGGACATTTTCATTGATTAGTATTGAACAAGAGCGACTCGTATGCAAAGAGAAACACCGAGTAGGAGAGAGTCATAGTTGATACCTACTACTTGTCTAAATGTTCTCTAGTCAAGAGGGGACTCATTCGATCGATTGGTCAGACTCGATGACTTGGCTGACGGAGTGTCATCGTATCCTGACCATCCTCCTAGTTTAGATCTTCTATCCATGATCGCTCTCTCGTCCGACCTTCATGAATTCATCCAGTACCGTGTTCACCCCCACAGCGGCAGTTCTTCCATGGACTACACCCTACAGCGTCGGTGGAAAATCATGCTTCCACTGTGCTAACGGTCATGGACTGATGTTCAGCAAACTCATATGTGTGTATGATTGCGTTAGTTAATGTGTGCCTGAGTTTCTGTACATCAATGTCTGTAGGCAGCAAGGAGCTGTGGTCTTCGAATCCACGCTTCTGGACTAAGACAACATCTTACTGCTGTGCATGTTACAGAGTGGCGTCAGACTGGCAACAAGGAATTGCAATGCGTTGGAAGCTGTAGAAGGGGACTTTGGGAGCCCTGAAGTTAGTTACCTTTCAGACGGGATCATCATCAGTAAAGACACCATTTGGTTAGAGTAACAAGGAAGAGGTACGGGAAGCTGCACACAAAATGATGAATCATGTTTATAGAAGACGTGACATATTCTCGCTGAAGTATTTATTTATAATTAATGCAAAACGAAAATAATTTCCATTGAAGCACTATGATGAAAGGAAGAAGGTTGAATATGTATCAAAAGGCCTTAGACAACAACACTAAATAACATTTTGTAAATAGCAATCAATATAGAATAGATATATTCTTCATAGACCAATACCGTCTAACGATGTAGCAAGCAGTTAAACCTTAGCTTTACACATTATAACGATACAGTAGGCAAGTGCAGGCATATTCTATATAGAGATAAAGCTGCATGTAATCCAGACTCATTACAGATAAGATATTGTATGCATTCCAACAATACCTAATGAAACCGCCGTTCAGCGTCACCCTACACGTTTCATAAATACAGCAATTAGTTCACATCTGATAAACATATCTGATAAATAATATAATGTAGACTATACTAATAGTGTGTATGTATATATATAACATACACATTTAAAAATACAAAGTAACAAAGCAAAGGAAGTATGAAATATAGACACGGCGACCAAAGATGAGTCTGACAGATGTCACGCCTTACTGAAGGAGATATATGTTTTAACTCATCTAAAAACTGAAATGTATTCTTTCAGTACTTGAAGAACACATGCTGGTGTGTAATCTCCCACATTTATATCTGCATCTTTTATTAAGGACACTTTGAAATACGTGTGCACAGTGTTTTCATTTTCGACCAGTTGTTGATAATTCATATATCACTGTTTCACGTGAGGAACTGGACCGTGGTGCAGATGTATTGTTGCACTGTTTGAAGAACACGTATGCGTGCTAGTTTTCTATCTCACACTTCCTCTAAAATGAGTCTCGAGATGAGACTTGGGCCACTTTCTTCTGAAACCGATATCTGGCATGTGCCAAAGGTGATACTGTTTAGTATTGGAGCGCCGGACAATCCCATTCCACTTGCTGCCCTTTTAATTGTAATTTTATGTCGGATATATCTGTTGAGAGCCACTGCCTTTGACAGTTCCAGTTGGACTTCATTGCGAATACTTCTCCCCAACACGGTCGATACTTCTCTTTGAACCCACGTTCGTTTCTCTTCATCTAGATGGGAACAGAAATATGTGTTGGGTCTATTTTCTAGTTCGCCATACGGATATGTACGTGGACTCCTGGTCGTACGTTCTTGATATAGTGAAATATCATAAATGCAGCTGTCATTGCCAAATGCCCAGAGACCAGTCAGACGCATGTCCTGGCTGCACGAGATGATGGTGCTGCTGGAGTCCTCCTGACTGTGTCCTACGTGAATGGGGCCTGCATACAGAGCGACCCCCATGTCACGTTTTGACTTTATTTTAAAGGGTGCCACATCAGTATCAGGTGAGACGAGGTAAGAAAACAACTTGGTACATTCATCGCCCGATAATATTCCAGACGGTACAACTGTTTTTGCAAACAATTCCATTTCCATTGAGGTAAAGCCAAGCTCGAACACTGTATCTCCAAGAACAAGACGTTTGTTTTCCGGAGTTGTCTCCCTTCCTTGACGTTTACATTCTGCCTCAGTCCACGAGAGGACAGCATTGAAACCTGTATCATCTGATGTTACAAATTTCTCTGCACTTATAACTTTATGAAAACACGAGCCACAAAGACAAGTAAGGCCAGGGCTCCGAACAGTGACGCTACCATTCTTGACAACAACCTTCAGGGCCCTGTCAAATAGCTTCTCCTCATCAAACACGTGGGCTTGTTCCAGGATGACACAGGCGTTCTTTGCTGTCAGGGAGGAGTTCAGATAAGTGAGACAGAGACGCTCCAGACCCCCCACGGCGTACTTCTTCGCCAGGTACAACAAACCTGTCACATTCTCGGCAGTGGGCCTTGTGGTGTCTGTGTACAGGTATCTGCAAAGTAGTGAATATAAGTTAATAACCCAACTATTATCCTGGCTACGGGTATAAGCATATACCTAAGAATATAAATGATTATCACATAACAACTGTCATACGTATAATACTACAGTTTATCTTTATATTATGTCCTATCCTCGATTATTAACAGTTTGTCAGAGTAATATTTTACAATATGTGTCGATATAATAGAGAGACATAGACCTTTCAATTGCGTTTGGAATTTAATAGAATGATTTCCTGATTCGGTGGTTTTAAACATGATATCTATACTATACTGAGGTTTACTTATACCTGTTCATATCAGTTTGCTGAAGTTACTCATTTGTTATTGGTGAAATGTTAACAGTCAAGATTTGTTTGCTCCCTGATATTATCTCAGTTAAGTTGTGTATTCCAGATGGGCATATGCTTGACGCAGATAAACGAATAGGAAAATATCCATTCCTTACCTCAACATTTCAGTGAATATTATTTCCTCGACGTCAGGTACCTTGATGTCACCTTTCTCCGCCAGGGGACCACACAACATGGCGTGGAATACACAACTCCGACTCATCAGCACATATCGGTGAGCTCGGACTAGCTTCTCTTCCTTCCCAACCCGGAAGTCGACGTCACAAGAGTCCTCGGAGGTCAACATGTGGAGGTTACACTGCGCCAAGGACTTCCCACTTTGCCAGTTTTCAACAAACCCGGAGTTGTCTCCCCCTACTTCTACAGTGGCCATGGTGTATTTCCTGATTGGTATCTGTTGGGACGATAAATGCTCATCGGGTTATATGGTAACATATAAGTGACAATTCTATTTTGGTAAGAAATACACTTCCACAAAATATTTTCATGAATTTCCATAAATAATCAGCATAATAAGAACAATTCTTGGAAATGAGGTAAACCTTGCCTTGGACGTCTTGGACACAAAAACGTATAACTGAGAGAACATTGGTCTAGAAAACAGAGAAACCCACTAAAACTTTATGACTAGACAGTCCCAAAGACACTCTTCAACAGCACACGTGTATTCCATTTACCTGAACTTCATGTAGAGAGTAATTATGTTTACCATCATGAAACTCAACACATCTCAGTTTGATTATATCTTTTTTTAAATATATCCATAGCTGTGACAGTTTAATAGTAAAACAATCTGAATAGTTATACTTATCACACTCAACAGTATGGATTAATAAGATAATAATCAAGAATTCTCCACCACTTAGTGCGAGTTCATTGGCGTGAGAACCTTCTGCACCGCCGTTGTAAGTGAGCGATAGAGTGAATCTTCATTTATTATGTACTTCAGTGTGAAAGATTGAGTTTTCTGAAGTTTAGAAAAGTGATATTTTCATTGCAGTGAACATAAGACTTGATATTTCACTGCAGTGAACACACTACTTTGACGGAACTATTGACATACAAGAGTTAACCCCCTCCCTCCCCCTTAAATTGTTCCACATTAGCAAGGCAAGACAATGACAGATTAAAGTCACTTCTTGCCGTTTGTAATCCTCTCGAAAATGTTTCTTTATAAGCTGTAAATGTCTCATTTAACTCGTCAACCGAGACTCTTCGTTTCGAAAAGCGCCATTTTTGGGATTGCCTAAAAGTCGGGCCAAGAAAAGTCGGGCCGGGCCGGGCCAGCGGGTAATACTAAAAATGGATTGCAGAATAATAAAACGAAACGCGCATATCTAGGCAGATCTCAAATGTCCACAAACGTATAGTTTTGCTCATTTAATTGAGTTTGAATAAAAATGCACCTTCAACAATGTAATTAACTGATGATTATGACTACATACCGTGAGTCTCGTAGAAAAGTCAGCGTCTTGACTGTGTATTCTTTGATTAGAATGCTTCTCACCGACCTTAGCGTGTAGGGGTGTGATGACCTGGTCAGGAAACGACAGTGTTTTGACTACTCTTCTTTCATTAATTAACGTGTTAAGGTAATTAACCTTTACTAATTCGTGTTAAACCAACACAGGATGTTTTCTGGAAGTGGATATTCGCGAATGTCAAAAGACTGACACGACACGTGTTAATAACTGTCCAAGCACTTCTAAAGTTCCTAACATTATTTATATCTAAAGACTAGTATTTTATCTAGTTATTTACCACTTTATTGTCTCATATTTCAGTAGTTAAAGAAAACACAGAGCTCAAAGTGAAGCCCTTTTCCCTCTACATTCTCAACATAGTCTCTATCAGAAGTGTTTGGCTTGTGTTGGGTCCGACTTGGCCCGGGCGGTCAAAATCAACTTTAAACGCACAGATGTATCTTCAAATGTGACTAAATCTATAGATTAGTGTTATATCTACCTATACACCAATTTATAATGTCCAGGTGTATCGCATTTAAAGAAATCTGCGCCCTTAAAGTGAAGCATTTTTACTGTATTTTCTTTAAAAAATCCAAGTCAAAATGTTCGGTCCGACCTGGCCCGGGCTGTTAAAATCAACTTAAACCTCACAGATGTATCATCAAATGGATTCACATCTATAGATTAGTATTACATCTACCTATACACCACTTTATAATGTCACAGATCGCAGTATTTATAGACAACAAGGGGCTCAAAGGGAAGCCCTTTTCCCTCTACATTCTCAACATAGTCTCTATCAGAAGTGTTTGGCTTGTGTTGGGTCCTACTTGGCCCGGGCGGTCAAAATCAACTTTAAACACACAGATGTATCTTCAAATGTGATTAAATCTATAGATTAGTGTTATATCTACCTATACACCATTTTTTAATGTCCAGGTGTATTGCATTTAAAGAAATCTGCGCCCTTAAAGTGAAGCATTTTTACTGTATTTTCTTTAAAAAATCCAAGTTTTACATTTGTAATGAAATAATTTAATTTTCCGGTAGACCTAGACAACTACACATAAAGTATATAATAAATAGGATATTCAATGTGTTGAGTGAAATATCATGTTTCTCTCATCTCGTGACGGAGGAAAAGGAGATATTGACACGTGTATATCTCCTTTCCCGTTTGGGAGGAGGGTGCTAAAAGCTTATTCCATTAGAAGCATTAGATTCGATTCATCCTGATTATGATGGTTTGTTAATGTGTGAGTCTGGATTTGACAAATCGGGGTCTGACAGGGTAGCTAACTCCCCCTGACAACGAAATCATGCAATAAAAAACCAGGCGATAACATGCGACAAACCCCCGAGACTGACCACTCGATCCGTACCCCCGGTATCATAAAAAGAAAAGAGCCTCTGTATTGTAGCTAACCTGGATATGAAGTCAACAGTTTAAAATGTTGATAGTAAACTATTTTCTGCATTTATACTGAAACATACACCATAACTGCCAAAAGCGTTTTGGGAGAATGTAAGAGCAACAAAAGAAACACACGATAAGTGAAAACATGGTAAAGCTATAAAATATCGAGAAATGTGAAGCACATGCGCTGAGTACCACTACCATTTGAAACAAAACTGACTGAGCAATGGCCATAAAATATAGTTTCTCGGTATGACTGTCGTGACCACCGTATTGAATGAAATTCGGACTCGTACCTCTTAGGTCGTAGTGACTGCGGAGTCTAGAATAGTATCCACTTGTTGTCGTGACTGCGATGTAAACTTTTGCATTCGTTCACTTACTGAAACTATCCCCTAGCCATACCTGCAAGTGTAGGTTATATTTTACCATAAACGTTCAGTCGAGATTTCCCCTTTAAACTTAACCCCGATGCATATAATAAATATAACGTACACATCTAATTTGTATGTATCAACATTCTACGCACCTTATCGAGCTAGTGTAGTAGCTTCCAAGCTATTTTGCCTTCGTGCAAAATAATAATATTTCTTAATTATTGTTACTATTAATATATTCGTTAAGGTTTTATGGTGTATAAAATCCCTATTCCTGTCACAAAGTCCGCCAACTATCTCCCTTGAAGACACGTTTAACTTCCCTATCTCACAAATATCACGTATCAACTGATACCTCAGTCAAGGTGATCGTGATGACGTTGTCGGCCTCTGTAATTTCCCTGTATCAGAAATGAAAGTAGACTTCTTGGTATTTCATTGCATATAGCGAAACCGAAAGTAAAATGTTGATACGTTAAAACGTTTGTTTTCTAAAATTCAAACGTTCAACAAAAATATGTTTGTAACGTAAAACAAATGAGCAAAGTCAGAATCGTGTAAGATATGTTGATTTGACTGGTGATATGTAACTCACACCTCCCACTGTGACACTACACACTGTGACACTACCCGCTTTTTCTGTTTCCTTCACATGCTACCATTACAACTTATATTTGAGAAATATGTTTACATATGCGTATGTCACACATGCTGGACGTATCAGTCGGCTGTCGTGTTTGCTGCAACCTGTGTCATTTACATCGCAAACACATCTCGGAGACGTTTTGTCCTACTCACCTTTCTCAGCTTGTTGAACGTGTCGCAAGTCGTCGCATTTGAAATATGAACGCGTCACGTGACTGTCATAACGCAGCGAGGCAAGACCGACAGGTTCACCCATGAAAGGGTGTGATTGCTGAGCTTAGAATCATGTTGCTCGTTTTCTGTGTTTTGGCTGATGTTTGTTTTGTGGTTGAGTTTCTGCTGTTTTTTTTGGTAGACATGCATTATCGTCAAATGTATAATACACGCTATATAACGTCAGCTGCGAAAATAGAAATTAACTGAAATCTATGAGGCGCCGTTTTACACCATTCCCTATTATATCAATACTTCATTTATTGATATCACAAATTCGATTGTTTAGCCGATGTAACTTTAGATATCACTAAATCTAATTATTGATATAAAGTTTTTGATATCACTAAATTAATTTCAGGCACCACATATTCGGAATGTATTATTGTTATCAAAACATCGAATTTGTGAAATCAATAATTCACGTTTAGGCTCATGAGAAAAATGAATTCTCCCTTAAAGTCATACCGCAGTAAATAATTGAGATACTTGTCAAAATATTGTCTGTCTCGCTTATCACGCATAAAGTACATTGGCTATATTGATTTGGGGGGGGGGGGGGGGGTGAATTAACATCCGTATTAAAGACTTGGCCAGAGTGAACGGATACAAACACATCAACACAAGCCTATTTTGACGGGAGTCTAATGGAAAATTAGACGAACATCTAGTCTCTGAAATGAACATATTTTACAAACAAAAGCAGTTGTTCAATTATAGTTAAGAAATCAAATAAAAAGGAGCCTAATATTATAGAATTGGATATATTTGTTTCAGGGTATGTATGACAGGGTAATTGAAGATGTGAGCTCTTCAATCAGACTTTCAGGAACGTGCAGAACAAATGTGTGAATGAAGAACGAAACAAGTCTATATCTTTCCCAAACATAAAACTTTGGAGACCCACAACACATTATTTTTTATACATCCAGCGTGTCCAGTGAACATTTATCATTTTGTGTAAAACCTGAGAACAAATGCAATTTGAGGATCAGATCGACCCCCGAATTCCAAGTGGCCGCGCCTCAATACCGATGATTAGTACTGGTAGCAAAATAATGCTTGAAAAGTACCTAGTAACAAAAATGTACTATATCCATTCCATGGTACATAACAGTGTCGGTAATGAAACTCTGGTTAATATGTTTAACATCTGTAAGTATATATTAATTTTAAAAAAACTTTTCTCTCGTGCAGTGTTTACATGGCTGTTCATGTAACGGGGTCTAGGGTATTTCACAAAACAATCTCAGCGATTCAGCCCTCATAACTCCCATACTCCAACATAAACTTATGACAGTGTAGTGCAAGGATATACATCTCTGGTTCCACAACTATGTCTTTGAGCTGTTGAAACCAATGGTCACTGATTTGCCACTTTGTTTATTCCAACTATACGAGAACACTTCACACTGGAATGAATAACCTGGCATCTACGGCGCCGCGATTCGCTTTGCAGAGTCGCGTCCTTTGGACGCGCCCAAAAACCTATGATTGTGGGTTCGAATCCCGGTTCTCCCCCAATTATGTTTCTAGGTTTGTCAGCACCATACCCGTGCTCCTGAGTTTCACCGAAATGGTAAACGCCTGAGTCCTGCATCACTTCGGGCTTTCCTCCCACATTAAGCTGACACGCCGCGATATAACTGTAATACTGTTAAAAGCGGTGTTAAACCCAAATGACTCACTCACTCACACCTTCAACATGTAAATTAGTATAGTTCTGAAATGCTTGTTATTTCCCATCACTTTTGAGTGAGACATTGCATTAACTGCTCTGGAAGTACAAACAAGGAATCTAGATAAGGAAATGAACTTTTTTATAAACATCTGAACTGACTACACGATAAAAGCAAAGCAAAAGACAAATATTTTACTATTATTTATCTTGATCTCTGACATTGGCATGACCTGCAAGAGTTCACATTACAATAACCAAGCGATACATTATAATATTGTAACATGAATAATAAGCGTGAAGATTAAATAAAGAATACACGTGAGAAATACATATATTTACTTAAAATCAAATCTGTTATAAAGCACATGTATTTTTCCCCTATATTCATAAGCTGACGAAAGCTTGTCCTTTTAGATAGTACGTGTAATATAATACTGAAGGATTTGACGTTGTGGGGATCTTTTTTATAATTCATGAATTGACAATTGAAATGTCAAACCCATGTACATGTTAATGAGTGATTTCTAATAAAGACACGGTGTCATCACAAGTAATCACAAAAAATGATTGTGTCCATAAAACAACACGCCCAAGCTGGGGCTACATTGTATCGCATATGAGTGAATAAATACATGCAAATTCCACATAAAAAATCTGTTGCCCAAAACCTTCCTCCTTCATGCAAATAAACACATTATTGTCTTTACGGCAAAACATGCATCCCCGACTTCCCCTTCTTCCCCCAGTCTCTCCCCTATGTCTATTTCCCCACATGCTCTGTTCATGCACTTCACATATAAATGTCCCCAATATCCATATAGGTTAAAGGAAAAGGACCCATTCTGCAGTACTTGCAGGCTACGAGATTTGAAAGAATTTACCGGAACTCGACGACCCTTCGTCCTTCCTTCCACCCGTCACTGTTTTATCCGAGTTTTATATGCGAAAAAGAGGACAGTCGTCCTTGCAAACGCCAAAGCAAACATGGACAACTGGGTAATTATGATCAATTATCAAGTATTCTGTTTGTCTTTGTCTTTTTTAATCGGCCACATCGGTCTTTGTCAGCAGCCAGTTTGTTTACAATATGGGGGATAACTCTTACTTCGTAGTACGTCACCCGAACATTGCCGACGTCGGAAATATCGGGATATGCGTAGTTTGGGCGAAATGTTTCTTTATACATGTGTTTTCATATATGTAGATGTCACCGAGTATTGAATTTGGAAGAGTTGAAAGATTAAATCACTAACCCTTCCTGATCTGAAAACAAATGTTTATCGACATTGTATAAAAACAAGTTATCAGTACGTTTCTGTAGGACTATCTCTCTTCGTGAAGTCTCACCGACAGACATGAAATGCCATGACTTATGATAGGATGGATGACGCTATGATACCATGGATGATGTCTTATGTTTCTGTGATAACAGAACCAGCTTGGTTAGGAGAATGTTGGAAAAACCAACTTAAAGAATTTTCTTCTGACAGATATTGACCATGTAGATCAAATTCGATAATTGATACTTGTGGATTTCTTTTCACCAAGCTCAATGGCACATTATTGTTTGAAGGGAGATAATATTATTCAGTATTAATTCAACGAATAGTAGCCCGCCTCCGTGGTCTAGTGGTAGAGCGCCCGCCCGGAGAGCGAAATATCCGAGGTTTGATCCCCGGCCACGTCATTCCAAACGACGTTAAAATATGGTACTTTTTGTTACCCTGTCTGGCGCTCGGCATAAAGGGGCTAAAATAAAAGGTTTTTTTCCTTTCAGCCCGGGACCCGCACTCTCTAATATTCCAGCTATATTAGTGCGGTCTGTAAATAATCGAGTCTGGACCAGACAAGCAAGTGAGTGTGCACCATGAGTATCAATCAACGTAGTTGGGATAGTTTACGATGACATGCATCAACCAAGTCAGCGAACCTCACCACCTGATCCCGTTAGTCGCCTCTTACGACAAGCATAGTCGACTTTTACGGCAAGCATGACTTGCTAAAGACCTATTCCATGTTCGGATTTACTTCATTGTAGCAGGGGCGGTCGGGTAGCCTAGTGGTTAAAGCGTTCGCTCGTCACGCCGAAGACCCGGGTTCGAATCCCGACATAGGTACAATGGATGAAGCCCATTTCTGGTGTCCCCCGCCGTGATATTGCTCGAATATTGCTAAAAGCGGCGTAAAACCAAACTCACTCACTCACTCACTCACCCACTTCATTGTAGCTATTACTTTGAATAGATATCAATGCCAACAGTATCATGTATGCCACTATGATTGTGTCAACTAAATATCCCATGTTTCTTGAAAACAATAACAAATGTTTCGGGGAGTCATTGTTGTGAAAACATATTACTGGATTTATTTTCATAATATGTTTTCTACTTTTATATTACGTAGATATCAAAACTGAAATGTGCCATATTCCAATTCCTCATTCTGAAGGTACCACATGCAAATTACAATTTGTTTTATCTACTAGGTTACACACGTGCGCTTTATGACAGTAATGATCTTTTCAAAACAATGCTGTTTAAACATTTTAGGTGCTATGGTGCTTTGAATGATTGTTAGCCATGGTTTAAACAGGCTAGACCACTCGCGCTCCGATCCTAGGGGTTTAACTGACCATGCCAATCATTAAACATTGGATCCGACTGGTTCTCGTCTTGAAATGCCGCTGCAAATCATTATATGTTATCTTCACCTGTAATGTCATGTGTTACTAACTTGTTTTTTTGATGCAATTTGCATTCAGCAGCTGTCAACAGGGAGCACAGAATGACCAAGAAACGAGCATTATTAAAGTATTGTACAACTTACTACAAGCTCAGTAAATATGTTATTGCAGTTATGAGAAGCAGATTAGTAAATATAACTTATTAAATTCGTATAATTAACAACTTAAACCAGTAGTTTTTTGAAAGGGGGGATAGTAATCTCTACTGATAATAGTACACTTTACATATCTACGATAGGCCACCTACTTATCTGACCCTTGAAGATTTCGGGGTAGAATAGGTCTTCAGCAACCCATGCTTGCCGCAAAAAGTTACTCTGCTTGTCGGCGTTAAACAACCAACTAACCAACCAACCTACTTATTTTGTTTGCATTATTCCAGCTATGTGACGGCGGTCTGTAAATAATCGAGTCTGGACCAGACACACCAGTGATTCACATCACAAGCATCAATCGACGCAATTGGGATCGATGACATGCTTCAACCAAGTCAGCGAGCCTCACCATCCGATACCGTTAGTCGCCTCTTACGACAAGCATATTCATATAACCCGTATATGTTACCATATGTCTCTGCACTTGGCAAGACTTTCGTGTGGGTTCTCACAGAGCGCCTCAGTTCCACGGCATAGGGGAATGCTTGGCTGAATGACACCTTGGTCAGTGAGATCCAGCCTAGAGATGCCTGGTCAAGATGGGTATGTGTTAGGATGTACAGTTGTCTTCACATTCTTTGACCCTGACCACTCAGACATCATCATCTTCCGAAAGGAGATCATTTGAGTTACAAAGGTACAGGAAGCTGTACACAAAATAATAAATAAAATCACATAAAGAGAAGACATGGTGTATTCTAGCTTAGGTAGTTTTTCACAATTAATGCTGAACGAAAATATTATCCACTGAAGCAGTGTGATGAAAAGAAACGTATCCAAACACATTATAGGTTGACACCAATCATAATTTCTGAAATAGCAATCAATATAGAAGAGAAATATTCTACATAGACTAATACATTCTAGAGATATGGAAAGCAATTAAAGTTTATCTACACATTGTAGAGATACAACAGGTATACATATTATATAGAGTTGTATGTAAACTGTCGTTCAAAAGAAAGCACACCAAGTAGCAATTAGTCAAATTACTTCATAAAGTAACACATAGAATAGAAATCGTGGTGAAAAATGTTGCACAAGTACAACCAATTGCATTCGATGAAATAAAGTTTTCCGAAAGTGTTAATTGTAATGAACACGTGCATTTTCAGAAAACGTCGTAACGAACACAGTAAACCAAAGCACACAAAAGATATGCTTCGTTTAACAGCAATCCACAGATATGGTATGGTTTGTCCAGTGATTGATATCATAAGCATCGATCCACGCAATTAGGATACGATGACATGCATCAACCAAGTCATCGAGCCTGACCACCCGATCCCGTTAGTCGCCTCTTACGACAAGCATAGTCGCCTTTTACGTTAAGCATGGGTTGCTGAAGACCTATTCTATCGCGGATCTTCACAGGATCCGTTGGTATGGCCCAGGAGGCCACACATGGCCGCATGGCAAGTACATTAGGATGTACCCGTGTTTATATGACCAGGTTGATGCGACGTTAACGGCAGAAAGGTCAGACAACTGGCAGGCCTAGAAGTGGACCACGTGTGACCACGCCCATAGAAGACATCCGGAACCGCTTCATCACACATCTCACATTTCTTCCAACATGAGTCTCGAGATGAGACCAGGTCCACTTTGTTCTGCAACTGATATCTGACATTTACCAAGTGAGATGTTGTTGAATACAGAAGAACCTGACCATCCATTTTTAATTGACGTTCTTGTCATTTCAATTTTATATCTGAAATCATTGTATAGAGAGAATTGCTTTCGCAGTTGCAGTTGGACTTCATTGGAAATACTTCTCTCTAACACAGTTGATACTTCTCTTGGAACCCACCTCTTAACAGAAGTAAAACCTCCGTCACTGGCATTTGTCTGCTGTTCTTCATACAGAGAAATGTTGTATGTGCAGCTGGCATTACCAAATGCCCAGAGACCAGTCAGACGAATGTCCTCGCTGCACGAGAAAATGATGCTGGAATCCTCCTGACAGTGTCCTGTGTGAATTCGGTCTGCATACAGAGCCACCCCCATGTTAAGTTTTGACTTCATTTTGAATGGCGCCACATCAGTATCAGGTGAGATGAGGTAACACAACAACTTGGTACATTCATCGCCCGATAATATCCCAGACGGTACAACTGTTTTAGCAAACAATTTCATGTCCATTAAGGTAAAGTCAACTTCATACACTGTATCCCCAAGGACAAGACGTTTGTTTTCCGGAGTGATCTCCCTTCCTTGACGTTTACATTCTGCCTCAGCCCACGAGAGGGCAGCACTGAAAGCTGTATCATCTGTTGCTATAAATTCCTCTGCACTTACAACTCTATGAAAACACGAACCACAAAGACCGGTAAAGCCAGCGACATCTCCATTCTGTACAATGAACTTCAGAGCCCTGTCAAAGAGTTCCTCCTCATCAAACACGTGGGCTTGTTCCAGGATGACACAGGCGTTCTCTGCTGTCAGGGAGGATACCAGGTATGTCACACACAGACGCTCCAGGACCCCCACGGCGTACTTCTTGGCCAGGTACAACACACCTGTCACATTCTCAGCAGTCAGCGATGACGTGTCTGTGTACAGGTACCTGCAAATCGGTGCAAAAAAAAGACTCACTATTGTTCAGGCTACGTGTTTGTGCATGTACCTTAACAACGCAGAATTGCCAAACGTTTACATACATATTTTGATATCAATCATGTCATAGCTCCACTTCTAAACAGTCGGTTAATGTTATACTTACAATATGTCTTCATGTTAAAATTCACATCCCTTCCAAATAAAATCCAAAATTTCAAGATCCTGAGCCTGTTATAGTGTTAAATATAAAGAGTAAAGAATATTGAAGTAACTCACTTGCTGCTTATTGTTACATGTTTGTTTAACGGCCAGTATGTCATTTAAGTTGGCAAGTTATTCCAGATGGTCATATACATCAGGCAGATTAGCAAATAAGATAATACCCATTCCTTACCTTAACATTTCAGTGAATGTTTCTTCCTCCACGTCAGGTACCTTGATGTCTTCTTTCTCCGCCAGGGGGCCACACAGCATGGCGTGGAACACACAACTCCGACTCATCAGCACATATCGGTGAGCTCGGACTAGCTTCTCTTCTTTCCCAACCAGGAAGCTGACGTCATAGGAGTCCTCAGAGGTCAACATGTAAAGATTACACTCCGCCAAGGACTTCCCACCCTGCCAGTTATTAACAAACCCGGAGTTGTCTCCCCTTATTTCTTCAGTGTCCATGGTGTTTCTGACTGTTATCTGCTGGAACGACAAGAGGGGGGATTATATCCATAGTGGCCATGGTGTTTCTGACTGTTATCTGCTGGGACGACAAGAGGGGGGATTATATCCATAGTGGCCATGGTGTTTCTGACTGTTATCTGCTGGGACGACAAGAGGGGGGATTATATCCATAGTGGCCATGGTGTTTCTGACTGTTTTCTGCTGGGACGACAAGAGGGGGGATTATATCCATAGTGGCCATGGTGTTTCTGACTGTTATCTGCTGGGACGACAAGAGGGAGGATTATATCCATAGTGGCCATGGTGTTTCTGACTGTTATCTGCTGGGACGACAAGAGGGAGGATTATATCCATAGTGGCAATGGTGTTTCTGACTGTTATCTGCTGGGACGACAAGAGGGGGGATTATATCCATAGTGGCCATGGTGTTTCTGACTGTTATCTGCTGGGACGACAAGAGGGGGGATTATATCCATAGTGGCCATGGTGTTTCTGACTGTTATCTGCTGGGACGACAAGAGGGGGGATTATATCCATAGTGTCCATGGTGTTTCTGACTGTTATCTGCTGGGACGACAAGAGGGGGGATTATATCCATAGTGGCCATGGTGTTTCTGACTGTTATCTGCTGGGACGACAAGAGGGGGGATTATATCCATAGTGGCCATGGTGTTTCTGACTGTTATCTGCTGGGACGACAAGAGGGGGGATTATATCCATAGTGGCCATGGTGTTTCTGACTGTTATCTGCTGGGACGACAAGAGGGGGGATTATATCCATAGTGGCCATGGTGTTTCTGACTGTTATCTGCTGGGACGACAAGAGGGGGGATTATATCCATAGTGTCCATGGTGTTTCTGACTGTTATCTGCTGGGACGACAAGAGGGGGGATTATATCCATAGTGGCCATGGTGTTTCTGACTGTTATCTGCTGGGACGACAAGAGGGGGGATTATATCCATAGTGGCCATGGTGTTTCTGACTGTTTTCTGCTGGGACGACAAGAGGGGGGATTATACCCATAGTGTCCATGGTGTTTCTGACTGTTATCTGCTGGGACGACAAGAGGGGGGATTATATCCATAGTGGCCATGGTGCACAGAAAAGTGTCCCTGATTGGTACCTGGTCAAACCATGACAATCATTCTTGACATGGACAGTCACGAAGACAGTCTTCAACTATACACGAGTATCCCCGTTCCCGTAACTTCCTTAAGGTTTACGATCATGAGTGAGTGAGTTACGTTTTCAGAAATGTTCCAACAATATCACGACGGTGGACACCAGAAATGAGTTTCACACACTGTACCAATGTGGGGAATCAAACAAGCCTGTAGTATCGTCGCGACGAGCGGACGCTTTAACCACGAGGCTACCCCACTACCTCTTACGATCATGAAGGGTTTACCCCAAAGTCTAGACATGGCAAACTCATTTCTTTTGATGGTACTTTTCAATATGTTTTTCTTTTGAAGTTTACACGATAAACGGTTTTTCAATTGGACGAGAGGTCGGTCACCTGAACGCGTAATTGATGTTCATAAGTGTATGAACGACACAATTTGACGTCCATACGTTTTTCACGAGACCGTGTTCTTGAAATGACGTAAACACTGACGGACTACTTCCACATTCCTGGGGAAACCCATGGGAATTCCCAACCACGAATACATACAAAACCATTGGGTCCCTTTAGACCCTTTATTCTGGAACTCGGCGTTTTAATATACATTGAGAATCGTCAGTGCAGTTTGACTGCAAGATAGTTCACTAATACCCTTGCTACGATCCATCCTAGTGAAGAAAACGAAGAAATGCACACCCAACTATCGTTGTATCGACTCAATGTGTGTCAAGGTCAACAGTGACAGTCTCCAGCAATCTATGTATTTACCTTAGTGTCTATTTGACACATCTTTAACCACTCTATGATCGGCCAATCGATCCATGATGACTAAAGCATGTAACCGCCACAGGTTCATTTACAACTTCCGAAATCTCTCCCGTCACATTTATCGTGTCGGCCATTTTGACGTCTTGTACTGGATGTAAATGTATTACGACGCGCTGTCATTGTGACTGTCTTACTATGGTAGTTCTTAATAGACCTTCCTCATCTAATGAACGCATGTGTTCTGTCAGATGTCAACTCTCTCTTTGAGGAACTATTTTATTCCGCGATACAGCTGCAAGCTCCGACGTTCATACAGTTTGGCCCTCACTCTATGAAGGTTCATACTCCAATGAAGTCACACAAAGTGAAAGTCAATTCTTAATTAAACTACTTGGCTGTAAATCTTTAGATGTGTCAACACTTGCATATTCATGTCATACACGCCCCATGGTATGGGTACATTAGGTAATATTGAAGAACCATTCTTTCACTTTGTGCGAGTTCATTGGATTATGAACAGTCGTAGCGAGGGTATAACCACTGAGGAAGTGAGTGTGGGTACGTTATTTCATGCAACAGTCAGCAACAGTCCAACACCATTACGGAGACCCGTAAACATTCCATTCTTGGTCAGGAAACCAGTGGTTGATAGCATGAGCAACGACCATCGGTACAATGTAACACGATCATTAAATCGCCCATTATTACCACCCACTAATCGGCTGTTACGACAAGCATGGGGTTTTCGGTGGACCTATTTTTCTCAAGAATACGCTCATAGAATACGATACCGCAAGTAGAATGTGTAATGTGGACAAATTTACCATTTTCGCGAACACCTGGTGTCATCATTGATTTTCATGAATTCATAAATTTGTTATCACTGTTTTGTGACCAATGAAATCCGTTTCGGCGAATAATCGAGACTCTTTTCTTTTGGTGATGACGTTTGGAATTTAGGAATTACAATACGTTTATTCCGAAATAATCATTCATATTTTATCAAGTTACCCATATGAGAAGCGTTTCTCGAGCTATAGCAGATTTTGTGACAAGTTAAAAGAATGTGTATACAGTGATGTAATTGACGGACAACATTATATATGCCAATACAGCTTTATCAACGTAAATCTTGAAAATATCTCACGGTGGCTGAGTGAGTGAGAGTGAGTATGGTTTTACGCCGGCTTTTAGCAATATTCCAGCAATATCACGGCGGGGGACACCAGAAATGGGCTTCACATGTACCAATGTCGGGAATCGAACCCGGGTCTTCGGCGTGAAGAGCGAACGCTTTAACCACTAGGCTTCCCGACCGCCCGTCACGGTGGCTGAATGGTTTCAGACGATGACACTCGTTATCCGATCATTTGGGGCAGTGAGTTAACTGAAATACTGTTCAAAGGAGCAGGACTTCTTGTTAACTCACAAATTATTTCAAAATAACAATAAATTACCGTACAACACTAATCTTCATGATAAAAGCAATATCATAGTTCTGAAAGCTTAATCGGTCCTGAGTCAAAATGTCGTTTTATAGAGATGAATATCAATGAACAGGTAGGCAAGACCTGTCTTTTCCCTCGACCCTGTGGAGTCAAATTAAATGTATAGTACTCATTACCAATCTCGAACCTTATTCACTCATCTGCGAGGAATGGTCTATACAAACAAGTAGTTACAATCATTTTCCAATTTTATCTGCATCCATCGTAAAGTGTACAGAATGCCCACGTTTGCCACCAAGTCCGTCATTTATCGCCCTTGAATCCAATTGTTTACTTACTCGCCCTACATAACACATACATGATAGTATCTGTACATTTTGACTGCCTACAGGTCAAGGTTACGAATCAACCTAGTCAGTCTGTGTAATTTCTTATCAGGCATGAACATAGATTTTCTTGTTTTGCATCGCAGATATCAAAACCCTAATTAATCACTATTTTTCATGTTGACACACATGTGGTTGGAGTTCCGATATCAAAACGTTTATGTATTTTACACAAGAATAGTATTATTACTAAAGTGACTGATCTGAGACCTAATTAGGGGCGTGTACGACATGTTGTTTTGATAGATCTGTAACTATCACACTGTGACACCTCCCACTTATTGTTCAGGAAATGCTACTTCTAACTGAGAAATGTCTTTACATACGCATATTTTACACATACTGGACAGCCTGTTGTCATATTTACTGCCATCTGTTTCGTACTGATTCAATAAAACACCTACTCACCTGGATCACCGTGTGCTAGGCAATGATGTCACATTTGTACTGTGAACTTGCCTCTGCATCACATGATTTTGATAACGCAACAAGGCAGAGCCGATTGTCAGGTTGTCTGAAAGGGTATGCACGTCTCACTGGTTGATAGAGATGGGTTGAGATTCGCTGAGACAAATTTGGGGAAAGTGGACGCCACGCATGCTCTGACGATGCTTGGCATCTTTGCCACGTAGTTTTCTTTTGTACATGTGCTGTATGTACCGCCGGCAGTCATGTGTACATATGTTACTGTTACAGCGCCACCCCCACATCTATCATGGACCGTGCCACTCATTGATATTGATGAGGAGAAGATGAGTTTATCTTTAGGACCCGGCCAATGCTGTTTGTCTACTGACCCCCTTTTGAAAATAACATAACCATCATAATGAACCACAATTTACTAAACCCAAATACCGTTTTATTGAATCGCTCCAGTATTTTGCGAACCAACATTTAAATGAACCCCTGGATCTGCCACTTCTCATGGCGTGTCCAAGTAAAAACTGTGGTTGAAATGTAATACAAAACAATATGGCGGTAGTGCGCATATCCAAGTAAACCGATCTAGCGAGCTATGAGGGTTTTTTTTTTATCTCCCCGGGTGATTCAGAAGCATGTGCACTATATGTGTGTTTCTAGTTGCATAAGGTAAAGTGGATACGTTTTAGCTTTAGTCTTTCAGTCTTTCGGTTTGCATTTGGTGTAAGTCACTGACTTCCATTCTGTGTGAGTCCATTGGCGTATGTGAACGTTACGCCACGATCAGCAATAGTACAAATACATCACGGCGTATTATAAATAATCGAGGCATTGCAAACCAGTGGTTGATAGCTTGAGCAACTATCAACGACACGGTGACAAACTGTCAGCAAGATCACTCATTGTAATTAAAGCGACACAACCCTTTCCATATCCAAAACAAATCTCTGCATAAAGCAGAGTCGATTGTGCGATCCTGACTATATAATGAGCATGTGTTTATGAATCATTATCAAATAGTAATGATACCATCCTGCTCCACCGGTGTCACTCGTAACAAACACATGCAAAGGCAAGTCAATTGTATACATGAGAAAATAGGGAGTTGCATCAAACATCATTTTTGTCACTGATGCGTCAATTTTAGAAATGTCTACTTTACCATGAAACTTACTGATGCCTTGAATACTGTAACCGTGATCAAACAACTTCTGAGCAAGAGTTGTATGACGCTCTTTAAAATCAAGCATGCTAAAAATGTGAAATGCAGACACCAAGGGGCGGAACTGCAGGAATATTGCTCTCGAAATCAAGGGAAATTGGAACTATAGGAAAGTTGAAGTCATCCCTCTTGGCATACAGTCCTGTGGAGAGTGTTTCATCACTCTGGGTCTAAAAATATGCTGTCTCACTGGTCTCCTTTATTTCTAGTGCAGGGGGATAAATCAGCGGAAGGTAACTGGCTATTTGATGGTTATTGAACATCAGAGCATCGATATACCAGAAGTATACTTTACCCTGTTTTGACTTTGCCAATCCAAGCATAAGGAAACAGGTCAGCAAGAAGAGAAGTGCAATTGGTGTCTATGGGGATGCCTACCTTTTGCCTATGTCTTACCCCAAACCGTTATCAATAGAGAAGTTGAGCATTTCACTTATTGTTTTCTCATTAAACTTGGCAGATGGCAATTTGACCCGAACCTGTGAAGATAAATATGTAATATATCTCTCTCTTTGTAAGAATGTTCGTGGAGCTTTGGGAGTCCAGTAAAAAAGAGGAATGGACATGTCTTCACGTTTTAAAGTCAAGAAAAAAATTGATAGTACGGATGCATGGTTTTGGCGTCGCGATTCGCGATGCAGAGTTGCGTCCCTTGGGCATGCCAGAAACCTATGATTGTGAGTTCGAATCCCGGTTCGCCCTGATTATGTTTCTAGGTTTGTCAGCAACATACCCATGCTCGTGGGTTTAACCGAAGTGGTAAACGTCTGAGACCTGCATCACTTCGGGCTTTCCTCCCACATTAAGCTGACACGCCGTGATATAACTGGAATACTGTTCAAAGCGGCGTTAAACCCAACTCACTCACTCCCACGTGGCCTTATTTTATGTGTCGCTTATATCACGCTCTTTGATCAAACATTTAGTGATGCTTACATATAATGGTTATGCTATTTGAGGCCTTGTCAGTTGGAACAACTACCAACTTTTCATATTGGCCAGCCAGACTTTGGATGACAGCTGGCTGGGACAGAATGGGTTAGTTTTCAGTTTATGCATTCTACCAATGACAACATCAAGGCACCCACTCTGATTGACACTCAACACGTTCTTCGTCTCTTTTTGTCCATTTATTGGTACATGCTTCGACAACATCCATTATGAATTTAACGTTGTGATTCCAATTGGTAGAAGGCTGCTCACGATGTTTTTGTCCTTATTTGAATAACCGAGAAAGGATGTTATTGTCAATAATGGGGAAGTCACCTGTGATCATATGACCTGCAGGTTGGCAGATGCATGATGAGTCTTGGTAGTCACAAGAAGTGGAATTCACATCGTGTGCTGCCAAGTCCACGTTCTACAACACTCTCCTATAATTGAACAACCTGAATGAAATGGTGTTCGTATAGAAAAATGTAATTGGTGGTGGTTCCAGAAATATTGTGGCACATTTTGGGAAATTTTGAGAATGTTACTTTAATTCAAGGCCAAAATTCCATGCAGATTTCAAATTCAAGAACATGCGGTCTTTGTCAGAGCGGAGTCTGTTTCTGGTTTGACCAAACGTGATATCAAGAACTATACTCGTCGATACTGTGGGTTCTTACTCTTTGTAGACCCACACATCAGCAAAGGTTGCTGGAGTTGTTTAATTTCTATCAGTGACACAGAGTATAGTCTCGTTCTTACTTTGTCCCAATGATTCCTGAAGGGGAGGCAACAAATCTTCTAAATGAATGGTATTATTTGGCATTCGGCTTTTTTTGCGTCCATGGCTTGCACCGACGTCTTTGGGGTGCCCGAAACAGACTCAACACGTTGACGTTGGCTGTTCGGTTTAGAAAGACTGCCAACATTTTTGTTTCATTTTGACCAATAATTTTCTCTGGTCGGTGTATAAGGTCAACTGCATTGAAGGCTATTAGATGGGTGGTAACCTTTCTCTAATATCCTGACTTTGATGCAAAGGATGGAGTGATTGTCAGAATTGAAATTTTGGTAGACACAATTGGAAACATTTCTGTTGATGCCTTAACTATGCTGGCTGACTATTGTCGATAATTTCTGTTGTGTCTCCCCAACATAAATCAACCCACAATGGGTACATTCAGTGCCATATATGAAGATTTAGTCTGTAAAACCACCCAATGAAGATATTAATTAGTACATATAGATACAGAGAAATTGACAAAATCAATTAAATATAATTGTAATGTCTTGCCACAGTTGTCTCCCTTATTTTGGTTTTATTTGGGGATTTTTTTAAATAGTTTCAATATGAAAGATAAAGTCAGGAACGACAAACCCGTTGCATATCATACATATAGCTAGCATATTTATTCAAAGATTTCTAGCATGTGTAGGCTTACAAAACATATGAAGGAACACCCTTGTGTTTACAAAACCTTTTCAGAGTTCTGCTTGGCATTAAATATTAATATTTCAAATTGCGATTATTATCCTGTCAGGGGCCCACGGGTCGGTTGAATCCGTATCAGTACATACTAGATATGACGCAACTTAAATACAGTCACGAACCGGTCTGTAAAGGGCTTCAAAATACCTAGATAAGGTATGGTGTGTTTGACGTTGAATTTTATGTCAATACAACTTCATGGAAAATGTAACCATATGCCAGCTTATTCAATATACTTCGGCGTATGTGAGAATGTTTGATTGGGAAATACTGAGGACTAACGGGTGAATACAGAACATGTCTTACTATGCTACGAAGCTCACTAGGTGTCTACATGCTGTATGAAGGATTACTGTTTTACCAGTTTAAGTCATGTAAGTCTCACAATGGACCACGGACACTTTCCTCTGAAACAGACATCTGGCATTTATCAAAGGTGATACTGTCGAATAAGAAACTGTCATTAGACGCCATTGAAATTGCTTGTTGGACTACATTGTGAAATCTTCCCACTGGCATTGTTGATGCCTTTATTTCAATAACTAATACTGAAACAATCCCTCCAGAATTCGATTTATCAATTTTGCTGATAAAGTGAAAAAACTCACATGCGGTTCTTTTCAGTATACAAGTACCCTGATATCGATAAATACCTTAAATAGTGATATAACCTCACATAACAGCGACCAGGAATAATATATCTGTCCAATCATCTCTAATTACTTGACTGGTCAACGAGGCTAAGCAAATACAGATCATACACTGATCTATATGTATCACAATAGCTCTCTAGCAACCTAAGTTTCTTGCAAGAGGCGATTCAATCGGTCGGAGGGTAAGGTTCGGTGACCGAGTACCATCGTACCATGAGGGCGTGCGACGTTCCTCATAATATCAATCATTGGTTTGTCTTGGTCCAGACGCGGTTATTTTCAAACAATATTTAGCGATCACCATTCCCATAGTTTAGATCGTCCATCTATCTCTATCATGTTAGACCTACATGGACAGTGCGGTATTGCAACATAGCTGTTCTTCTATCCTTCATACCCACCAGAGGCGGAGGGAAGCTCATCGTCCTCTGTGCTAAACATAACGCAACGACATAGGGAAGCTTGGTTGGGCTTTTGAAACCTGGCCTAGGGGTACTCGGGGGACGTGTCAGGGCAAGTTCTGGCAGCGTGGTGGGTAATGATCAAGGCTAGTAAAAAGCGTTAAAATACTAGGCACATTATGGGAATTAGCTGGTCCACGATGGCGAGCAAAGGAAAACATGTCTAAGTTAACGACCGAAGGAAAATCTGAAGGAAAAATATAACCATGCTTTTGTCGGTTTTCAGTCCTTATTAAGAGAGACAAAACCCTTTCCATAATCAAAAGAAATATGCGCCGAACGGAGAGTCCATTGTACAATTCCGACTATATAATAAGCATGTGTTTATGAATCACTATCAAATAGTCACGAAACTAACTGAAAAAAGTGAGCGTTCCCTGTCCAACCGGTTGCACCCATCACAAATACCTGCAAGGGTCGGTTAAACAAATCTAAGAAGTGCCACTTCATCCTTAAACTATTCCATGTAACTACACGCCAGATTATTCCATCCTATTGAACGTAGCCCAAGTATAAATTCTCACGAAGGGAATATGTAGTGGCACATGGTCCTAGGAACATCGCAAATCAGGCGAAGTTGAGCCAGTGATTTTGTTCGAAATCGTGTGAGAAGGTAATGTGACTGTTAAGATTGTAGCGCCTCACAGACAGCTTTGGTTGTTTAATCTCCAGTAGCTGACAATGAGATTCGAGTGCACACTGATCCATTGACCGGGATAATTATTGTTTTTCATAGGTGCATATATATGTTCTCTGCTTCTTAGACATGTATTCACCTGATGAAGGAGTAAGTATATACTCCGAAACGTTGTGTTCCTCAAAATATTGACGTCGATATCCATAAAGTATCTTTCTCATACATATAAGTGTTTTTTTTACGTAAGTGAATGGAGTGAGTAGTTGTTGATAGTTATACATCACTGTTATATATATATATATATATATATATATATATATATATATATATATATATATATATATAAAAGTACACAAGTACTGTATCGTTGTTTGAAGAACACAAAGCATGCTAGTGTGTTATCTCACACGTCCTCCAAAATGAGTCTCGATATGAGACCAGGGCCACTTTCTTCTGAAACGGATACATGGCATTCAACAAATGTGATAATGCTGACTAAGCTTAATAAGGAAGAGTGTGACAATTCTTTTGACGTTCTTTCAATTTTAATAATATTATATCAATGCTCGTGTCAATGTATCTCCATGCGGCTGTGATTCTTTTCTAATTATATAACTTTTATGTTATGTCCAAGTTGATTGGTTTTCAAGGAAAATATCAGTCATCTTATACTAAAAAGCATTTAGATTCGGTAATTCACTAAACCACAAGACAATAACTAAAGTAATATTCTTCACCTTTTCGGGAACTCCTGGTATCATCACTATATGAGAGTGATTCATAAACACAAGCTTATTATATGGTCGGAATTGTACAGTAGACTCGTTCAAAGTCCAAAATTAATGGATTCAAACAGTCTTGTGGATACTTTTTGGTCATTCAGACAACGGACGTAACAGCGTTACGGATCTATAAGGTTTGATTTTATCTAAAATGGGATGATATTAGTATCAGGCGTCACAAGGAAACACGGCAACTATCATATCTGCATTATCGTCAGGACTCGCATGATTTCCTTTAGGAGGACGTGCTCCAGCTACAAAGCTGGTCAAGAATCATACAATACACCTATACAATAGTTCCCCAGGTGCCTATGCTTGGTGGAAATTTGAAACGTCATTGCAAGAGAATAATCAGTCTGGAATATCCGCGGAAACAGATTGAAAGTAGAATTGCCATGAAAATCATATGAATGGATCACTAAAAAATTGTATATTAAAAACTGGGGCTGAACGTTTGGGTGAAGTGTCCTTTCTTTGATTTAACTCAAGTAGTAAACACTAACGATTCGTCTGCAAAGAGAAACATATCAGCTAGGAGAGAGACACAGTTAGTACGCACGAGGATACCTACTACCTGTCTAAATGTTCTATCCACAAATTTTACAAACTATGGTCAAGAGGCGACTCAGTGGATCTTGTGATCAGACTCGATGCCTTGGCTGACTGTCATCGTATGCTGGTTTGTCTGGTCAATCCCCGATTGTTTACTAACAATATTTCACGATAACCATCCTCTTAGTTTAGGTCTTCTATCCATGATCGTTCTCTCGTCCGACCTTCACGAAGTCATCAAGTACCGTATTCACCCCACAGCGGCTCTTCCCTGTCAGAGCGAAAGTCATTCTTTCTATGTGCTAATGTTAAAAGGTAAAACTGGCATTCAGACAAACCGGCATAGCATATTCCCGATTTTTCCATAGCGTTTCCTTTCTGTAAAGTGGTACTGAATTTGGAAAAGTTGGAGATAGTACGTCGGGCAGTTAGGTGATAAGGCTGGGGAATCAGTCACTGATGGGTCCAATCACTGACCTAGGATTCATCTGATCAAAACGAAAAAACATCTGGCCATTGTTTGATGCATCTTTAAACAAATGAAAATGGAAGCTCAGTGCATGTGGTGAAAATGATTCTGCAGCGTGGAGGGCCAGGGTCATGACGGGTATGCGGCAACTGGAATTGTGTTCTTGACATTCGTTGACCCTAACCTTTCTGGTGTCATCATCATCAGTAACAAGACCAATTGGTAAATGGTACCAACGAACAGGAAGATGTAAACAATGATAAACCCTGTAACTTCATTCTTTCAAATATATTTATTAATAATCTATGCAAAACGAAACAGATTTCTACTGAAGCAGTATTATAAAAAGAAATGGGTTGAATGTGTATCCAAACACATTAAACAATGACACTAAATAAAATGCCTTAACAAGCAACCAATATAGTGTAGAGCTTTTCTACATAGATAATATATTTCGGATATATAGCAAGCATTTAAACATCAGACTACAGAGATGTACTCATTATAGCGATACAGTAAGGAAGTGTAGACATATTCTATATAGAGATGTATAGCAAGCTCATCATTCAGACTCATTACAGACAAGATATTGTCAAACGCATGCCTATAATACATACCCCCGTTCATCGTCACCCTACACGTTTAATAAATACAGCACTTATAAACAGTTACATCTTATAAAAAATTGACATACATAACTTTTCTTAAAATTGTACATTAATAAAACATTCTAAAAACATTCCGTACTTACCACCGCGCACTAATATTATCTTTACATACTGTAGAATATATTAATAGTATAGCAATAAAACAACGGACGTGGTAGGATATACCTGTAGCATCAGAGTCCAAGATGGCGGGCCATGAAATATCTGCCTGATGACATGCCTCACTAAATGAGATGTATATTTTCCTGAAACATACTTTTCGATCTTAAACAAGCCTAACAAGTAAAATGTATTGTTTCAGAGCTTAAAGGGCAAGTAAAGTCAACATTGAAACTTTGCAGATGTTAATGTCTTTTTTTGGCATAATTAATCACAAATACTTGACAAAAATTAAATAGGCAAAAGGGGAAAAGCGTAAAACAGTCCTCAAAAAATGACAGGCGACATCGTCCACCAAATGAAAAATTCCGCCACTGAGGGGATTCCCGTTACCGGGGTTAAAACCAGTTCCCAGTGTTTGATACACTGCGCAATTGCAACGATCATGACGACCGGTCGACACTCAGTCTCGGATCTGTCAATACATGACGTCTATTTTCCGTCTGCTCATCCATTTCGTTACCTTGTCCGCAACTTATGTCACCTCAGTCACAACACTAAAGATGCCTTCAGTTGTTTACTCAGACGATTAATCCCTGACAGGCATTTTTTGTGTGGATTCGGGCCGAGGGCAGCAGGTGTTTTAGTTATTACCCAAACAGGATGTTACTAATAAAACACTAGTTGCCGATTGTTATTTGCTAATTTAATAATGTACATTGTCAAGATCAAGGGTCGTTTCACACATTCAACAATATATGCAATTTGGGTTTTTGTAGGATTATCAGAAATTATAGTAGAAATAGTATATGAATAACGGCTAAGAATCACAAGATAGATCAATACACTTCCTCCAAAATGAGTCTCGAGATCATACCTGGGCCGTTTTCGTTTGCAATTGATATCTTACTTTTACCCAATGTGATGTTGTTGAATACGGAAGATCTTGACCATTCATTTTCATTTGATTTTCTTGTCATTTTAATTTTATATCTGACATTATTGTTTAACAACAATGCCTCTGACAGTTGCAGTTGGACTTCACTGGAAATACTTCTCTCTAAGACAGTTGATACTTCTCTTTTAACCCACTTCTCAACAGTAGTAGATAGTCCGTAACTGTCATAGTGCTTTGTCTGCTGTTCTTCATACAGAGAAATGTTGTATGTGCAGCGGTCATTACCAAATGCCCAGAGGCCAGTCAGACGCATGTTCTTGCTGCACGAGAGAATGATGCTGGAGTTCTCCTGACCGTGTCCTGTGTGAATTCGATCTGCATACAGAGCCACCCCCATGTTAAGTTTTGACTTTATCTTGAAAGGTGCCACATCAGTATCAGGTGAGACGAGGTAACACAACAACTTTGTACATTCATCGCCCGATAATATCCCAGACGGTACAACTGTTTTAGCAAACAGTTTCATGTCCATTGAGGTAAAGTCAATTTCATACACTGTTTCTCCAAGAACAAGACGTTTGTTTTCCGGAGTGATCTCCCTTCCTTGACGTTTACATTCTGCCTCAGTCCATGAGAGGACAGCATTAAAAGTTGTATCATCTGAGGCTTTAAATTCCTCTGCACTTACAACTCTATGAAAACACGAACCGCAAAGACCGGTAGAGCCAGGGCTCCGAACAGCGACATCTCCATTCTGTACAATGACCTTGAGAGCCCTGCCAAAGAGTTCCTCCTCATCAAACACGTGGGCTTGTTCCAAGATGACACAGGCGTTCTCTGCTGTCAGGGAGGATTCCAGGTAAGTCACACACAGACGCTCAAGACCCACCACGGCGTACTTCTTGGCCAGGTACAACACACCTGTCACATTCTCAGCAGTCAGCGATGACGTGTCTGTGTACAGGTACCTGCAAATCGGTGCAAATAAAAGACTCACTATTGTTCAGGCTACGTGTTTGTGCATGCACCTTTACAACGTAGAATTGCCAAACGTTTACATACATATTTTGATATCAATCATGTCATAGCTCCACTTCTAAACAGTCGGTTAATGTTATACAATATATGTCTTCATATCAAAATTCACATCCCTTCCAAATAAAATCGAATGCTTTCAAGATCCTGAGTCTGTTATAACGTTAAATATAAAGAATAAAGCATATTGAAGTAACTCACTTGCTGCTAATTGTTACATGTTTGTTTAACGGCCAGTGTGTCATTTAAGTTGGCAAGTTATTCCAGATGGTCATATACATCAGGCAGATTAGTAAATAAGATAATACCCATTCCTTACCTTAACATTTCAGTGAATAGTTCTTCCTCCACGTCAGGTACCTTGATGTCTTCTTTCTCCGCCAGGGGGCCACACAACATGGTGTGGAACACACAACTCCGACTCATAAGCACATATCGGTGAGCTCGGACTAGCTTCTCTTCTTTCCCAACCCGGAAGTCGACGTCACAAGAGTCCTCGGAGGTCAACATGTGGAGGTTACACTGCGCTAAAGACTTCCCACTTTGCCAGTTGTCAACAAACCCGGAGTTGTCTCCCCTTACTTCCACAGTGGCCATGGTGTTTCTAATTGGTATCTGTTGGGACGATAAAAACAGAGTTTTATCGGACTCAAAACATTGCGTCCTATCCGAATACAAATTGAGAATTGTTGCACATAATTTATGTACTAATGGACACCAAAATGTTTGCCTGAAGAATCTGTGTTTCACATAGCTGATAGTTCTGTTATGGTAAAAAAATTCACTCAAAGTTCAGAGAGTCAATGGCTCTCATGTATAATCAGTTTAATCATTAAAATTCTTTGAAACGACGTGAAGCTTGCCACTTGTCGACTGGGAACATTATGTTTATGCCTTGGGCCCCTAATATCATATTGCCGAGAGTACCCTAGATTCCAAAATAGAGAGACACACTCACAATTAAGAAATAGACAGTCCTTAAGACATTCTTGAACAACACGTGTATTTTCTTTCCCGTTACTTCATCCACAAGGTACTTATATTTACGATCATGAATGTTTGCTGTTACTCTAGACATACATGGCCATTATATTTCAATTTGATGTTATCCTTTTTAATAAATACATAGTTGGAATAGTTTTAAAAAATTAATACTAGTATGCATTGTCAATGCAAGAGACTAATCAGTCTAGATCATCACACCGAAACAGATTCCACTTGAGTTAAAAGGCAAAATAGCTGTGAACATCATATGAATGAACCACTGAAAAAAGTGAGGGCAACAGGTGTTCGCGACTAACGGGATCGGGTGGTCAGGCTCGCTGGTTTGGTTGATGCATGTCACCGTGTCCCAATTGCGTGGATCGATGGTCATGATGTCAATCACTGGATTGCTTGGTCCAGACTCGATCATTTACATACGGCCGTCATATAGCTGGAGTATTGCTGAGTGCGGCAATAAACAATAAAAAAACAAAAGCATAAAAAGTAAGTATTTATTGCCTGACAGCAATACTCCTGCCATGCAACGTTAGCCTGTAAACAAACCAGACAATTAAGTGATCGATGGCGCAGACAATTTAATGACACGAGAGCGCATTTACTGGTTTCGTTGAAACAAATATAAACGATATGGTAAGTACGTCTGCTGTGTACAAGTGCAGAGATTCTGCTGCTTATAAGCAAAGTAAAACGTTTAAGAATTCTTGCCTCTTGAAACACCATGAGGGTGGCAGTTTTAATGTCTCCTCCCAAATATTTGTTTTTGTTGATAGCTACTTAGCTTATACGATGAAACTCGGGAACTTTAGTCCACCGGCAGAAACACTGACCCAGTTTAGAATAATATAAATTGTCTATGCAAGAGAATAATGAGTCTAGATACTATCCGCCGAAACAGATTCCATTTGGTGTAACGGGCAAAATCTGTGAAAGGTATATGCAATGACCACTGAAATTCAGTGATGACACCGGGTGTTCGCCAAAATGGTAAGCATTCATATCATCTTTCTTCCTTCACAGTGTGCGTGTTCACTTGAGTGTGAACCTTCTTCAAGTTATGGCCAAACTGCACGAACGCCGGGACTACTCTCTTGAGTGAGTAAATGGCTGAATGTTACTTTACGCCGCCTTGGGTAACATGACACGCATTGCTGCAACCCAATCCTCATTTATCGGTTGTCAACATATGCTACCCTAGACTCCAAAAGGGGGGCGGTACTTGGAATATGACAACGTTCTTCCATAATGATTGGAACCATTTGCCCGATAATCCCGAGATACAGAGAGTTCACAGAGCTTTGGGGCAGATTTCGTGACAACGTAAAGGAAATAAGCTGTTCCAACTGACCAACAGTGATATAGTAAATGGTCAACAGCCTATATATACGTCGAAAAGTCAGGAAAGCAAAAACACCAAGTACGGGGCATTATGGTCTAAGACCCTTGAGGGGTCACGGGTGGCCTAGTCGTCTAAGGCGCGGCGATTCGCTGTGCAGAGTTGCGTCCCTTGGGCACGCCAGAAACCTATGATTGTGGGTTCGAATCCCGGTTCGCCCCGATTATGTTTCTAGGTTTGTCAGCACCATAACCGTGCTCGTGGGTTTCACCGAAGTTGTAAACGTCTAAGACCTGCGTCACTTCGGGCTTTCCTCCTACATTAAGCTGACACGCCGCGATATAACTGGAATACGGTTAAAAGCGGCGTTAAACCCAACTCACTCACTCACTCCCTTGAACCCGCTGTGATCCGCTGATCGGAAGTTTGAACCCCTGGATTCATCCTAATTGACATGTTTTGTTTATTAACGAGCCTGGGTCAGACAAATCGGTGTCAGAAACACCATCGGTGGGGGAAAAAGACACATAAACAATCAAGTAACTAAGACTGACTACACGATTCAAGTTGTCAGGACCTTAAAAAGGTGCCTCGGCATTGTAGCTCACCTTGTTATGAAGTCAACAGTTTACATATCAACAAATAAATTTAAGGAGTTGTCAGCACTGAAACTGAAATGAATTCTGCATGAATACTACAACATAAACCTTGAAAGAAGTAGCATACATGCCAAAGTCCCAGCTACCTCAGTCTGGTAGTTACAGAGATGATGGCCACAGAACCAAATGTTGACAAAACGCAAAAGTATAAAATAACACGAACAGACTTAAACATATCGTGAAAAGCGAACCACACCTACACATGCTGAAACAAAATGACAGAGCAATGCCCCATAAAAGATTTCTCAATTTGACACTCTTGTCCGCCATATTGAATGCAATTCGTATTCGCACATCTTGACAATTTCAAGCGAAATGATTCGTGCGAACTAGCATGTGAATTAACTATTCAGCTACGTTGGTCGCTGGATGTTAGCAATGCGGGAAAAAGGCATTTTGAGAGAATTTAGGAACATTTTCAAAGTGAAACGGTCATGTCCAGGTTAGTATTTAAATGTCGCGAAGAAATGAACACATAAACTAAAATTCCATTACATTATGAGAAATGTCTGAGAAATACCCATAGACATTATATTTTCAATATGGCTGCCATGACGGCCATGTTGCAAATTGGATTAGAACCTCATAAACACATTCAGAGATATCATAAGTAGAACAAACATTTAAGTGTCAGCTTCTTTCATATCACGGTTTCTGAAACGTTACAGGGCCTTGAGCGCATTTTGAGAGAAATAAGAGGATGGTCGAAGTGTCAAATTGAAAACTGAAAAACTCTGAACAAGCATCCCACGACATAAGCTCACTTGACTTTATAATATGTGGATCTGAATGGTCGTAGTATTATTTAGCATACTGCGACGTAAATCTTTGCATTCGTTCACTTATTGAAGCTATCCCATAGCTATACCTGCAAATGTAGGGTATATTTTACCATAAACGTTGAAATAAATTTCGCGAAGCAGAGAATAAATATTACGTCCTACATTTGCATTGAATGTATCTATAGTGTATTACCTTCCAAGCTACTTTCCTTCGTGTGAATAATTCAAAAGTTTGTTTTAAATATTTGTCACTATTAATATATTCGTTGAAGTTTTAAAGTGTATAAAATACCCATGCTTGTCAGAAAGTCTGCCAATTATCGGCCTTGAATACACGTTTTACTTCCGCGTCTCAAGTGAGGAGAGACGAGGGTATAAAGAAAGGATATTAACTGTGTATTTTGACTGTCGTTAGGTAAAGGTTATCGTAATGACCTCGTCGGCCTCTGTAATTTCCCTGTATCCGAAATGAAAGTAGACTTCTTGGTATTGCATTGCATATACCGAAACCGAAAGTAAGATGTTGATACGTTAAAATGGTTTTTTTCTAACATTCACACGTTTAACAAAAATATGATTCCAATTTAAAACAACTGAGCAGGGTTCCAATCGTGGCCATGTATGGGATCCTGATTTGAAAGGAGATCTGTAACTCGCAAACTGCACCACATTCAACTGTCCCTTGACATGCTTCCATTACGACTTGTATTTGAGAACTATAATCTCATATATGTTTTTTACACATAATGGACTTATGGTCATGTAATTAGCCTGTTGTCATGGATGTTGACATCGCAAACACGTCAAAGTCGATCTGGCCTACTCACTTTTCTCAGCTTGTTGATCGTACAGCCAGTTGTCACATTTGAACTATGAATGCGTCACGTGACTGTTATCACGCAGCGAGGCAAGACCGACCTTTGAAACAGCTTAAAGGCATGTTGCTCGTTTTCTCGGTTTTGTGTTTGGTATTTCCTTGGATTTTGGGTAGTCATGCATCGGCTTCAAATACGTAATACGTGTAAAAATCAGCTGAAACCAGCATGTTGGATGAGACAGATAAATGTATTAAGGTTTTACACACACACTAATTCTCTCTCTCTCTCTCTCTCTCTCTCTCTCTCTCTCTCTCTCTCTCTCTCAGAAGAAGAAGAGGAAGAAGAAGAATATTGTGTCTTGAGTGAGTGAGTTTGATTTTACGCCGCTTTTAGCAATATTCCAGCAATATCACGGCGGGGGACACCAGAAATGGGCTTCACACATTGTACCCATGTCGGGATTCTAACCCGGGTCTTCGGCGTGACGAGCGAACGCTTTAACCACTAGGCTTTCCGACCGCCCCTATTGTGTCTTGAAGAAATGGTCCCAACATAACATTAAATAGTCGGTTCCTTATGGGATTGACCAACTGGAAAGCTTCCACTCACCCAATTGATATTATGATTGATATTACTGAGATTACAGATTCGTGTGATTACAGATATTCGAAACTTCTGATCATAGTTGACTTTAAGTCTAACGCTGCAGTTTGGTCAACTATTAAAACTAATGCAAATTTGCGGTATTTTTCGGACTCATTCTCTTATAATAGCTGGAAGGCAAAGGGATGCTCGTTTTGCTCACCTCCTGGGCGTAGCAGGAAAATAGCACTGGTAGAACTGTTTGTTTGTTACACTCCGCAATATGTCAGCTGTATGATGGCGGTCTGTTGACAATCGTGTCTTGACCAGACAATCCTACTATTGACATAATGAGCATGGATCCACGCAGATGGGATACGATGACATACATCAACCAAGTCACCGATCCTGACCACCCGTTTCGTCGCCACCCGGGGTCAATCCACGCCAGGAATAAAGGAATTACATGATTGAAACAAAGTTTTACATCCAGTCTGATATTTCATCTAGTATATCCTTTACTGAATCCTTAAAAAGGCGTGTGTGACCGACCATTTCATATCCTGAGTGTTAGGACAAGAATCGTGGTAGAGACATATTTTTTTTTTAAATAAAATACTTTTTTTCTACAGGTAGGAGCCAAAAACATTTGGGGACCTGCAACACATTATTTCTTGTACACATCCTGCATGTCCAGTGACCAGTTATCGTTTTGGGCTTGTTTGTTTGTTGTTTAAGGCTGTACTCAGCAATATTCCAGCTATGTGACGGTGGTCTGAAAATAAACGAATCTGGACCAGAGAATCCAGTGATTGACATCATGAGCATCGATCTACACAATTGGGATACGATGACATGCATCAACCAAGTCAGCGAGCCTGACCACCCGATCTCATAATTTGCCTCCCACGGCAAGCATAGGTTGCTAAAGACCTACTTTCTGCTTGGATCTTCAGGGTAAAAGTCGTATATTTCATCTAGTATATGCTATATTTAATCCTCATAATGGCACATGTTTAACATGTCTGAGGAACGACCATTTTATGTTCTGGGAGTGTTTGTCAAGAATTGAGGCAGTTGTTTTCAAAATATAAAACTTTGTCTCTGAATTTAGGAGCCACAACACATTATTTCGTTTATACATCCAGCGTGTCCAGTGAACATTTATCATTTTATGTAAAACTTGAGGACAAATTATTTTTACCAACAATTTAAGAATCAAATCGAACCAGGAATACCAAATGGTCAGTGCCTTGACACCAATGACTTGTATTTGTAGATGCTTGCAACATACTAACTTACACAAATCTACTGTATGCATTCCATGTATCATAACAATATCTGTATTGAAACTCTAGTTAATATGGCTTAGTATCTAGTACTGAAATATTCATCTCTTGTTCCACAACTATGCCTATTTAGCTGTTGAAACCACTGGTCACTGATTTGAGGGTTTTTTTAACACTTCACATTATTCAAAGGAAAGTAAGACAACAGAAGACCTGCAGTCGGTCTAGTCTGTATTCAAACTACACGCCTAGGCTGGCATATGACCTCAAAGGAAAGAAAGACAACAAAAGACGTGCAGTCAGTCTAGTCTGTATTCAAACTACACGCCTAGGCTGGCATCTGACCTCAAAGGAAAGTAAGACAACAGAAGACCTGCAGTCAGTCTAGTCTGTATTCAAACTACACGCCTAGGCTGGCATATGACCTCAAAGGAAAGTAAGACAACTGAAGACCTGCAGTCAGTCTAGTCTGTATTCAAACAACATGCCTTGGCTGGCATCTGACCTGAAAGGAAAGTAAGACAACAGAAGACCTGCAGTCAGTCTAGTCTGTATTCAAACTACATGCCTTGGCTGGCATCTGACCTCAAAGGAAAGTAAGACAACAGAAGACCTGCAGTCAGTCTAGTCTGTATTCAAACAACATGCCTTGGCTGGCATCTGACCTCAAAGGAAAGTAAGACAACAGAAGACCTGCAGTCAGTCTAGTCTGTATTCAAACAACACGCCTTGGCTGGCATCTGACCTCAAAGGAAAGTAAGACAACGAAGACCTGCAGTCAGTCTAGTCTGTATTCAAACAACATGCCTTGGCTGGCATCTGACCTCAAAGGAAAGTACCTGGTAAGACAACAGAAGACCTGCAGTCAGTCTAGTCTGTATTCAAACAACATGCCTTGGCTGGCATCTGACCTCAAAGGAAAGTAAGACAACAGAAGACCTGCAGTCAGTCTAGTCTGTATTCAAACTACACGCCTAGGCTGGCATATGACCTCAAAGGAAAGTAAGACAACAGAAGACCTGCAGTCAGTCTAGTCTGTATTCAAACATAATGCCTTGGCTGGCATCTGACCTCAAAGGAAAGTAAGACAACAGAAGACCTGCAGTCAGTCTAGTCTGTATTCAAACTACATGCCTTGGCTGGCATCTGACCTCAAAGGAAAGTAAGACAACAGAAGACCTGCAGTCAGTCTAGTCTGTATTCAAACAACACGCCTTGGCTGGCATCTGACCTCAAAGGAAAGTAAGACAACAGAAGACCTGCAGTCAGTCTAGTCTGTATTCAAACTACACGCCTAGGCTGGCATATGACCTCAAAGGAAAGTAAGACAACTGAAGACCTGCAGTCAGTCTAGTCTGTATTCAAACAACATGCCTTGGCTGGCATCTGACCTCAAAGGAAAGTAAGACAACAGAAGACCTGCAGTCAGTCTAGTCTGTATTCAAACTACACGCCTAGGCTGGCATATGACCTCAAAGGAAAGTAAGACAACTGAAGACCTGCAGTCAGTCTAGTCTGTATTCAAACATAATGCCTTGGCTGGCATCTGACCTCAAAGGAAAGTAAGACAACAGAAGACCTGCAGTCAGTCTAGTCTGTATTCAAACTACATGCCTTGGCTGGCATCTGACCTCAAAGGAAAGTAAGACAACAGAAGACCTGCAGTCAGTCTAGTCTGTATTCAAACAACACGCCTTGGCTGGCATCTGACCTCAAAGGAAAGTAAGACAACAGAAGACCTGCAGTCAGTCTAGTCTGTATTCAAACTACACGCCTAGGCTGGCATATGACCTCAAAGGAAAGTAAGACAACTGAAGACCTGCAGTCAGTCTAGTCTGTATTCAAACAACATGCCTTGGCTGGCATCTGACCTCAAAGGAAAGTAAGACAACAGAAGACCTGCAGTCAGTCTAGTCTGTATTCAAACTACACGCCTAGGCTGGCATATGACCTCAAAGGAAAGTAAGACAACTGAAGACCTGCAGTCAGTCTAGTCTGTATTCAAACAACATGCCTTGGCTGGCATCTGACCTCAAAGGAAAGTAAGACAACAGAAGACCTGCAGTCAGTCTAGTCTGTATTCAAACTACATGCCTTGGCTGGCATCTGACCTCAAAGGAAAGTAAGACAACAGAAGACCTGCAGTCAGTCTAGTCTGTATTCAAACAACACGCCTTGGCTGGCATCTGACCTCAAAGGAAAGTAAGACAACAGAAGACCTGCAGTCAGTCTAGTCTGTATTCAAACTACATGCCTTGGCTGGCATCTGACCTCAAAGGAAAGTAAGACAACAGAAGACCTGCAGTCAGTCTAGTCTGTATTCAAACAACACGCCTTGGCTGGCATCTGACCTCAAAGGAAAGTAAGACAACAGAAGACCTGCAGTCAGTCTAGTCTGTATTCAAACTACACGCCTAGGCTGGCATATGACCTCAAAGGAAAGTAAGACAACTGAAGACCTGCAGTCAGTCTAGTCTGTATTCAAACAACATGCCTTGGCTGGCATCTGACCTCAAAGGAAAGTAAGACAACAGAAGACCTGCAGTCAGTCTAGTCTGTATTCAAACTACACGCCTAGGCTGGCATATGACCTCAAAGGAAAGTAAGACAACTGAAGACCTGCAGTCAGTCTAGTCTGTATTCAAACAACATGCCTTGGCTGGCATCTGACCTCAAAGGAAAGTAAGACAACAGAAGACCTGCAGTCAGTCTAGTCTGTATTCAAACTACATGCCTTGGCTGGCATCTGACCTCAAAGGAAAGTAAGACAACAGAAGACCTGCAGTCAGTCTAGTCTGTATTCAAACAACACGCCTTGGCTGGCATCTGACCTCAAAGGAAAGTAAGACAACGGAAGACCTGCAGTCAGTCTAGTCTGTATTCAAACAACATGCCTTGGCTGGCATCTGACCTCAAAGGAAAGTACCTGGTAAGACAACAGAAGACCTGCAGTCAGTCTAGTCTGTATTCAAACAACATGCCTTGGCTGGCATCTGACCTCAAAGGAAAGTAAGACAACAGAAGACCTGCAGTCAGTCTAGTCTGTATTCAAACAACATGCCTAGGCTGGCATCTGACCTCAAAGGAAAGTAAGACAACGGAAGACCTGCAGTCAGTCTAGTCTGTATTCAAACAACATGCCTTGGCTGGCATCTGACCTCAAAGGAAAGTAAGACAACGGAAGACCTGCAGTCAGTCTAGTCTGTATTCAAACAACATGCCTTGGCTGGCATCTGACCTCAAAGGAAAGTAAGACAACAGAAGACCTGCAGTCAGTCTAGTCTGTATTCAAACAACATGCCTTGGCTGGCATCTCACCTCAAAGGAAAGTACCTGGTAAGACAACAGAAGACCTGCAGTCAGTCTAGTCTGTATTCAAACAACATGCCTAGGCTGGCATCTGACCTCAAAGGAAAGTAAGACAACGGAAATAAAATGAAATGGACAAGAAAAGTAATTGAATATTTATTACCCCTATTTAACATGTTCAACATGCTTCTCAATGATCATGATGATGCAGACAAATGTACAAAGTCCATGTTATTTAATACATAAGAGATAAACACCATGTATTTTCAGATATGCAGGTGTTTGGAGTATTTGATCTGGATATTGCATTTGGAACCACTGAATGATAGAATAATCAATAGCCCCCGCAAATCTGAAAACACATGTTTAACGCAAATTACAACATTTATCAGTGAGCTTCCATAGGACTCTCTCTCTCTCTCTCTCTCTCTCTCTCTCTCTCTCTCTCTCTCTCTCTCTCTCTCTCTCTCTCTCTCTCTCTCTCTCTCTCTCTCTCTCTCTCTCTCTCTCTCTTCATGAACTCCACAGACCGACATGACGTCACTCTGAAATGCCATGTGTTATGATACAATGATTGATGCTATGATATGATTGATGACACCATGATACAATGGATGACGACATGAAACAATCGATGACGTCATGATACAGACAAGGCATTTAAAAGCAGCGAAAAGTCCAAAAGATTTCTGGAATCCAATCAGATTACAGCAAACACAATTCATTTTGCAATATCTTATAAATATGGAGTAACATCACTATCTAAATTTGGTTCCCCACATACAGTCCTTGTGTGAAGCCCATTCCTGGTGTCCCTGTAACCATTGCTGCAATACTACTAAAGAAGATAAAACCCCATTTACTCACAACTCCTTGACAGCATGCCACTTGTGCGGAACATTTGACCTACTTGACCAAACATGTCGGACATTTTCAATATTATTAAGTATCAATACACAACTAGTATTAGCGAAGCTTACAATACTTACTGAAAGTAAAAAGATTTGAAAAGACTCAGGCTTTGGCCATGTTGGACAAGTGTCACCTCACTCCTGGGACTGTGTTCTCACGTTTAGTTGTATCACAACACCTGACAAGATACCGGACAGTGCCAAACAGCAACACATTGTTACTCATACCAACAAAAGTCTTGTTCTTAGTCCCTTGCCCTATTCTGTTACCAGGGAGAATATTAGGCTCTCATCCCTACGGTATCCTTCAGGCGAGTGGACATTCTCTTACGCTAAAGGGAGACTAGGCTTGGTAATTAGCAGACCAAGCAATTTTGATGCAAGCCATCCATTATAACACTGCCTTGTCTGTCTACTATTTCAAATTGTTTTATGTATATGAAGCTTACACTTACCCTAATTACATTACATCAGGTTCACGTAAGACACAAATGACGAGATCCAGACCTAGCAATTGGAACATGTCTCCCTTTACATGTTTACTATTTTTGCAAAATGTACTCATTATTAAGTGAGTGCAGATGAAACAAGTCATTTTCCCCTCTTGATCAAGTTCATCAAATCCTGGTACAATATCTATCATGAAGTCATTCACAACCGTGTTGTCACTTCACCATGATCACTAACTTACTCTGCTACTGGTTTATGAGAAAACATGTGACCCTCGAGTTCGCCTGCCTTGAGGAAGTCAGCTTGACATATCCCACACTTGAATGGTTTCTCTTTCAGGTGTGTCCGTATGTGTTTCTTAAGGTTACAGTTGAGAGCGAAGGTCTTCTCACACATCTCGCACTGGTAGGGTCTCTCACCAGAGTGCACTCTCACATGCTTGTGTAGTGAACTGCTAACGGAGAAACTCTTGTCACAGGTGTTACACTTAAAGGGACGTTCTCCCGTGTGTACACGCATATGTTTTTTCACATCGCCCATTCTCGCAAAGGACTTCTCACAAAGGCTGCATTTGTGAGGCTTGGTGCCAGTGTGAGTGCTCATATGTTGTTTAAGGTTGTCGAACTGGGCGAACGTTCTATCACACACGTCACACTGGAACGGCTTATACCCTGTGTGTGTGACCATATGTCTCTGCACGTGGCAAGACTCCGAAAAACTCTTCTCACAGATCACGCACTTGTAAGGTCGTTCTTTCGTGTGGGTTCTCACATGGCGCCTCAGTTCCACAGCATAGGGAAAAGCTTTTTCACACAACTCACACTTAAAGGGCTTCTCCCCTGAGTGTATCTTCTCATGACGTTTCAGATTACCAACCTTCGCGAAAGAGCTTCCACAAAGCTGACATATGTGTGGCCTCTGTCCCGTGTGGCTGTGCATATGGTCCTGCAGTGGACTAGCAGCACAGAACTCCATTTCACAGATTCCACATGTCCAAGGCGTCTTTCCATGCATTCTTTCGACTTGTTTTTTTAGGCTTTTGTCTTTAGAAAAACAGTTCCCGCAAGGGAAACATTCAACAATCTCTTTAGATGCTGAATTCTTTCCTAGGGACTCTGAATTGTTTCCTGTGGTGACTAGTTCATTAACTTGTTCGGAGGTTGTTGCCAGGTGTGTCATTTGGATTTCGAGGACTATCAGGATACATTGGCAGTTCTGCAAATATTGAACTGAATTTGTCAGTAAACACTATTGTGGCATCAGAAGGCAATTACAGTGAACAGGGTCAGTGACATCTGCTTGTATCTGTATCATTTGTATTTTTTCCCAATGTTCTATGCTTTGTCAACTGGATTCCTTCGGGACTTGTCACTGGGTTGGTTTAAGTACATAGGATGGACACACCCAGACATGGTGAATCCTGCTTGTATCCAACATCACTGTGTCTCGTTGCATTCGCACCTTCCTTGTGCTGCAAGTTAAAATAGATATTTCAAATTACAATTACTATATTTTATGGCGACATAAGTATATGAGTAACTCAAGAAACCAGGAAGCACTTGTTTACCTTTGGCTTAGGTAAAGATTTAACTTTCACATGAGGAAGTACGGTACTATGAACAGAGCTGTCCAAATTATCTCCCTTGAATGTTGAATATTATTCATCTGGCGATCTGGTATTGCAGGTAAACCCTTCCAGACCTATTACCGCTAGGGTTCACGGCACCAGTTCACTGTGACTCTGAGCCCGGGTTTGTAACACCACAAGCCCTGTTACAACAACTATTGTATTGTCGTGAATGCACACAATGAACTGGTTGAACTCAGTCTGACTCGAAGACTCTTGTTTCGGCTCGCGCGACCGACTGGCGCCGAATCGAATCTTATGCTCTACGCCAATGAATCGTCCTAAGCATCCTAGTGAGGCACCGTAGACTTCTTCTTCAATGTATCAGCTTATTTCAAAACTCACATAGATCAGAATGTTGACATAGCATCAACATGAGAAATCCTTCAGCTTGTTTTGTTCTCGCTAATAACACATGGTTGCATTAAAAATATGGATTTGAAAACGAAATACGATTCGTGGTTCCAACGCAGCCGACTTAATTGACTGTCTGTGCATCAGTGATCATTGTCAGTGTAAATTGGGTCTTCTATCATTTATATTGTCGTCTGTTGAAACAATTAGTTGACAGTAATAAACTTGTGAACCTATTACCACGTTTTCATTATTACTCTATTCTTCTTTAATGACACCCTGATCTCTAAAGCACAGCTCCGTGACAATCAGCAACCAACTCCATCAAGTAGAGATAATTTATGGATAACAACTTCTTGTCTTGCTTGACAACGGTATAAGGAAACGTCGCCTTTAAGTAAATAAAGAAGTTGTTATCCATAAATTATCTCCACTTTGTCATCCGTCAACTTCTAAGTAATGCCTATGAAACAATTCAACTCCATCAACGCAGTCCGACCACATGTTAACGCAGTCCGACCCCCCCAGTCCGACACATTTCAGTGTGGTAGCACATACTATATATGGAGTGAGGTGAAATCGTGATGTGTATCTATTTCGGGGAAACAATCGTGATGTGTGTCTATTGCGGGGAAATAATCGCGATGTGTGTCTATTGCGGGGAAACAATCGTGATGTGTGTCTATTGCGAGGAAACAATCGTGATGTGTGTCTATTGCGGGGAAATAATCGTGATGTGTGTCTATTGCGGGGAAACAATCGTGATGTGTGTCTATTGCGGGGAAACAATCGTGATGTGTGTCTATTGCGGGGAAACAATCGTGATGTGTGTCTATTGCGGGGAAACAATCGTGATGTGTGTCTATTGCGGGGAAACAATCGTGATGTGTGTCTATTGCGGGGAAATAATCGTGATGTGTGTATATTGCGGGGAAGCAATCGTGATGTGTGTCTATTGCGGGGAAATAATCGTGATGTGTGTATATTGCAAGGAAGCAATCGTGATGTGTGTCTATTGCGGGGAAATAATCGTGATGTGTGTATATTGCAGGGAAGCAATCGTGATGTGTGTCTATTGCGGGGAAATAATCGTGATGTGTGTATATTGCAGGGAAGCAATCGTGATGTGTGTCTATTGCGGGGAAATAATCGTGATGTGTGTATATTGCAGGGAAGCAATCGTGATGTGTGTCTATTGCGGGGAAATAATCGTGATGTGTGTATATTGCAGGGAAGCAATCGTGATGTGTGTCTATTGCGGGGAAATAATCGTGATGTGTGTATATTGCAGGGAAGCAATCGTGATGTGTGTCTATTGCGGGGAAATAATCGTGATGTGTGTATATTGCAGGGAAGCAATCGTGATGTGTGTCTATTGCGGGGAAATAATCGTGATGTGTGTATATTGCAGGGAAGCAATCGTGATATATATCTAAATATATAAATTGCAGGGTAACAATGGTGATGCGTGTGTGATACGTACTCGTAGTGTGGGGGATTGTGTTGCGTATCGTATTGTGGGCTGTGTGATAAGTATGGTATTGTCTTTTTGTGTGATGCGTATTGTATTGTGCCTTGTGTGATGCGTATCGTATTGTTGTGTGTGATGCGTATCGTATTGTGCCTTGTGTGATGCGTATCGTATTGTGCCTTGTGTGATTTATCGTATTGTGGGCTGTGTGATGCGTATCGTATTCTGCGTTATACAAAACACGGTGAAAAGATTACACTGCATAGTCGAGGATAATACTCACTGGAATATTGCTCAAAGCGGCGTAAAACCATACGCACTCACTGTTTAGAAACACGACCCGAGGCTATAAATAGACATCAAATCAAATTTCACAAACTCAAGTTCTAACCATGCTCGGTATGCACAGTGAGCACCCGATCCACACAGACATGGGGTACGGTACCGATGTTCAAACACAATGGAGACGTTTGCTACCGCTGTCCTTTTATGGTATAAAGCTCGCTGCCCCCTTTGTCTCTGTCGTAGCGAATAAATCGTGCTGGATGACACACGATGAAATCTAAGGCGACCACGCCCCCGCGTTGTGACTCGACTTGACTGCTGTGTATATAGCTGATGCAAGCGCTGTAGATACATATACAGTCAACAAAACCAGTCATACTACCACGCTATGGTCCGGAGTAGCATTAACTGAAAGATGGACGCGCGACGTGCATTAGCATTGTGAGGGCTGCTGTATTTATGTATTTTTAGTACTAAGAAGGCACAGTATTGTTTGATCAATTTTTGCATCAACCAAGTCAGTGAGTCTGACCGCCCGATCCCGTTAGTCGCCCCTTTAATATGACAAGCATATTCGCCTCTTACGGCAATCATGGGTGGCTGAAGGCCTATTCTCCACCCGGATCTTCACGGGTTTCAAGACAAAGAGGCGAACCGTGTTGGAATTGGCTCCACCAAACCATCCTTTCGCGTGAATATTAATATAATTCACGTCGCTTAGTAAATGCCATCGTCGTTTTTAGCTTAAAAGAAACCGTTTAAGTTGTAACCCGTGCGGGTAAGATGACACACAAGTGCAGCTAGCCTGATCAACAAAGCACGCAACGTCCATTTCAACATCTGGGCAAACAAGATGAGGGGATTTCGAGAAAATAAAAAAAACATTCATACGGATGGGGTCGCAGATATATCTTATTTGGGAATGGACTAGGGACATGTTGGAAGCTTTACAAATTCGACCCATATCAGAACGGACGTTTCATCAATATGAATCTATTTTCATAATGGAATATAAAAAATACTACCTTGCATTTCTTGGTCAGTCACGCTTCTTAGGCAGTTAAGGAGAAGTCGGATTCATCTCGTGAAATTCAGGCATATTACAGATATAAGATAATGTTGTGGAAGAAAAGGTTTATTCGAGAACTACTGGAGATAAGGGATAATACTTGTTATGTTAATCCCATTCACGTTGCCTCAAACACATTGCATGATATACGTAAATTGCAAGGTTTCTAATTGTGCTTTGGTCGGAGGAAGACCTCAGCTCATGAAATTTACGAGATGGATAAAAATACATATTTTGACAAATATATAGACCTAATGTCATTAATAGCATTGCAAATCATAATAAAGTTGACCCGTGGAGATCCCGGTTAGAAGAGGTCGACAGCAACCCATGCTTGTCGTAAGAGGCGACTAACGGGATCACACACTCGCAGTTCTCTTGGTTGCCGAATATATGTTCCTGTTTCTTTTGTTGGGCGGGGGATATAGAAACGGGCTCCGTCTGTAGGTCCGTCCGTACGTCCGTCCGTCACGTTTCGTTTCCGGAGCATAACTCATAAACCTTTCAATATTTTTTCATCAAACTTTGCAGGTCTGTCAGGTACATGCTGAACGGATGCCTTTTGCTATTTAGATATTTTAGAAAAAACAACAAGATGTACTTAGGTTCCAAACTCTTCTTTTTTTACAATTTCCATGACAAGTTCCACCTCGGTTAAAAAAGGTTAGGGTTTGTTTAGATTTAACTATGTCATAAATTCTGCAACAGGGGCTGGGGATATATCCACGTTACTTGCGAACTCTTGTTTTGGTTGGTGTGAACCACATCGGGGAGCCGTTTGTACTTTTATGTGAATATTAATATTGTTGTGTAATAAATCCATATCATCTTATACATACCTAGCTTACTAAACTAATGATAATACTGGAAATGCTATATATTTTTTCGAAAACAACGAGTGACTTAAACATGAATTTATAAGTGTAACGTCATTAGTGACTGTAACCATTAGAGTCCATGTAATAACTAAAAAAATATATATTTACATATTTAACAGGTAGTGTACAAAAAATATTAAAAGATCCGTAATTAATTCATGTAAAGCTGATATTAGCGAATTTAAATTAAACAAATAGGTCTATTAGGTAAATATAAAGCGCTTCAATGCAGGAGGTTTCGGTAAGATCATTGTTCGTAAAAGAAATATTCCAACATTTAACAGAAGGGGAGATCACTCTAATTTACCACGTGCTTACTCAAAACATCAACATACATTGTGGAGCTTAGGTGGGGCTCACTGTGTGTAGCAATAGGATAGCTGCAAGTGGGTTGCAATTCAAATGTAGTTAACAGGTATCGCTCGTTAAAAGTACAATTCATTTCTTTATATAGTGTCAAATGAAGAACGTTGCAAATTCCATCTTCATAGGAAACTGTCAGAAGTTGAGGGACTTCAGATAAGGCCATGTTGTGGTGGGCTACAACATTTGTGGACATTTGGGTTTGGTACGATTTATCCGGGTAAACAAAAATACCACTTGGGTAGTAGTCAAGCTTGTCACACGTGTCACGTGTATATTGTATTGCCAAACTGTCATCAGTCCCTTGGTAACTTATCTGCATATTACAATCACTCAATGAATAAGATCACTAAACGAAAGTATTCCATTAATCCTGTCATTCTGTTGTACTGACAACAAGACTTCACTAGGTGGTCAGGTGGTGGGTGAAGAACCGATACATGTAAATAAAGTCATTGACTTTCACGTTTCTATTTCATAAAAATAATTTTTAAAATACCCCATCTCTGGATTTAATTTATACGGACATTTGCAAACTGCATGAATTGTAACATTTTACAGTGCATCAATAAAATATGTGTTTGTGTGTGTTGATGCCATATATAATGACTACAAAATAACGTTAAATACGTTATCTTGTAGTCATTATATATTGCACACCAACAAATTAGTTTGAGCAGTTTTAGAATTCAGAACGATGTCTGGTGTAGGTCTAAACAAAAGCAAACATCAAATATAAACTGGTACTTGCTGAAAGAAGCACCACAACAGGCTACATGTTGTAAGAATATATTGAAACACTGTTTATCATACTCAATTGCATAGCAGGTGACTATGCTTGTCGTAAGAGGTGACTAACGGATCGGGTGGTCATCAGTGCTCATGATGTCAATCACTGGATTGTCTGTATTGTCTGATCCAAACTCGATTATTTACTGACCGCCGTCATACAGCTGGAATATTGCTGAGTGTGGAGTTAAACAACAAACAAACAAAGTAATGGCATAGCATGTGAAATCAGAGATCACTGAGAGGAATTTATGTACAGTGAATGCTACCCATCCCCACCCCCAAACTCACATCACAATGATTATTTTGATGCTGTAGTTGCCACAGCAGCCAGCCAGGCTGGTTAATGTTGATTATTAATAAAGTTATTGTTCTAGTTCTCAAGAGGAGATGGAGAGAGAGTGTTACTGTGAGAAGGTGGAACCTGACCAGAAGCCCTACATGCTCATATGTGGTGAATGTAAAAAACACTTCCATGCAGGTATGTTATACATTCACATCACATTGTCGTTCATGGTCAAGTTATCATCATCATCATTGTAGGACCCGTCAAGATGCGGGTTAGAATTGATTAGTAGCAACCCATGCTTGTCATAAGATTCCACTAACGGGATCGGGTGGTCAGGCTTGCTGACTTGGTTGATGCATGTCATCGTATCCAAATTGCATAGATTGGCACCCGTGAAGATCCACTTTAGAAGAGGTCTTCAGCAACCCATGCTTACGGGATCGGCTGATCAGGCTCTCTGACTTGGTTGATGCATGTCATTGTATGCTAATTGTGATATCAATCACTGGATTGTCTGGTCTGGACACAGATGTTTGCAGACCGCCATCATGTGGCTGGAATATTGCTGAGTGTGGCGTAAAGCAACAAACAAACAAAAACACAAACAAAACATAGGTATCAATTAACCTGTGGGAATTTCGAATTAGAACAGGTCCGCAGTAACGTGTACTTGTTACATACGACGAAGAGATGACTGAATGAATCAGGTCATGATCTTAACCATGTTAACAGACACAGCTCGAATATTGCTAAATACAACATCAGACAACAAACAAACTCGACATCATTGTTGAGGTTGTTTTTTAAAAGAAATTAACAGCCACCGTACACTGCTAGAATATATCTACATTAATAGTTCATCATGAAAATTAACATCACAGCATATGTTTTATTCAACCCAAGGAACACACATCTTCCTTGTCCATGCAATAAAAGGATTATACTGTTTCAGCATGTTTGGAAACAGGCAAACTGTCGCCGCTAGATGGCGACATATTCTATCACTTCAAGTGCCGATGCTGTGGAGACGAGGGGAAAGAAGAATTTGACAGGATGAAGATGCAGTGGTAATAGACTCGTGTAGTCTTAATTGTAGAGTGTTAAGCCCTTGTCGGGTGTTCCCAGCTGTGATATTGCTTGAATATTACTAACAGCAGTGTGAAAGATGTGCTCTTTTATCCAGAGTTGAAATTAACTTGCTGGTTGAAGACATAGTGACTATGTGTTATGAATATGATTCCATGCTTCAGTGGGGGCCTAGGTGGCCTAGTCCTCTACGGTGCGTGATTCGCTGTGCAGAGATACGTCCCTTGTGTACGCCAGAAACCTATGATTGTGGTTTCGAATCCTGGTTCGCCCCGATTTTGTTTCTGGGTTTGTCAGCATCATACCCGTGCTCGTGGGTTTCACCAAAGTGGTAAATGTCTGAGACCTGCATCACTTTGGGCTTTCCGCCCACATTAAGCTGACACGACGTGATATAACTGGAATACTGTTAAAAGCGGTGTTAAACCATACTCAATCACTCACTCACCATGCTTCAGTGGAACCTCATTTTTTGAGATCATGTCTCTTTTCAGGCACATTGGCGCCCCTTGTGGTTGTGCTCGATTTGTATAAGCTTAATAATGATATGCTCATTTGTGCTATGTACTTGAAGAAATTCACCCAGAAACGCAGGAAACAATAGTCGATACATATTTACTTTATTCCACTTCTTGTGATCAACAGATCAACTGACTTTGAGATAGAGACACAATGGGCTCAGAGCTCAAGAACACACCATCCATCTTGCACCCATTACGAAAATACTAACTGCCCCCCCACGTCACACAATTATATCACAAGCTCATGGAATATATATACATGCACAATACAGAATATAAGGAATCCAAAGAACCTCATGCATCAAAAGAAATTGATAGTAATATCATTTGGAATGCAAATGGAGATAACTCCATAATCATATCATGTGTAGACCACTAGAAAATATAGCCAAAAATGTAACTTCTCTCACTCAATCATGATATCATTTGTTAAATGCTCTATTCTGCCTTGCTGATTTATCATCTGCTCGCAGAGAGCGGAAGGTCCGGGGTTTGATCCTCAGCCGCGTCATTCCAAAAGACGTTGAAAGATGGTACTTGTTGTTGCCCTGTCTGGCTCTCGGCATTAAGGGGCTAAAACAAGGACTGGTTGGCTCTGAGTCAGTATACTGTGTCTGAGTTGGGTATTTATGTTAAACTGCAGCATGTTATCTCAGTGGCCTAGCACTATAAATCGGCACTAGTCCAGACTAGTACATGCACAGGCACACACATGCACGCACGTACAGGAACACACATGCATACACACATGCATACACGTCGCATGATAAATACAATAATCTTGAACACAACGTAAACCCCATCTCACCCCACCTCACCTATTACATGCTTGATTGTGACATGTTCAGTCATGATATATAAGTGTTATTGGTTCACTCATTCCAAAACCCCGGGTTCGATTCTCCATATTATGCACATAGTATAATGTACAAAGCCCATTTTGTGAGTCTCTTGTTAAATTGCAGGAATATTGCTAAAACGGTGTGATAACAGATGTAGTGTAACGGTTATTTGCCCGGCAGATGCTACATGGACGTTTGGTATTTTAGGCTTCAGGTGGTCATGCTCACGCTCTACAATCTACAGCTCAGCGGGAACGGGAAATGTGGGTATTTCCGGTGGAAAGAACATATATGTGCATTCATAGACAAGCACTGGTCCCTGCTGTTTGCTGCACACAGGTAGGAAGAATGCTATTCTTTCTTGGTTGATGATGTTCTGACAGACAGTGTGTGCTCTGGGCATACGTAAATCTGTCAATTGAAACAATTGATGTAAGGGAGATAACTCTCATTCCTGAAGTTCCTGTGTTGTTATGATAGCACATGAATCGTGCCTGTGAAGTTGACAGTAAGAATAGAATGTTAACTTTATTGTGTTGTGTGTTGTCATTATGTTTAAACGCCGTGATATAACTGGAATACTGTTAAAAGCGGCGTTAAACCCAACTCACTCACTCACTCACTCACTCACTCACTCACTCACTCACTCACTCACTCATTATGTTTTAGGAATGATTGTGTGTGGAGACGATCATATGTCAGTTGTATAATGAATTCTTTTACAATGTTTACTTCTGGTGTCTATCACAATGTAAGGCCAATCTTGTTATAAGTTGGGTCCCTCTGTGCATGATAAAATGAGTGAAAAATAAAGGATTGCTGGTTTTTCCATGACAATATTTTCATAAAGGGTTCATTTGTAACAAACAGTGTAAAGGTTTGACAACAAATAAAACCAAGTCTTTTTCACCCTGGTGTATATTCTGGATTAGAATTAGCATCCTGCAAGTTCTGCCTGTTGTAGAGGGGACATAATGAACCAGGTGGCCAGTTGATTGTGTGTCATCGTATATCAATCACTGGTTTAATTTGTTTGATAGGCATTACTTAGAAGTTGACGGATGACAAGGTAGACACAATTTTATGGATAACAACTTCTTTAATACTGTAAAAAGCCACCATATCAGCAACTGTCATAATCACAATATCAACTGGGACAACGTCCAAATCCTCTCCAACAACCTCCATGATTTCACAAAAAGAAAACTAACAGAAGCAGTCCACATTCGTCACCACAAGCCATCAATCAACAGAGATCAAGGCTATTTCATCCCATCTGCCTACTATGAACTCATCAAGCAATAATCACTTATTCTGTTTAGTTGGCTTCATGTACCATTGGCTTCCCCCAATCTGTTCTCTGTCATTGATAGAATAGATCTTCAGCAACCCATGCTTGCCGTAAAAGGCGACTATGCTTGTCGTAAAAGGCGACTAACGGGATCGGGGGGTCAGGCTCGTTGACTTGGTTGATACATGTCATCGATCCCAATTGCGTGGATCGATGCTCATGATGTCAATCACTGGATTGTCTGGTCCAGACTCGATTATTTTACAGGCCGCCTCCATATAGCTTGATTATTGCTGAGTGCGGCGTTTAACAACAAACAAACAAACAAACAAATCTCTGTCATCGTGTTGTGACAGTATTATCCCTTTGTTGTCACACCTACCCATGTTATCCCACTCATGTTTGCCATTGTTGTTACTGTTAATCCTCTACTGTTAATCCTCCACCTACTATGTATATTCTGTACTATGTCCCTCATTCAGTCTTGCTTGACAACGGTATAAGGATCTATACCAAAATGTCGCTTTTAACAGTAATAAAGAAGTTGTTATCCATAAAATTGTGTCCACCTAATCACAGGTTTGCCTGGTTCATAAATGAGTATTTTACACCGTCATATAGCTGGAATATTGTTGCGTGTGGTTTTACACAACAAACAAGAAAGTATTTAAGAATAATAAGAATTAGAAATTGTTGGCTTGCCTAGAGATCTATATTCATGATATTGTAAAGGGCATGCATGTTACATAAAACACTAGTATTTAGCATGTTCAGGGGCTAGTGGGGATAGAGAGCGTGGGTTTAGGCTCCTTGTGAAGATGAGTGCTCATTAAACAACAAACAAAACAACATGTTAAGAGCATGCATGCTACATGAAACATGTCTTTCAGGTCTGATAGGTAGAGTGTGTGTTTGGCCTTAACGTATGCATGTGTCAAGATCTTTGATTGAGTGACCTGACATGACTCCCCTGACAGGAAGAAGACGTCGCTGTGGCACGGGACTGTGGCCGGCACTCTCTCCACAGGGTGTCCGGGCTACTTCACATCGGGGGCCAACGTCCTGGGAGAGGCCGGCTGGTGGAAACTGACCGACATGAAACCTCCCATGCTTAAAGTTGGTCAGTCATGTTTGATTTAGAAGAGAGTTGTGTGTCTGTCTCTGTCAGTGGAACAATGCATGGTTATCTACAATACGCTCTTGTTTGGTCCATCAGTATAATTAAGGATCTTCATGTTCGATAGAACCATGCCCTTGACTTCATCGTTAATGCTCTGGCTCTTGTTACTGTCATTCTGAGTAAGATCCTGCTCTTACTTGGTGTCAGTGAACATTGTTAACAGACTTATGTTGTTGGTAATGTCGATGTCATCAAACAGTATTTGCTTGCTATCACTAGAACTCTGTTGGTTAGGTTTCTATCTTATACTTTGGTTTGAGCATATTGAGTAGAACATTTTTTTTTCACTTAGGTCATCACTTTTCATGACCCATGAGTGACCTTGTCGTCTAAGTTACTGTATTTTGTTGTGCAGACGCATCTTGCTTTGAATAGTGAGCATGGTGAAAAGACAGTCGTAACAAAGAACATCCTGGTTTGGGTGAACTGTAGACTTATCTTTGACTGATGTCTTATCACCAGACTCAGGACTTCGTCCGGCACGTAAGAAGCATGATCCGACGTCTGCCATTGACCCTGCTGCGGTCATCAAGGTGGAGGGTCTGAGGTCAAGGCGAGGCAAGTCCTCCATACAGGCGGCCATGGAACTCAAGAGCAAGAGGTCAACCTTGACGGTAGGCTGACCTCCAATGAGAAATGTGGAGTAAACTGTTGTTTTTTCAGCTTTCAAGTGTTACTTAGTATTTGATGCCCATGAAGTTCATTCTTAGCCTGGGCCCTGTTCCACAACGTGATCTTAGCGCTAAGTCGATTGTAACTCCCATTCTGTAACACTGACTTACAACAATCGTAGGGCTAAGATCACTTTGAGGAACGGGGCCCAGGTGGTTTAAAATGATACAATTACAACAGGGAATCTGAACACGTATTATGTTTATTGACAACTGATATTTTGGTAACCCAATCTGATGCGGCACCAATATAGCATCATGATTGAAGCAGCATGTTATAAAACAATGGATTACATCATATAATAGCTTCCATGAAAACTATGAACAGTGTAGTTAGTAGGAGTGAGTGAGTGAGTATGGTTTTATGCTGCTTTAAGCAATATTCCAGTAATATCACGGCGGGGGACACCAGAAATGGGCTTCACCCATTGTACCCATGTCGGGGATCGAACCCGGGTCTTCGGCGTGATGAGCGAACGCTTTTTGACACAAGGCTACCCGACCGCCCCGTAGTTAGTAGGATGCAGAGAAAATAACCTCAAGTGCACGTTAACCATGTTTGTAGCCAATCAGATTCACTAAAAATTCCAATTCATTATGTCGTTACTGTTAGGTTAGTATCCACCAACTTATTTCTTTACGAAAGTACTGGGAGATCACTGTGTCCTGTTATGTAATGTCTGTTAAATTGTAATAGTTTCCTCCTGAAAACCAATTGGATGCACTGATCAATTAGTCCAATATTTTCCAACCAGGAAGCCAAAGAGATCCGTAAAGCTAAAGCCAGCTGCAAGACACCAGAGTCAACGCCACCAAGACCATCTTCTTCAGGCACATCCAGTTCTACCTCACATAAAACAGCTGCCTCGCCAGCTGCCACATCTCCTCTCCCAGACGTGGAGACCTTCGGACTCTTCCAACACGACAATTTTCATAGCAAAGACAATATGAAGACTAAAATGTCTGACACCATGAAAAACACAACAGCTTCTGATGTTGGATCGAAACGATCCAAGAAGTTGTCAGACTGTGTGGTTAAGCAGGAAACTGTGGACACCAGTTACACAAGTACCGAGGGCAAGAGCGTTGCCATGGTTACTGTGAAGGAAGAGCCTCCTGATTCCGAGAGCAGCTTGGCGTCTGCTTCCTTCCAGTCCACCTTCAGTTGGTCCATCAAAGCGGAGGCAGACGAGGACAGTCAGTTCTCCCGCTCCAGCAGCCACATGTGGTTCACGGACAAGGATACCAAGGCTCCAGGTGATCATTACAATAAGCACCCGTGAAGATCCGGGGTAGAACATGTCCTCAGCAACCCATGCTTGCCGTAAAAGGCGACAGTCAGGCTCGCAGACTGTGTTGATGCATGTCATCGTATCCCAATAGCATGGATTGATGCTCATGATGTCAATCATTGGATTGTCTGGTCCAGACTCGATTATTTACAGACCACCGTCATATAGCTAAAATATTGCTGAGTGCGGCGATAAACAACAAACAAACTAACATTACAATATATCATTTTAGTGAAACCTTCTTAACTTGAACAACCGCCTCCATGGTGTAGTGGATAGAGCGCCTCTCCAGGTAGTTGAAGGTCAGTGGTTTGATCCCCTTGTGGAATTAAAACAAAAAGATGACAAAAGATACCACGTGTTACCCAGGCTGGCGCTTGCCTTCAGGAGGATAACACAAACTGGTCAGCACGGAGTCAGTATACCGTGTCTAAGTGGAGTATCCAGGGGTATCCAACTGCGGCATGGTATTTCAGTGGGCTAGCACTATTAAACCAGCATAACTCCAGACTAGGACAAGCAGCCCTACACACACTTACATGCACGCTGCTATATAAATGAAATATGATCTTAAACGCGACGTTAAGTCCCTTTTCACCTCACTTCCTTACTTGAACAGCATTTATTCAATATGTAAGTTTTGGTGATGTAAGCTGAAGGTACTCGCTAATATTGGCATGCTGGAACCATAGATAACTATGGTTTTCAATGGTTCTGGTAACTTCAAGTACACAAGGTAGTACTGAAGTCAAGTAGCACTGAAGTCAAGTAGCAATATAGGTGATTGAAAACAATGCGTCAACTTATCCAGAATTCTTATCCAACACATGTTATATATACCATTGACACATAGCCATAGAAAACAAAACGTGAAAATGGATATTTACATATTATTATTATTGTTGTTCTTATTGTTCTTGTTCTTGTTCTTGTTCTTCATCATCATCATCATCATCATCATCATCATCATCATCATCATCATCATCTTATAATTAACTAGATCAATCATCTTGTCAATGGGCTTATGCTCAGGGTTGAACTGGACATAAATTGGCCAGCTCATTTTACATTGCTAACATTCACTCAAGTTTCCCATTGATGTTAGACCTGCCAAGGAAAAAAACCTTAACTTTCAAATGTGTTGAATATTTCCAGATACCATGCCAGAGTTGTTTCTGAATGATGACTCTGACAGTGACCTTGAGATTGACCCAGGAAGAATGTCCCCTCCGACTGCGATGTGGTCTGCCGGCTTCAGAGCGTCTCCCTCGGTGCAAGATATCCTGTCTTCCATAGATGGTAAGTAAAGTACCAGTGTTCAGTCCTAACTCAATATATAACTATCGGTTTGTCCATCAATCTGTAATTATTTAGTTCTCGAGCTCAACATTTTTAGTATATAAACATTTATCCCTTGAATTGGATAAAACTATCGGTTTGTCCGTCATTATTATTTAGTTTCTTGAGCTCTTAAAAGCATACTCAAATATTCCATATTTCTTGAGTTTGGAGATATGACATCCTATGATGACCTTGTATCCCTATGAGCTAGGTCAGATCTACAAATTACCATGAGCTGTAAGTTGGATCTGCTCCAATCTCATTATTTCAGACAATTCCCGACTGTCGGAAGACTCCACTTTGACCCACCCAGGTTCCAAGCCAGCAGTTATCAGTATCAAATCGGAGACGGAAACCCCTGGCAAGTCTGATAACGAGGCTGAGCTGGAGGGGGAGGAGGAGTCCGAGGAGTCTGACAGGGACGATTCCTCATTTCACAAGAAGAGGAGACTGGATGGAGGAGAGGATGAGAAGCCCGAGGAACCTCCTCCACCAATGTAAGGAATACTGCGTGTGGGTCAATGTAGACTGGAAGCAGTCTATGTTTCCTATTCTAAATTAAAAAGTAAAATATTTCAAGGTAATTTTTATTCCTCACACTTGGTGTGTTCTGATTGCATGAAAATCTCTTGAAATATTTTCAAACTATTTTCAAATTTTGTAAAATAATATTTGCATTTTGTTTGCTTGTGTTGGGTTATTTGATACATTATTTACATGATAATATGTAAAATGAAGACTGCTACAGTCTAGGGTGGGTGTTGAGGACGGAGACAAGTAGGGGTACAGTTCCATGTAGTTGGGGGGAAGTTTGGCAAGATATGTCTTGAGTTTAGGACTTGAGTTCTTCGGGAGGACAGAGCTTCAGATAAGCAGCGTATTTGCGTAAAATACCCCCCCCCAAAAAAAATATTTGAAACCTTATTACTTTCAATTAATTTGCTTACAGAAACGCATGAATTAAATTAAAAACTCAAATGTATAAAAACAGCACGTGTAAATACCCAATATAGCTTTTTCAGCATGCGTACAAAGGAGCTAATTTCGAAACATAAATACGAGCTAATTTACTTACCAAGCCAAGCCTATATATTTAGAACAGTTATATAAATCTAAAACATTATTTAATTTTCTTAAAATCTTAAAATGTTCATTAATTTTGGGAAAACTCAATAGAGTGAAGAATAGATGAGTGAAAAAATATTGGTTACCCAACGAAAACTGTAATAACCCAATTGAAATAGAAACGCTAGAGTGAAAACTCAATTGCTCAAAAAGTTATCTGGAGTGCTGGGAGAAGTTTGCCTCGAAAGATCTTGAGTTTAGGATTTGAGTACTTAGGTAGAAGTTTGGCTCAATAGATCTTGAGTCGAGTACTTTAGTTCCAAAGGAGAAGATTTTCTTTATAGGTCTTGAGACAACAGCAGTAGGTCTCAAGTCAAGGATTTGAGTAGTGGAGAAGATTGGCTCTATACGCCTTGAGGGGCGGTCGGGTAGCCTAGTGGTTAAAGCATTCGCTCATCACGCCGAAGACCCGGGTTCAATTCCCGACATGGGTACAATGTGTGAAGCCCATTTCTGGTGTCCCCTGCTGTGATTCTTGTGATCTCAAATTGCTTGCTATTGATTTTCATTACCATATTACCAACCAATCAAATGTTGAGATAAAGAAACAGGAAACGGGTAAGGGAGGTAAATCGTCTTGCTAATACTAAAGCAACTGCGAGTTGTAATGAACGTAAAGACATCCTTCCCTCTCGGACCGCCTCCGTGGTCTAGTGATGGAGCGTCCGCCTGGAGAGCGAAAGGTCCAGGGTTCGATCCCTGGCCGCGTCATACCAAAAGACGTTAAAAGATGGTACTTGTTGTTACCCTGTCTGGCACTCGGCATTTAGGGGCTAAAACAAGGACTGGTCGGCTCAGAGTCAGTATACTGTGTCTGAGTGGGATATTCATGTTAAACTGCGGCATGGTATCTCAGTGAGCTAGCGCTATAAATCGGCATCAGTCCAGACTACTACAAGCAGCCACACAAAGACACACACATACATGCACGTCGCTATATAAGTGCAATAATCTTGGACGCGACGTTAAACCCCATTTCACCTCACCTCACCAAACTCTCTTTTAATCAATGGGACTGGCCACCATGTTGTTGACACCGCCAACCCAACACTGAGGCTGGTTTCTAACTCGCATTTGGTGGGGAAATCAGGGGCAGGTAATTTGAGAATGAGCGAACCACGGGTATGGATCCAGAGGTTAGGGTAAGTTAGCCGAAATGAGAGCCTTGGAGATAAAGAGGTTGCCTGATCTATTTTGCCTGCTTTCACCATGACAGTTACGCCCCGATGAGTCTGTACGATGAGATCCAGCTCCTGAAGAAACTAAACATGGTGGCTGAGAAGATGACATTGGAACCCCAACTGAACCGATTCCGCAGGAAACTGATTGTCAGACAGGTGCCAGCATCCTTCACTTACCATATATTGTTGTGTTAAAGGCGAGTTTTTCGTACCTAGAATTAGGGGGCTTTCAAGGGGGGTCGTCTTTCAGCAGGGTTAAGAGTTTTGATGGTTTTTTTCCGCAACACAAAGACATTACTTTGTTTGTAGTTTTACATCAAGTTTTTGCGAGCCTGGGAGCATCTACGGTGATTGGTCAAATTGTTCCATGCGAAAAAATATCCGGCAATAGTGATCAGCTGTACCAAAGTGCTACGCTTATGGTATATTAATTTATTATACCCCCGACCTTTTAGGTCGGGGGTATATAGTTATACCAAGGTTCTGTCAGTCCGTCCGCCCATCCGTCCGTAAACTTTGGCCGCACAATTTCTCTTAAACTATTCAGTGGATTCATCTCAAACTTAGTACATATAATCTGTGTCATATGGAAGGGTGCAGTCAAAAGGAAAATTTTTTTTTAATAATTTTCCATTTTTTTATGAATTTTTCAAACCCTAACCCTATCCATTATGTAATTTGAAACTACTGACACCCTAGGCGGGTCAGGGGTATTAGTGAGCCACTCTCACTTTTGCCCTTGTTTCAAATATATATAGTGAAGCTGCAACTAAAATAACATGATATTGGAATAAATTATTCCTGATAAGATAATAGTTTCAGATACAATTCATACAATTATTGTGTCAAAATTCTTTTAAGTTATATTATTGGGTAATTTTTAAATGAATCACTGGTATATTCCGAGAAATGTGTGTACAGCTGATTGGTGCTTCCAGCTTAGTTTACGAGACAATACACATGGTAATCTTAATCTCTGCATATAATACAATGTATATCAGAACAGGGAATACAATTTAATCGGTACATCACCATGTCAAGGGATGTTTTATCTCAAATTTCAAATTTGTATTGATCAAGTTTAAATTGTTATGATCTGTTCGTTTCCCTGTATTTGACGATGTAATTTTTTTCTGCAGAAAACAAACATGTTTTTATTGCAAAATGAGGGATTGTGTATGCGCAGGTGACATGCTTCATTCCGATTCGTTTTATAGACGGGGTAAATAAATTAGCATCGATTTTGAAGGCTTGTACAGGAGGGCTGCCTTTTACGTGGGGTTGCTTTATAGACAACGATATACGGTATATCCTGATTCAGTCTCTATGATTGACAATTACAAGCGTGCACCCTAACATCCCCCTTGGATATGCCCACTGCGTCATGGTTTTAGTGACCATGGTAACAGTACAAAAATTACGAAAATGTAAGAAAAGGGATAAGTCTATTTTAACGATGATTAATATTTCTTTGTGGCGGTGGGATAACCTTGTGGTTAAAGTGTTCACTCGTCACACATTGGTACAATGTATGAAGCCCATTTTTGTTGTCCCTTCCTTGATATTGCTGGAATATTGCATAAAACTATACTGATTTACTCTTCAACCTTTTCAACAGCTGAAGAGGGAGAGGGGTATGCCTGTGTTTGACCTTGACCTTGAAATGAAGAAGATAACTCAGCAGGACTTCCGGCAGCTGCAGGACATGGATGTAAGTCTGGGAACAACGCTGTCGGGAGGAGAGCCTTCAGCACAATCATCAGGCCATGATCCACACACCATCACCACACCAACCCACTTGCAACCACCATGTGACATGATCCACTCTCCACCATCTTTACATGATCCATCAGAGCCCTTTTGAGAAGGATCAACACACTGTAACCATGTGACAGGATCCACTCTCCACCATCTTCACATGATCCATCCGACCCTTTTTGAGAAGGATCAACACACTGTAACCATGTTACATGATCCACTCTGCACCATCTTCACATGATCCATCCGACCCCTTTTGAGAAGGATCAACACACTGTAACCATGTTACATGATCCACTCTGCACCATCTTCACATGATCCATCCGACCCCTTTTGAGAAGGATCAACACACTGTAACCATGTTACATGATCCACTCTCCACCATCTTCACATGATCCATCCGACCCCTTTTGAGAAGGATCAACACACTGTAACCATGTGACATGATCCACTCTCCACCATCTTCACATGATCCATCCGACCCCATGTGACATGAATATTAATATTTTTATTTTATTATATGGCCTTCAGCAACCCATGCTTGCCGTAAAAGGTGACTATGCTTGTCATAAAAGGCGACTAACGTGATCGGATGGTCAGGCTTGGTTGATGCATGTCATTGATCCCAATTGCGTGGATTGATGCTCATGATATCGATCACTGGATTGTCTGGTCCAGACTCGATTATTTACAGACCGCCGTCATACAGCTGGAATATTGCTGAGTGCGGCGTTAAACAACAAACACCAACAATTATTATATGGCACTGTACTCCATGCATAAGCATGCTCTAAGCGCTTAGATATTATTACCACGGTCAATGGATCAGTGCGCACTCAACTATCATTCTCAGCTCCCTGGGGAGTATACAACCAGAGCTGCCTGTGAGGCGCTAGAAGGTTATCCACGTTGCCATCTCATCCTACCGGGTATCCATTCACTGCTGGGTGTACAGAGGCACATTTCAAACAAGTCACTTGCCCAAGGAGACACCACATGTTACATGTGTTTCAGTGTCACTGTGGGGCAGGACCGAGGCACTAAAAAGTCTCACAAGCCCAGCTGGCGAAGTCATCACCCATCCAAGGATGCTTGACTTCGCCTGATTTGTGACATGTGCGCTGTACGCAGGACCACGCACCACCACCACATCACATCACATACTCCTTGACATGAAAATGACTCCACACCAAATGACCTCACATCACATAGCGGAACTTAAAACGTTTTGATTGCCGTACAACGAATTGTTTTTCGACGACATATTTTAAAAGCAAGAAAATGTGAACAATTCAGAGATACTCTTTAATAGCGACAGTTTCATTGTTGCCAAGATTCGGAGGTTTTTACAAATTCATTTTTCTGAACCTGTTGCAGGATGGATTTGGTCCGAGGTCACAAATGAGATCGTTGATGAAACCAAGGGGAGCTGATCTCCGCATTCTGGACAGGTTCCAGGTGAGTGTTTGTCTCCATTATTCATAAGATTGGAGTAGCCTAGTGGGTAAAGTGTTTGTTCATCCAATCATGTGGCGGTCGGGTAGCCTAGTGGGTAAAGTGTTTGTTCATCCAATCAGGGGGCGGTCGGGTAGCCTATTGGTTAAAGCATTCGCTCGTCACGCCGAAGACCCGGGTTTGAATCCCGACATGGGTACAATGTGTGAAGCCCATTTCTGGTGTGCCCCGCTGTGATATTGCTGGAATATTGCTAAAAGCGGTGTAAAACCATACTCACTCACTCATCCAATCAGTGTGCGAAGCCTGGTGTACCCTGCTGTTGGGATATTGATGCTGTACTCACTGGTTTGTTTGTTTGTTTGTTTGTTTATTTAACGCTGCACTCAGCAATATTCCAGCTATATGACGGCGGTCTGTAAATAATCGAGTCTGGACCAGACAATCCAGTGATTGATATCATGAGCATCGACCCACGCATTTGGGATCAATGACATGCATCAACCAAGTCAGCGAGCCTGACCACCCGATCCTGTTAGTCGCCTAATTACTCACTGGTAATCACATCAAATCATTATTGTTGTTAAACTTGTTGTTGCAAATTTAAGATGTTGTGAAGTGTTCCATTATGTTCAGGGAAAAAAAACGTATTTCGTAGTCCCAAATCATGTCCATCATTTGTTAGTTGCACGTTTATATGAAATGTGGTGGGGAAGGGGGGCCCAGTCATCTAAGGCATTGGAATTTGCTGTGCAGAGTTGCAGCCTTTAGGCACTCCAGTCCGGGTTTGAATCCCATATTCACCCTGCTCATGTTTCAAGGTTTGTCAGCCTACAAATGTTTGTGGTAAACGTCTAAGCTGTGCATCACGTTCTTCCCGTGATATAACTGAAATACTGTTCAAGGCAGTGCTCATGTTTCAAGGTTTGTCAGCCTACAAATGTTTGTGGTAAACATCTAAGCATTGCATCACATTCTTCCCGTGATATAACTGAAATACTGTTCAAGGCAGTGTTATACACAACTTCCTCATTCACTCACATGAAATGTTTATTTATTACTGCAAGGTTGTATGTTCCAGTGCAATCCTATGAGATCCAAGGCTTCGTCACAGCATTTCTCATCATTCATGAACAGACTGGTCGGCGTGGACGATGATCAGCTCCAGTGTATTACAAGTCCCTACACCACAAGGTAACATTATCAACTGTTGGTGGAGTCGGCTTAATCTTACCACTGTAGAAATGAATTGTAGAGACGAATTGAATATTTGGGGGTAGAGTTGGTCTTTGGCCGTAAAAGGTGACTATGCTTGTCGTAAGAGGCGACTAACAGGATCGGATGGTCAGGCTCGCTGACTTGGTTGATGCATCTCATGATATTCCAATTGCGTGGATTGATGCAAACAAACAAACTAAACGAATTGAACCCAAGTACACTGTGGTTGACCAAAGTGTGTATTCAGGGTAGAGTAGGGCACCAGTACTCCACAGTTGATCTGTGTGTGTGGTGCAGGGAACCAGTACACTGTGGTTGACCCAAGTGTGTATTCAGGGTAGAGTAGGGCACTAGTACTCCACAGTTGATCTGTGTGTGTGTGTGTGGTGCAGGGAACCTTTACACTGTGGTTGACCCAAGTGTGTATTCAGGGTAGAGTAGGGCACCAGTACTCCACAGTTGATCTGTGTGTGTGGTGCAGGGAACCAGTACACTATGGTTGGTCCAAGTGTGTATTCAGGGTAGAGTAGGGCACTAGTACTCCACAGTTGATCTGTGTGTGTGTGTGTGGTGCAGGGAACCTTTACACTGTGGTTGACCCAAGTGTGTATTCAGGGTAGAGTAGGGCACTAGTACTCCACAGTTGATCTGTGTGTGTGTGTGGTGCAGGGAACCAGTACACTGTGGTTGACCCAAGTGTGTGTTCAGGGTAGAGTAGGGCACCAGTACTCCACAGTTGATCTGTGTGTGTGTGTGGTGCAGGGAACCAGTACACTGTGGTTGACCCAAGTGTGTATTCAGGGTAGAGTAGGGCACCTGTACTCCACAGTTGATCTGTGTGTGTGGTGCAGGGAACCAGTACACTGTGGTTGATCCAAGTGTGTATTCAGGGTAGAGTAGGGCACTAGTACTCCACAGTTGATCTGTGTGTGTGTGTGGTGCAGGGAACCAGTACACTGTGGTTGACCCAAGTGTGTATTCAGGGTAGAGTAGGGCACCAGTACTCCACAGTTGATCTGTGTGTGGTACAGGGAACCAGTACACTGTGGTTGACCCAAGTGTGTATTCAGGGTAGAGTAGGGCACCTGTACTCCACAGTTGATCTGTGTGTGTGTGTGGTGCAGGGAACCAGTACACTGTGGTTGACCCAAGTGTGTATTCAGGGTAGAGTAGGGCACCTGTACTCCACAGTTGATCTGTGTGTGTGTGTGGTGCAGGGAACCAGTACACTGTGGTTGACCCAAGTGTGTATTCAGGGTAGAGTAGGGCACCAGTACTCCACAGTTGATCTGTGTGTGTGTGTGGTGCAGGGAACCAGTACACTGTGGTTGACCCAAGTGTGTATTCAGGGTAGAGTAGGGCACTAGTACTCCACAGTTGATCTGTGTGTGGTGCAGGGAACCAGTACACTGTGGTTGACCCAAGTGTGTATTCAGGGTAGAGTAGGGCACTAGTACTCCACAGTTGATCTGTGTGTGGTGCAGGGAACCAGTACACTGTGATTGACCCAAGTGTGTATTCAGGGTAGAGTAGGGCACTAGTAGTCCACAGTTGATCTGTGTGTGTGGTGCAGGGAACCAGTACACTGTGGTTGACCCAAGTGTGTATTCAGGGTAGAGTAGGGCACCAGTACTCCACAGTTGATCTGTGTGTGTGTGTGGTGCAGGGAACCAGTACACTGTGGTTGACCCAAGTGTGTATTCTGTGTAGAGTAGGGCACCTGTACTCCACAGTTGATCTGTGTGTGGTGCAGGGAACCAGTACACTGTGGTTGACCCAAGTGTGTATTCAGGGTAGAGTAGGGCACTAGTACTCCACAGTTGATCTGTGTGTGGTACAGGGAACCAGTACACTGTGGTTGACCCAAGTGTGTATTCAGGGTAGAGTAGGGCACTTGTACTCCACAGTTGATCTCTGTGTGTGTGGTGCAGGGAACCAGTACACTGTGGTTGACCCAAGTGTGTATTCAGAGTAGAGTAGGGCACCAGTACTCCACAGTTGATCTGTGTGTGTGTGTGGTGCAGGGAACCAGTACACTGTGGTTGACCCAAGTGTGTATTCAGGGTAGAGTAGGGCACTAGTACTCCACAGTTGATCTGTGTGTGTGTGGTGCAGGGAACCAGTACACTGTGGTTGACCCAAGTGTGTATTCAGGGTAGAGTAGGGCACCAGTACTCCACAGTTGATCTGTGTGTGTGTGTGTGGTGCAGGGAACCAGTACACTGTGGTTGACCCAAGTGTGTATTCAGGGTAGAGTAGGGCACCAGTACTCCACAGTTGATCTGTGTGTGTGTGTGTGTGTGTGGTGCAGGGAACCAGTACACTGTGGTTGACCCAAGTGTGTATTCAGGGTAGAGTAGGGCACCAGTACTCCACAGTTGATCTGTGTGTGTGTGGTGCAGGGAACCAGTACACTGTGGTTGACCCAAGTGTGTATTCAGGGTAGAGTAGGGCACCAGTACTCCACAGTTGATCTGTGTGTGGTGCAGGGAACCAGTACACTGTGGTTGACCCAAGTGTGTATTCAGGGTAGAGTAGGGCACTAGTAGTCCACAGTTGATCTGTGTCTGTGGTGCAGGGAACCAGTACACTGTGGTTGACCCAAGTGTGTATTCAGGGTAGAGTAGGGCACTAGTACTCCGCAGTTGATGTGTGTGTGTGTGGTGCAGGGAACCAGTACACATGGTTGACCCAAGTGTGTATTCAGGGTAGAGTAGGGCACCAGTACTCCACAGTTGATCTGTGTGTGTGTGTGTGTGTGGTGCAGGGAACCAGTACACTGTGGTTGACCCAAGTGTGTATTCAGGGTAGAGTAGGGCACCAGTACTCCACAGTTGATCTGTGTGTGTGTGTGTGGTGCAGGGAACCAGTACACTGTGGTTGACCCAAGTGTGTATTCAGGGTAGAGTAGGGCACCAGTACTCCACAGTTGATCTGTGTGTGTGTGTGTGGTGCAGGGAACCAGTACACTGTGGTTGACCCAAGTGTGTATTCAGGGTAGAGTAGGGCACCAGTACTCCACAGTTGATCTCTGTGTGTGTGGTGCAGGGAACCAGTACACTGTGGTTGACCCAAGTGTGTATTCAGGGTAGAGTAGGGCACCAGTACTCCACAGTTGATCTGTGTGTGTGGTGCAGGGACTAGTACACTGTGGTTGACCCAAGTGTGTATTCAGGGTAGAGTAGGGCACTAGTACTCCACAGTTGATCTGTGTGTGTGTGGTGCAGGGAACCAGTACACTGTGGTTGACCCAAGTGTGTATTCAGGGTAGAGTAGGGCACCAGTACTCCACAGTTGATCTGTGTGTGTGGTGCAGGGACTAGTACACTGTGGTTGACCCAAGTGTGTATTCAGGGTAGAGTAGGGCACTAGTACTCCACAGTTGATCTGTGTGTGTGTGGTGCAGGGAACCAGTACACTGTGGTTGACCCAAGTGTGTATTCAGGGTAGAGTAGGGCACTAGTACTCCACAGTTGATCTGTGTGTGTGTGGTGCAGGGAACCAGTACACTGTGGTTGACCCAAGTGTGTATTCAGGGTAGAGTAGGGCACTAGTACTCCACAGTTGATCTGTGTGTGTGTGGTGCAGGGAACCAGTACACTGTGGTTGACCCAAGTGTGTATTCAGGGTAGAGTAGGGCACTAGTACTCCACAGTTGATCTGTGTGTGTGTGTGGTGCAGGGAACCAGTACACTGTGGTTGACCCAAGTGTGTATTCAGGGTAGAGTAGGGCACCAGTACTCCATAGTTGATCTGTGTGTGTGTGTGTGGTGCAGGGAACCAGTACACTGTGGTTGACCCAAGTGTGTATTCAGGGTAGAGTAGGGCACCAGTACTCCACAGTTGATCTGTGTCTGTGGTGCAGGGAACCAGTACACTGTGGTTGACCCAAGTGTGTATTCAGGGTAGAGTAGGGCACCAGTACTCCACAGTTGATGTGTGTGTGTGTGTGTGTGTGTGTGTGGTGTAGGGCACAAGTACACTGTGGTTGACCCAAGTGTGTATTCAGGGTAGAGTAGGGCACCAGTACTCCACAGTTGATCTGTGTGTGGTGCAGGGAACCAGTACACTGTGGTTGACCCAAGTGTGTATTCAGGGTAGAGTAGGGCACCAGTACTCCACAGTTGATCTGTGTGTGTGTGTGTGTCTGGTGCAGGGAACCAGTACACTGTGGTTGACCCAAGTGTGTATTCAGGGTAGAGTAGGGCACCAGTACTCCACAGTTGATCTCTGTGTGTGTGTGTGTGTGGTGCAGGGAACCAGTACACTGTGGTTGACCCAAGTGTGTATTCAGGGTAGAGTAGGGCACCAGTACTCCACAGTTGATCTGTGTGTGTGGTGCAGGGACTAGTACACTGTGGTTGACCCAAGTGTGTATTCAGGGTAGAGGAGGGCACTAGTACTCCACAGTTGATCTGTGTGTGTGGTGCAGGGAACCAGTACACTGTGGTTGACCCAAGTGTGTATTCAGGGTAGAGTAGGGCACCAGTACTCCACAGTTGATCTGTGTGTGTGTGTGTGGTGCAGGGAACCAGTACACTGTGGTTGACCCAAGTGTGTATTCAGGGTAGAGTAGGGCACCAGTACTCCACAGTTGATCTGTGTGTGTGGTGCAGGGACTAGTACACTGTGGTTGACCCAAGTGTGTATTCAGGGTAGAGGAGGGCACTAGTACTCCACAGTTGATCTGTGTGTGTGGTGCAGGGAACCAGTACACTGTGGTTGACCCAAGTGTGTATTCAGGGTAGAGTAGGGCACCAGTACTCCACAGTTGATCTGTGTGTGTGTGTGTGGTGCAGGGAACCAGTACACTGTGGTTGACCCAAGTGTGTATTCAGGGTAGAGTAGGGCACCAGTACTCCACAGTTGATGTGTGTGTGTGTGTGTGTGTGTGTGGTGCAGGGAACCAGTACACTGTGGTTGACCCAAGTGTGTATTCAGGGTAGAGTAGGGCACTAGTACTCCACAGTTGATCTGTGTGTGTGTGTGTGTGTGGTGCAGGGAACCAGTACACTATGGTTGGTCCAAGTGTGTATTCAGGGTAGAGTAGGGCACTAGTACTCCACAGTTGATCTGTGTGTGTGTGTGTGGTGCAGGGAACCTTTACACTGTGGTTGACCCAAGTGTGTATTCAGGGTAGAGTAGGGCACTAGTACTCCACAGTTGATCTGTGTGTGTGTGTGGTGCAGGGAACCAGTACACTGTGGTTGACCCAAGTGTGTGTTCAGGGTAGAGTAGGGCACCAGTACTCCACAGTTGATCTGTGTGTGTGTGTGGTGCAGGGAACCAGTACACTGTGGTTGACCCAAGTGTGTATTCAGGGTAGAGTAGGGCACCTGTACTCCACAGTTGATCTGTGTGTGTGGTGCAGGGAACCAGTACACTGTGGTTGATCCAAGTGTGTATTCAGGGTAGAGTAGGGCACTAGTACTCCACAGTTGATCTGTGTGTGTGTGTGGTGCAGGGAACCAGTACACTGTGGTTGACCCAAGTGTGTATTCAGGGTAGAGTAGGGCACCAGTACTCCACAGTTGATCTGTGTGTGGTACAGGGAACCAGTACACTGTGGTTGACCCAAGTGTGTATTCAGGGTAGAGTAGGGCACCTGTACTCCACAGTTGATCTGTGTGTGTGTGTGGTGCAGGGAACCAGTACACTGTGGTTGACCCAAGTGTGTATTCAGGGTAGAGTAGGGCACCTGTACTCCACAGTTGATCTGTGTGTGTGTGTGGTGCAGGGAACCAGTACACTGTGGTTGACCCAAGTGTGTATTCAGGGTAGAGTAGGGCACCAGTACTCCACAGTTGATCTGTGTGTGTGTGTGGTGCAGGGAACCAGTACACTGTGGTTGACCCAAGTGTGTATTCAGGGTAGAGTAGGGCACTAGTACTCCACAGTTGATCTGTGTGTGGTGCAGGGAACCAGTACACTGTGGTTGACCCAAGTGTGTATTCAGGGTAGAGTAGGGCACTAGTACTCCACAGTTGATCTATGTGTGGTGCAGGGAACCAGTACACTGTGATTGACCCAAGTGTGTATTCAGGGTAGAGTAGGGCACTAGTAGTCCACAGTTGATCTGTGTGTGTGTGTGGTGCAGGGAACCAGTACACTGTGGTTGACCCAAGTGTGTATTCAGGGTAGAGTAGGGCACTAGTAGTCCACAGTTGATCTGTGTGTGTGTGGTGCAGGGAACCAGTACACTGTGGTTGACCCAAGTGTGTATTCTGTGTAGAGTAGGGCACCTGTACTCCACAGTTGATCTGTGTGTGGTGCAGGGAACCAGTACACTGTGGTTGACCCAAGTGTGTATTCAGGGTAGAGTAGGGCACTAGTACTCCACAGTTGATCTGTGTGTGGTGCAGGGAACCAGTACACTGTGGTTGACCCAAGTGTGTATTCAGGGTAGAGTAGGGCACTTGTACTCCACAGTTGATCTCTGTGTGTGTGGTGCAGGGAACCAGTACACTGTGGTTGACCCAAGTGTGTATTCAGAGTAGAGTAGGGCACCAGTACTCCACAGTTGATCTGTGTGTGTGTGTGGTGCAGGGAACCAGTACACTGTGGTTGACCCAAGTGTGTATTCAGGGTAGAGTAGGGCACTAGTACTCCACAGTTGATCTGTGTGTGTGTGGTGCAGGGAACCAGTACACTGTGGTTGACCCAAGTGTGTATTCAGGGTAGAGTAGGGCACCAGTACTCCACAGTTGATCTGTGTGTGTGTGTGTGGTGCAGGGAACCAGTACACTGTGGTTGACCCAAGTGTGTATTCAGGGTAGAGTAGGGCACCAGTACTCCACAGTTGATCTGTGTGTGTGTGTGTGTGTGTGGTGCAGGGAACCAGTACACTGTGGTTGACCCAAGTGTGTATTCAGGGTAGAGTAGGGCACCAGTACTCCACAGTTGATCTGTGTGTGTGTGGTGCAGGGAACCAGTACACTGTGGTTGACCCAAGTGTGTATTCAGGGTAGAGTAGGGCACCAGTACTCCACAGTTGATCTGTGTGTGGTGCAGGGAACCAGTACACTGTGGTTGACCCAAGTGTGTATTCAGGGTAGAGTAGGGCACTAGTAGTCCACAGTTGATCTGTGTCTGTGGTGCAGGGAACCAGTACACTGTGGTTGACCCAAGTGTGTATTCAGGGTAGAGTAGGGCACTAGTACTCCGCAGTTGATGTGTGTGTGTGTGGTGCAGGGAACCAGTACACATGGTTGACCCAAGTGTGTATTCAGGGTAGAGTAGGGCACCAGTACTCCACAGTTGATCTGTGTGTGTGTGTGTGTGTGTGTGGTGCAGGGAACCAGTACACTGTGGTTGACCCAAGTGTGTATTCAGGGTAGAGTAGGGCACCAGTACTCCACAGTTGATCTGTGTGTGTGTGTGGTGCAGGGAACCAGTACACTGTGGTTGACCCAAGTGTGTATTCAGGGTAGAGTAGGGCACCAGTACTCCACAGTTGATCTCTGTGTGTGTGGTGCAGGGAACCAGTACACTGTGGTTGACCCAAGTGTGTATTCAGGGTAGAGTAGGGCACTAGTACTCCACAGTTGATCTGTGTGTGTGTGGTGCAGGGAACCAGTACACTGTGGTTGACCCAAGTGTGTATTCAGGGTAGAGTAGGGCACCAGTACTCCACAGTTGATCTGTGTGTGTGGTGCAGGGACTAGTACACTGTGGTTGACCCAAGTGTGTATTCAGGGTAGAGTAGGGCACTAGTACTCCACAGTTGATCTGTGTGTGTGTGGTGCAGGGAACCAGTACACTGTGGTTGACCCAAGTGTGTATTCAGGGTAGAGTAGGGCACTAGTACTCCACAGTTGATCTGTGTGTGTGTGTGGTGCAGGGAACCAGTACACTGTGGTTGACCCAAGTGTGTATTCAGGGTAGAGTAGGGCACCAGTACTCCATAGTTGATCTGTGTGTGTGTGTGTGGTGCAGGGAACCAGTACACTGTGGTTGACCCAAGTGTGTATTCAGGGTAGAGTAGGGCACCAGTACTCCACAGTTGATCTGTGTCTGTGGTGCAGGGAACCAGTACACTGTGGTTGACCCAAGTGTGTATTCAGGGTAGAGTAGGGCACCAGTACTCCACAGTTGATGTGTGTGTGTGTGTGTGTGTGTGTGTGGTGTAGGGCACCAGTACACTGTGGTTGACCCAAGTGTGTATTCAGGGTAGAGTAGGGCACCAGTACTCCACAGTTGATCTGTGTGTGGTGCAGGGAACCAGTACACTGTGGTTGACCCAAGTGTGTATTCAGGGTAGAGTAGGGCACCAGTACTCCACAGTTGATCTGTGTGTGTGTGTGTGTCTGGTGCAGGGAACCAGTACACTGTGGTTGACCCAAGTGTGTATTCAGGGTAGAGTAGGGCACCAGTACTCCACAGTTGATCTGTGTGTGTGTGTGTGTGGTGCAGGGAACCAGTACACTGTGGTTGACCCAAGTGTGTATTCAGGGTAGAGTAGGGCACCAGTACTCCACAGTTGATCTGTGTGTGTGGTGCAGGGACTAGTACACTGTGGTTGACCCAAGTGTGTATTCAGGGTAGAGGAGGGCACTAGTACTCCACAGTTGATCTGTGTGTGTGGTGCAGGGAACCAGTACACTGTGGTTGACCCAAGTGTGTATTCAGGGTAGAGTAGGGCACCAGTACTCCACAGTTGATCTGTGTGTGTGGTGCAGGGACTAGTACACTGTGGTTGACCCAAGTGTGTATTCAGGGTAGAGGAGGGCACTAGTACTCCACAGTTGATCTGTGTGTGTGGTGCAGGGAACCAGTACACTGTGGTTGACCCAAGTGTGTATTCAGGGTAGAGTAGGGCACCAGTACTCCACAGTTGATCTGTGTGTGTGTGTGTGGTGCAGGGAACCAGTACACTGTGGTTGACCCAAGTGTGTATTCAGGGTAGAGTAGGGCACCAGTACTCCACAGTTGATCTGTGTGTGTGGTGCAGGGACTAGTACACTGTGGTTGACCCAAGTGTGTATTCAGGGTAGAGGAGGGCACTAGTACTCCACAGTTGATCTGTGTGTGTGGTGCAGGGAACCAGTACACTGTGGTTGACCCAAGTGTGTATTCAGGGTAGAGTAGGGCACCAGTACTCCACAGTTGATCTGTGTGTGTGTGTGTGGTGCAGGGAACCAGTACACTGTGGTTGACCCAAGTGTGTATTCAGGGTAGAGTAGGGCACCAGTACTCCACAGTTGATCTGTGTGTGTGTGTGTGTGTGTGTGTGTGTGGTGCAGGGAACCAGTACACTGTGGTTGACCCAAGTGTGTATTCAGGGTAGAGTAGGGCACTAGTACTCCACAGTTGATCTGTGTGTGTGGTGCAGGGAACCAGTACACTGTGGTTGACCCAAGTGTGTATTCAGGGTAGAGTAGGGCACCAGTACTCCACAGTTGATCTGTGTGTGTGTGTGTGTCTGGTGCAGGGAACCAGTACACTGTGGTTGACCCAAGTGTGTATTCAGGGTAGAGTAGGGCACTAGTACTCCACAGTTGATCTGTGTGTGTGTGTGTGTGGTGCAGGGAACCAGTACACTGTGGTTGACCCAAGTGTGTATTCAGGGTAGAGTAGGGCACCAGTACTCCACAGTTGATCTGTGTCTGTGGTGCAGGGAACCAGTACACTGTGGTTGACCCAAGTGTGTATTCAGGGTAGAGTAGGGCACCAGTACTCCACAGTTGATCTCTGTGTGTGTGTGTGTGTGGTGCAGGGAACCAGTACACTGTGGTTGACCCAAGGTATGTATTCAGGGTAGAGTAGGGCACTAGTACTCCACAGTTGATCTGTGTGTGTGTGTGTGGTGCAGGGAACCAGTACACTGTGGTTGACCCAAGTGTGTATTCAGGGTAGAGTAGGGCACTAGTACTCCACAGTTGATCTGTGTGTGTGGTGCAGGGAACCAGTACACTGTGGTTGACCCAAGTGTGTATTCAGGGTAGAGTAGGGCACTAGTACTCCACAGTTGATCTGTGTGTGTGGTGCAGGGAACCAGTACACTGTGGTTGACCCAAGTGTGTATTCAGGGTAGAGTAGGGCACTAGTACTCCACAGTTGATCTGTGTGTGTGGTGCAGGGAACCAGTACACTGTGGTTGACCCAAGTGTGTATTCAGGGTAGAGTAGGGCACTAGTACTCCACAGTTGATCTGTGTGTGTGGTGCAGGGAACCAGTACACTGTGGTTGACCCAAGTGTGTATTCAGGGTAGAGTAGGGCACCAGTACTCCACAGTTGATCTGTGTGTGGTGCAGGGAACCAGTACACTGTGGTTGACCCAGGTGTGTATTCAGGGTAGAGTGGGGCACCAGTACTCCACAGTTGATCTGTGTGTGTGTGTGTGTGGTGCAGGGAACCAGTACACTGTGGTTGACCCAAGTGTGTATTCAGGGTAGAGTAGGGCACCAGTACTCCACAGTTGATCTGTGTGTGTGGTGCAGGGAACCAGTACACTGTGGTTGACCCAAGTGTGTATTCAGGGTAGAGTAGGGCACCAGTACTCCACAGTTGATCTGTGTGTGTGTGTGTGGTGCAGGGAACCAGTACACTGTGGTTGACCCAAGTGTGTATTCAGGGTAGAGTAGGGCACCAGTACTCCACAGTTGATGTGTGTGTGTGTGTGTGTGTGTGGTGCAGGGAACCAGTACACTGTGGTTGACCCAAGTGTGTATTCAGGGTAGAGTAGGGCACTAGTACTCCACAGTTGATCTGTGTGTGTGTGTGTGTGTGTGTGGTGCAGGGAACCAGTACACTGTGGTTGACCCAAGTGTGTATTCAGGGTAGAGTAGGGCACTAGTACTCCACAGTTGATCTGTGTGTGTGGTGCAGGGAACCAGTACACTGTGGTTGACCCAAGTGTGTATTCAGGGTAGAGTAGGGCACCAGTACTCCACAGTTGATCTGTGTGTGTGTGTGTGTCTGGTGCAGGGAACCAGTACACTGTGGTTGACCCAAGTGTGTATTCAGGGTAGAGTAGGGCACTAGTACTCCACAGTTGATCTGTGTGTGTGTGTGTGTGGTGCAGGGAACCAGTACACTGTGGTTGACCCAAGTGTGTATTCAGGGTAGAGTAGGGCACCAGTACTCCACAGTTGATCTGTGTCTGTGGTGCAGGGAACCAGTACACTGTGGTTGACCCAAGTGTGTATTCAGGGTAGAGTAGGGCACCAGTACTCCACAGTTGATCTCTGTGTGTGTGTGTGTGTGGTGCAGGGAACCAGTACACTGTGGTTGACCCAAGTGTGTATTCAGGGTAGAGTAGGGCACTAGTACTCCACAGTTGATCTGTGTGTGTGTGTGTGGTGCAGGGAACCAGTACACTGTGGTTGACCCAAGTGTGTATTCAGGGTAGAGTAGGGCACTAGTACTCCACAGTTGATCTGTGTGTGTGGTGCAGGGAACCAGTACACTGTGGTTGACCCAAGTGTGTATTCAGGGTAGAGTAGGGCACTAGTACTCCACAGTTGATCTGTGTGTGTGGTGCAGGGAACCAGTACACTGTGGTTGACCCAAGTGTGTATTCAGGGTAGAGTAGGGCACTAGTACTCCACAGTTGATCTGTGTGTGTGGTGCAGGGAACCAGTACACTGTGGTTGACCCAAGTGTGTATTCAGGGTAGAGTAGGGCACTAGTACTCCACAGTTGATCTGTGTGTGTGGTGCAGGGAACCAGTACACTGTGGTTGACCCAAGTGTGTATTCAGGGTAGAGTAGGGCACCAGTACTCCACAGTTGATCTGTGTGTGGTGCAGGGAACCAGTACACTGTGGTTGACCCAGGTGTGTATTCAGGGTAGAGTGGGGCACCAGTACTCCACAGTTGATCTGTGTGTGTGTGTGTGGTGCAGGGAACCAGTACACTGTGGTTGACCCAAGTGTGTATTCAGGGTAGAGTAGGGCACCAGTACTCCACAGTTGATCTGTGTGTGTGGTGCAGGGAACCAGTACACTGTGGTTGACCCAAGTGTGTATTCAGGGTAGAGTAGGGCACTAGTACTCCACAGTTGATCTGTGTGTGTGGTGCAGGGAACCAGTACACTGTGGTTGACCCAAGTGTGTATTCAGGGTAGAGTAGGGCACCAGTACTCCACAGATGATCTGTGTGTGTGTGTGTGTGTGTGGTGCAGGGAACCAGTACACTGTGGTTGACCCAAGTGTGTATTCAGGGTAGAGTAGGGCACTAGTACTCCACAGTTGATCTGTGTGTGTGTGTGTGTGGTGCAGGGAACCAGTACACTGTGGTTGACCCAAGTGTGTATTCAGGGTAGAGTAGGGCACCAGTACTCCAGCAGTTGATCTGTGTCTGTGGTGCAGGGAACCAGTACACTGTGGTTGACCCAAGTGTGTATTCAGGGTAGAGTAGGGCACCAGTACTCCACAGTTGATCTGTGTGTGTGTGTGTGTGTGTGGTGCAGGGAACCAGTACACTGTGGTTGACCCAAGTGTGTATTCAGGGTAGAGTAGGGCACTAGTACTCCACAGTTGATCTGTGTGTGTGGTGCAGGGAACCAGTACACTGTGGTTGACCCAAGTGTGTATTCAGGGTAGAGTAGGGCACCAGTACTCCACAGTTGATCTGTGTGTGTGTGTGTGGTGCAGGGAACCAGTACACTGTGGTTGACCCAAGTGTGTATTCAGGGTAGAGTAGGGCACCAGTACTCCACAGTTGATCTGTGTGTGTGGTGCAGGGAACCAGTACACTGTGGTTGACCCAAGTGTGTATTCAGGGTAGAGTAGGGCACCAGTACTCCACAGTTGATCTGTGTGTGTGGTGCAGGGAACCAGTACACTGTGGTTGACCCAAGTGTGTATTCAGGGTACAGTTGGGCACTAGTACTCCACAGTTGATCTGTGCGTGTGGTGCAGGGAACCAGTACACTGTGGTTGACCCAAGTGTGTATTCAGGGTAGAGTAGGGCACCAGTACTCCACAGTTGATCTGTGTGTGGTGCAGGGAACCAGTACACTGTGGTTGACCCAGGTGTGTATTCAGGGTAGAGTGGGGCACCAGTACTCCACAGTTGATCTGTGTGTGTGTGTGTGGTGCAGGGAACCAGTACACTGTGGTTGACCCAAGTGTGTATTCAGGGTAGAGTAGGGCACCAGTACTCCACAGTTGATCTGTGTGTGTGGTGCAGGGAACCAGTACACTGTGGTTGACCCAAGTGTGTATTCAGGGTAGAGTAGGGCACTAGTACTCCACAGTTGATCTGTGTGTGTGGTGCAGGGAACCAGTACACTGTGGTTGACCCAAGTGTGTATTCAGGGTAGAGTAGGGCACCAGTACTCCACAGTTGATCTGTGTGTGTGTGTGTGTGTGTGGTGCAGGGAACCAGTACACTGTGGTTGACCCAAGTGTGTATTCAGGGTAGAGTAGGGCACTAGTACTCCACAGTTGATCTGTGTGTGTGTGTGTGTGGTGCAGGGAACCAGTACACTGTGGTTGACCCAAGTGTGTATTCAGGGTAGAGTAGGGCACCAGTACTCCACAGTTGATCTGTGTCTGTGGTGCAGGGAACCAGTACACTGTGGTTGACCCAAGTGTGTATTCAGGGTAGAGTAGGGCACCAGTACTCCACAGTTGATCTGTGTGTGTGTGTGTGTGTGGTGCAGGGAACCAGTACACTGTGGTTGACCCAAGTGTGTATTCAGGGTAGAGTAGGGCACTAGTACTCCACAGTTGATCTGTGTCTGTGGTGCAGGGAACCAGTACACTGTGGTTGACCCAAGTGTGTATTCAGGGTAGAGTAGGGCACCAGTACTCCACAGTTGATCTGTGTGTGTGTGTGTGGTGCAGGGAACCAGTACACTGTGGTTGACCCAAGTGTGTATTCAGGGTAGAGTAGGGCACCAGTACTCCACAGTTGATCTGTGTGTGTGGTGCAGGGAACCAGTACACTGTGGTTGACCCAAGTGTGTATTCAGGGTAGAGTAGGGCACCAGTACCCCACAGTTGATCTGTGTGTGTGGTGCAGGGAACCAGTACACTGTGGTTGACCCAAGTGTGTATTCAGGGTAGAGTAGGGCACTAGTACTCCACAGTTGATCTGTGTGTGTGTGTGTGTGTGTGGTGCAGGGAACCAGTACACTGTGGTTGACCCAAGTGTGTATTCAGGGTAGAGTAGGGCACCAGTACTCCACAGTTGATCTGTGTGTGTGTGTGTGTGTGGTGCAGGGAACCAGTACACTGTGGTTGGCCCAAGTGTGTATTCAGGGTAGAGTAGGGCACTAGTACTCCACAGTTGATCTGTGTGTGTGTGTGTGGTGCAGGGAACCAGTACACTGTGGTTGACCCAAGTGTGTATTCAGGGTAGAGTAGGGCACCAGTACTCCACAGTTGATCTGTGTCTGTGGTGCAGGGAACCAGTACACTGTGGTTGACCCAAGTGTGTATTCAGGGTAGAGTAGGGCACCAGTACTCCACAGTTGATCTGTGTGTGTGTGTGTGTGGTGCAGGGAACCAGTACACTGTGGTTGACCCAAGTGTGTATTCAGGGTAGAGTAGGGCACCAGTACTCCACAGTTGATCTGTGTGTGGTGCAGGGAACCAGTACACTGTGGTTGACCCAAGTGTGTATTCAGGGTAGAGTAGGGCACCAGTACTCCACAGTTGATCTGTGTCTGTGGTGCAGGGAACCAGTACACTGTGGTTGACCCAAGTGTGTATTCAGGGTAGAGTAGGGCACCAGTACTCCACAGTTGATCTGTGTGTGTGTGTGTGTGTGTGGTGCAGGGAACCAGTACACTGTGGTTGACCCAAGTGTGTATTCAGGGTAGAGTAGGGCACCAGTACTCCACAGTTGATCTGTGTCTGTGGTGCAGGGAACCAGTACACTGTGGTTGACCCAAGTGTGTATTCAGGGTAGAGTAGGGCACCAGTACTCCACAGTTGATCTGTGTGTGTGTGTGTGGTGCAGGGAACCAGTACACTGTGGTTGACCCAAGTGTGTATTCAGGGTAGAGTAGGGCACCAGTACTCCACAGTTGATCTGTGTGTGTGGTGCAGGGAACCAGTACACTGTGGTTGACCCAAGTGTGTATTCAGGGTAGAGTAGGGCACCAGTACTCCACAGTTGATCTGTGTGTGTGGTGCAGGGAACCAGTACACTGTGGTTGACCCAAGTGTGTATTCAGGGTAGAGTAGGGCACCAGTACTCCACAGTTGATCTGTGTGTGGTGCAGGGAACCAGTACACTGTGGTTGACCCAAGTGTGTATTCAGGGTAGAGTAGGGCACCAGTACTCCACAGTTGATCTGTGTCTGTGGTGCAGGGAACCAGTACACTGTGGTTGACCCAAGTGTGTATTCAGGGTAGAGTAGGGCACCAGTACTCCACAGTTGATCTGTGTGTGTGTGTGTGTGTGTGGTGCAGGGAACCAGTACACTGTGGTTGACCCAAGTGTGTATTCAGGGTAGAGTAGGGCACCAGTACTCCACAGTTGATCTGTGTCTGTGGTGCAGGGAACCAGTACACTGTGGTTGACCCAAGTGTGTATTCAGGGTAGAGTAGGGCACCAGTACTCCACAGTTGATCTGTGTGTGTGTGTGTGGTGCAGGGAACCAGTACACTGTGGTTGACCCAAGTGTGTATTCAGGGTAGAGTAGGGCACCAGTACTCCACAGTTGATCTGTGTGTGTGGTGCAGGGAACCAGTACACTGTGGTTGACCCAAGTGTGTATTCAGGGTAGAGTAGGGCACCAGTACTCCACAGTTGATCTGTGTGTGTGGTGCAGGGAACCAGTACACTGTGGTTGACCCAAGTGTGTATTCAGGGTAGAGTAGGGCACCAGTTCTCCACAGTTGATCTGTGTGTGTGTGTGTGTGTGGTGCAGGGAACCAGTACACTGTGGTTGACCCAAGTGTGTATTCAGGGTAGAGTAGGGCACTAGTACTCCACAGTTGATCTGTGTCTGTGGTGCAGGGAACCAGTACACTGTGGTTGACCCAAGTGTGTATTCAGGGTAGAGTAGGGCACCAGTACTCCACAGTTGATCTGTGTGTGTGTGTGTGGTGCAGGGAACCAGTACACTGTGGTTGACCCAAGTGTGTATTCAGGGTAGAGTAGGGCACCAGTACTCCACAGTTGATCTGTGTTTGTGTGTGTGTGGTGCAGGGAACCAGTACACTGTGGTTGACCCAAGTGTGTATTCAGGGTAGAGTAGGGCACCAGTACTCCACAGTTGATCTGTGTGTGTGGTGCAGGGAACCAGTACACTGTGGTTGACCCAAGTGTGTATTCAGGGTAGAGTAGGGCACCAGTACTCCACAGTTGATCTGTGTGTGTGGTGCAGGGAACCAGTACACTGTGGTTGACCCAAGTGTGTATTCAGGGTAGAGTAGGGCACTAGTACTCCACAGTTGATCTGTGTGTGTGTGGTGCAGGGAACCAGTACGCTGTGGTTGACCCAAGTGTGTATTCAGCGTAGAGTAGGGCACTAGTACTCCACAGTTGATCTGTGTCTGTGGTGCAGGGAACCAGTACACTGTGGTTGACCCAAGTGTGTATTCAGGGTAGAGTAGGGCACCAGTACTCCACAGTTGATCTGTGTGTGTGTGGTGCAGGGAACCAGTACACTGTGGTTGACCCAAGTGTGTATTCAGGGTAGAGTAGGGCACCAGTACTCCACAGTTGATCTGTGTCTGTGGTGCAGGGAACCAGTACACTGTGGTTGACCCAAGTGTGTATTCAGGGTAGAGTAGGGCACCAGTACTCCACAGTTGATCTGTGTGTGTGGTGCAGGGAACCAGTACACTGTGGTTGACCCAAGTGTGTATTCAGGGTAGAGTAGGGCACTAGTACTCCACAGTTGATCTGTGTGTGTGTGGTGCAGGGAACCAGTACGCTGTGGTTGACCCAAGTGTGTATTCAGGGTAGAGTAGGGCACCAGTACTCCACAGTTGATGTGTGTGTGTGGTGCAGGGAACCAGTACACTGTGGTTGACCCAAGTGTGTATTCAGGGTAGAGTAGGGCACTAGTACTCCACAGTTGATCTGTGTGTGTGTGTGTGTGTGGTGCAGGGAACCAGTACACTGTGGTTGACCCAAGTGTGTATTCAGGGTAGAGTAGGGCACCAGTACTCCACAGTTGATCTGTGTGTGTGTGTGTGTGTGGTGCAGGGAACCAGTACACTGTGGTTGACCCAAGTGTGTATTCAGGGTAGAGTAGGGCACCAGTACTCCACAGTTGATGTGTGTGTGTGGTGCAGGGAACCAGTACACTGTGGTTGACCCAAGTGTGTATTCAGGGTAGAGTAGGGCACCAGTACTCCACAGTTGATCTGTGTGTGTGTGGTGCAGGGAACCAGTACACTGTGGTTGACCCAAGTGTGTATTCAGGGTAGAGTAGGGCACCAGTACTCCACAGTTGATCTGTGTGTGTGGTGCAGGGAACCAGTACACTGTGGTTGATCCAAGTGTGTATTCAGGGTAGAGTAGGACACCAGTACTCCACAGTTGATCTGTGTCTGTGGTGCAGGGAACCAGTACACTGTGGTTGACCCAAGTGTGTATTCAGGGTAGAGTAGGGCACCAGTACTCCACAGTTGATCTGTGTGTGTGGTGCAGGGAACCAGTACACTGTGGTTGATCCAAGTGTGTATTCAGGGTAGAGTAGGGCACCAGTACTCCACAGTTGATCTGTGTGCGTGGTGCAGGGAACCAGTACACTGTGGTTGACCCAAGTGTGTATATATCATGTATTGAGTCAGTTACTCAAACTGTTTTGATGGTCACAAGCATTTCCAGTTGATGAGGGTCAGTGTGTTTCAAATATTTGATTGGAGTGAAATAGATTTTGTCATGAATATGGGAATGGTTTATGATAAAACCTGCCAATCAATGTGTTACCAGAGTGCTGAAGCCCTTCATTCGTCGCGACCATGAGACCAAGCCCCTCAAGATGAGGCTCCTGGAGGAGATTGTGGCATACCCACACAGGTGAGACATGTTACCCACACAGGTGTGAAATGTTACCCTCACAGGTGTGAAATGTTACCCATAAAGGTGAGACATACTTCACAAACAGGTTAGATATACTACCCAATCAGGTGAGACTTGTTACCTACACAGGTGAGACATTTTACCGACACCGGTAATGAGACATGTTAGCCACACAGGTAAGACATGTTACCCATAAAGGTGAGACATACTACCCACACAGGTGAGACATACTACCCACACAGGTGAGACGTGTTACCCACACAGGTGAGACATGTTACCCATACAGGTGAGACATACTACCCACACAGGTGAGACATGTTACCCACACAGGTGAGACATGTTACCCACACAGGAGAGACATGTTACCCACACAGGTGAGACATAACAATCGGCTGAGGTGAGACATGTTACCCACACAAGTGAGACTTGTTACCCACACAGGTGAGATTTACTATCCACACAGGTGAGACATGTTACCCACACAGGTTAGATATACTACCCAATCAGGTGAGACTTGTTACCCACACAGGTGAGATTTACTATCCACACAGGTGGGACATGTTACCCATACAGGTGAGACTTGTTACCCATACAGGTGAGATTTACTATCCACACAGGTGGGACATGTTACCCACACAGGTGAGACATGTTACCCACACAGGTGAGACTTGTTACCCATACAGGTGAGATTTACTATCCACACAGGTGGGACATGTTACCCACACAGGTGAGACATGTAACCCACACAGGTGAGACATGTTACCCACACAGGTGAAAAATGTAACCCACACAGGTGAGACATGTTACCCACACAAGCGAAACTTGTTACCCACACAGGTGAAAAATGTAACCCACACAGGTGAGACATGTTACCCACACAGGTAAGATATACTACCCAATCAGGTGAGACTTGTTACCCACACAGGTGAGATTTACTATCCACACAGGTGGGACATGTTACCCACACAGGTGAGACTTGTTACCCATACAGGTGAGATTTACTATCCACACTGGTGGGACATGTTACCCACACAGGTGAGACATGTAACCCACACAGGTGAGACATGTTACCCACACAGGTTAGATATACTACCCAATCAGGTGAGACTTGTTACCCACACAGGTGAGACATGTTACCCACACAGGTGTGAAATGTTACCCTCACAGGTGTGAAATGTTACCCATAAAGGTGAGACATACTTCACAAACAGGTTAGATATACTACCCAATCAGGTGAGACTTGTTACCTACACAGGTGAGACATTTTACCGACACCGGTAATGAGACATGTTAGCCACACAGGTAAGACATGTTACCCATAAAGGTGAGACATACTACCCACACAGGTGAGACATACTACCCACACAGGTGAGACATGTTACCCACACAGGTGAGACATGTTACCCATACAGGTGAGACATACTACCCACACAGGTGAGACATGTTACCCACACAGGTGAGACATGTTACCCACACAGGAGAGACATGTTACCCACACAGGTGAGACATAACAATCGGCTGAGGTGAGACATGTTACCCACACAAGTGAGACTTGTTACCCACACAGGTGAGATTTACTATCCACACAGGTGAGACATGTTACCCACACAGGTTAGATATACTACCCAATCAGGTGAGACTTGTTACCCACACAGGTGAGATTTACTATCCACACAGGTGGGACATGTTACCCATACAGGTGAGACTTGTTACCCATACAGGTGAGATTTACTATCCACACAGGTGGGACATGTTACCCACACAGGTGAGACATGTTACCCACACAGGTGAGACTTGTTACCCATACAGGTGAGATTTACTATCCACACAGGTGGGACATGTTACCCACACAGGTGAGACATGTAACCCACACAGGTGAGACATGTTACCCACACAGGTGAAAAATGTAACCCACACAGGTGAGACATGTTACCCACACAAGCGAAACTTGTTACCCACACAGGTGAAAAATGTAACCCACACAGGTGAGACATGTTACCCACACAGGTAAGATATACTACCCAATCAGGTGAGACTTGTTACCCACACAGGTGAGATTTACTATCCACACAGGTGGGACATGTTACCCACACAGGTGAGACTTGTTACCCATACAGGTGAGATTTACTATCCACACTGGTGGGACATGTTACCCACACAGGTGAGACATGTAACCCACACAGGTGAGACATGTTACCCACATAGGTTAGATATACTACCCAATCAGGTGAGACTTGTTACCCACACAGGTGAGACATGTTACCCACACAGGTGAGACATGTTACCCACACAGGTTAGATATACTACCCAATCAGGTGAGACTTGTTACCCACACAGGTGAGACATTTTACACACACAGGTGAGATTTACTATCCACACAGGTGGGACATGTTACCCACACAGGTGAGACATGTAACCCACACAGGTGAGACATGTTACCCACACAGGTTAGATATACTACCCAATCAGGTGAGACTTGTTACCCACACAGGAGAGACATGTTACCCACACAGGTGAGACATGTTACCCACACAGGTGAGACATGTTACCCACACAGGTGAGACATATTACCCACACAGGTGAGACATGTTACCCATACAGGTGAGATTTACTATCCACACAGGTGGGACATGTTACCCACACAGGTGAGACATGTAACCCACACAGGTGAGACATGTTACCCACACAGGTTAGATATACTACCCAATCAGGTGAGACTTGTTACCCACACAGTTGAGACATGTCACCCATACAGGTGAGACATAACTATCGGCTGAGGTGAGACATGTTACACACACAGGTGAGACATGTTACCCACACAGGTGAGACATACTACCCACACAGGTGAGACATGTTACCCACACAGGTGAGACATGTTACCCAAGCAGGTGAGACATACTACCCAGACAGGTGAGACATACTACCCACACAGGTGAGACATGTTACCCACACAGGTGAGACATGTTACCCACACAGGTAAGACATACTACCCACACAGGTGAGACATACTACCCACACAGGTGAGACATGTTACCCACACAGGTGAGACATGTTACCCACACAGGTTAGACATACTACCCACACAGGTGAGACATACTACCCACACAGGTGAGACATGTTACCCACACAGGTGAGACATGTTACCCACACAGGTGAGACATGTTACCAACACAGGTGAGACATGTTACCCACACAGGTGTGACATGTTACCCACACAGGTGAGACATGTTACCCACACAGGTGAGACATGTTACCCACACAGGTGAGACATGTTACCCCCACAGGTGAGACATACTACCCACACAGGTGAGACATGTTACCCACACAGGTGAGACATGTTACCCACACAGGTGAGACATACTACCCACACAGATGAGACATACTACCCACACAGGTGAGACATGTCACCCATACAGGTGAGACATACTACCCACACGGGTGAGACATACTACCCACACAGGTGAGACATGTCACCCATACAGGTGAGACATACTACCCACACAGGAGAGACATACTACCCACACAGGAGAGACATGTTACCCACACAGGTGAGACATACTACCCACACAGGTGAGACATGTTACCCACACAGGTGAGACATGTCACCCATACAGGAGAGACATACTACCCACACAGGAGAGACATACTACCCACACAGGAGAGACATGTTACCCACACAGGTGAGACATGTTACCCATACAGGTGAGACATGTTACCCACACAGGTGAGACATGTCACCCATACAGGTGAGACATACTACTCACACAGGTGAGACATGTCACCCATACAGGTGAGACATACTACCCACACAGGTGAGACATGTTACCCACACAGGTGAGACATACTACCAAAAAGGTGAGACATGTTACCCACACAGGTGAGACATGTTACCCACACAGGTGAGACATACTACTCATAACAGGTGAGACATGTCACCCATACAGGTGAGACATACTACCCACACAGGTGAGACATGTTACCCACACAGGTGAGACATACTACCAAAAAGGTGAGACATGTTACCCACACAGGTGAGACATGTTACCCACACAGGTGAGACATACTACTCATAACAGGTGAGACATGTCACCCATACAGGTGAGACATACTACCCACACAGGAGAGACATACTACCCACACAGGAGAGACATGTTACCCACACAGGTGAGACATACTACCCACACAGGTGAGACATGTTACCCACACAGGTGAGACATGTCACCCATACAGGAGAGACATACTACCCACACAGGAGAGACATACTACCCACACAGGAGAGACATGTTACCCACACAGGTGAGACATACTACCCACACAGGTGAGACATACTACCCAAACAGGTGAGACATACTACCCACACAGGTGAGACATACTACCCACACAGGTGAGACATACTACCCACACAGGTGAGACATACTATCAGGAGAGGTGAGTGATTCTGTCTGCACAGTTCCCCTGTGTACAATGTCGTCTATAATGTCGTCTACAATGTCACACACACTGCCTACTTTGTCTTCAGTGATGACTCATCATGGCAACCACCTCCCTCTCCCCCCATCGACTACTGCTACGTCCGACCGCAACATATACCATCCGTCAACACACTGTGCAGGGAGTTCTTCTGGCCAGGGATAGACTGTAAGTCTAAAGGAGTAGTCTCACTTTAACACTTTGTGTTTTCAATAAATGGAATTCATGGTGTGATCATGTTAAGGCTAAAAAATAATAGTCTTTGGTTTTCAAAAAAATATAAAAATCCTAATACTTACATGCAATGCACACAAAAAAATTGAAAATGGAAACCAAAACCAAACGTGCAATGAACTATTTGATGATGTGGGCAGTGCCTGAGAACCAAGACTTTTATTTTTTTCGCCTAACATATACATTATTATATATTAGATACACATACATTATCTATTAGATTTTCACATGATTTTACGTTTAAATGTGAGCCAGAGACTTCATTTTATATATATATGGAAGAGACCAGCTTGATTCACAGTTTCTGGTCATTATTTATTAAGTTTTCACCTAAATTTATGTTTAAATGTGAGTCGGAGACATTATATTTTTGATGTATGCAGTATATCACACAGTTTTTGGTCTATTTGTTCTAATTGTCTAAGGAGTCACGGGTGGCCCAGATGTCAAAGGTGCCACAATTTGCTGTGCAGAGTAGTGTCCATTTTGATCGTGTGTTTGAATCCCAGATTCACCTTGACAATGTTCCTGGCTTTTGCAACACCATTCCTGTGGTTATGAAACTGTCACATCACGCTGACACGCCATGATATAACTGACATTCTGTTCAAGGGGGTCGCTAAAGCCACCTCACTCACACGACATGTCTACAACTGTTTCAGTGTCTGAGTGTCTCCAGTACCCTGACTTCAGCTGTGTAGTTCTCTACAGGTAATTTGCAAGTTTGTCATTATCTCACAATTGTGTCATAACTCTCAGGTATGCCTTAATGTCAAAGACAATGCAAGTAGGACCGCCTACATGGTCTAGTGGTGGAGCGTCCATCTGCGGAGCGGAACGTCTGGGATTCAATCCCCAGCCATGTCATGTTTAAGATGTTAAAAGATGGTACTTGTTGTTACCCTGCCTGGCGCTCTGCATTAAGGGTTGAAAAAAAGGACTGGTCGGTATACCATGTCTGAGTGGGGTATTCATGTCAAACTGCGGCATGGTATCTCAGTGAGCTAGTAGACACACACACACGTGGATGCACGTCGCTATATAAGTGCAATAATCTTGGACATGACGTTAAACCTCATGTCACCTCACCTCACCAGTGCTAGTAGCTTGTTTCTCAAGTCCACCTGAAACACAACTACCATATCAACACAAGCAATCTGACAGCAGCAGGTTATATTCCGACAGCAGACTAACCCACCTACTCTCAGTTTAAAGAAGGATGTACTTTTCTTCAGGAAAGTGATCATCGGCTTTGCGTTCATGGTTCCGGATGTGAAGTACAACGAGGCGTACATTTCATTCATCTTCGTCCATCCAGAGTGGCGGGGAGCAGGCATTGCGAGCTTCATGCTCTACCATCTCATTCAGGTGAGGATTAATGATTAGGCTTAAAAAAATATAAAAGAATTGGTTCTCAGGCAAAGACTTCTAAAAATATAGTGCAGGCGGACGGTGTACCATCAACTTGGGAAAGAGCCGCCCTACATAAACAAGCAAGCAAACTCCTTTTGCCGCCTAACGAAACGTGCTGCGGAGTTTATGATGCGGGGGTAGCCTGAGAATCAAGACTATTATTTTTTTTAGCCTTGTTGTGTTATATTTAAAGTTATCAATGACCTGTGAGGATTTTGGGTTAGAACTGGTCCCTAACAACGTACGCTTGTCATAAGAGGCGATTTAAATGGATCAGGTGGTTAGTCTGACTAAGTTATGTCATGGTACCCTGTCGTTAAGTTGTTGTCTTTGATGACATCAACTGTTGACTGCATATCTAGGTGAGCAGCATTGCCGTGGCATTATTTTTAATTTTTTTATAAATGAGATTTGTGTTCTGTCAAAAAGTTGTCTCGGATTTACAAAGTTCTCCACAGACCTTTGGTCTGTTTTTTGTCCAAGTTTCCAAGTTCTGCAGGACAATTATAGTCATCTTTAGTTGGGGTATGCAATTATTGTCACTTATCGTCATTTGGAATATTTAGGCAGTCTCGACTTAATGATACAGCATATCTATATTGAGAATCAACAGAACTAGTGTCTCGATTAATGTCTTGATAGTGAATTCATGTTGTTGATGTTGTAGACGTGTATGGGGAAGGATGTCACCCTCCACGTGTCGGCCACCAACACCGCCATGATGCTGTACCAAAAGTTTGGCTTCAAGACAGAGGAGTTTATTCTGGACTTCTACGACAAATACTATCCCATCGACACCCGGGAGTGTAAACACGCTTTCTTTCTCAGACTCAGGAGATGAATAAATTGTTTTTTCTTACTTCATGTAACTTCGTGTTTGTTTGTTTGTTTGCTTGTTGTTTAACGCAGGACTCAGCAATGTTCCGGCTATATGACGTCAGTCTGTATATAATCAATTCTGGACCAGACAATCCAGTGATTGACATCATGAGCATCGATCCACGCAATTGGGATCGATGACATGCATCGATCAATTCAGTGAGCCTGACCACCCGATCCCTTTAGTCGCCTCTTACGACAAGCATGGGTTACTGAAGACAGATCTTCAAGGGTCTTGTCACCTCTTAAGACCAACATAGATTGGTTGGAACCAATTCTGTCCCGGATTCTCCACGAGGGAACTGATTTGGGTTAGTGAGAGAGTGATTATGGTTTAATGCCATGTACAGCAATATTCCAGCAGGGTCTTACACATCATTCACATGTGTCCGGACTAGTAGAAGCAGCCACACACACACACACGTGCATGTACGTCGCTCTATAAGTGCAATAATCTTGGACGCGACGTTAAAACCCCATTTCACCTCACCTCAGCTCACCTCACCTCATTCACATGTGGGGAATCAAACAAGGGTCTTCACATGACAAGCAAACAACTTATCCACTGTGATTCCCCACTTCTGATTTGGGTCAACATTCTGCATAACATTTGTCACAGATCCAAATACTGTTCATATACATGGATATGTACATAAACTTTTTGCAATTGACACTGCATCTATAGATGATCTGTGGGTGGCCTTTAAGTAACTGAAGATGCTCTGTTATCCCCTCATTATAATCAGATCTTAGTTCTCACTACTGCTAAACAAAGATCTAAGGACATCTCATTACGGGTCACGTCAGACCGACCTTTGGCAAATTTTGACCAACCAATGGAATGACTGACAAGAAGTTGACATTAACCAATTGAAGGCAGCTTTCTCATGCTTTATGGCACTAGTTTTGAAAGTGACGACTACGCTTTGAAACACATTTTGCCAAATTCTCGATGAGAAATTTGAAAACGGAAAAAATGGACATTCTGGAATGGCTAATAGATGGCCTTGATTGTATATATTCTGTCATAAAGCCTGTATATATACTGAGAGGCACAAATAACGCATACTCAAATTTAAGTGTCAATAATTTTTTACTGAAATGAAATATACAACTGACAATCAATACAAATGACTAAAGATTACACTGATGAATTTCATGAACAGTTACTGTGTGACAAAGAATTAATATCTATGAAAATGACGTCAAAGGCGAGTGGTGTCAATAACGAGTGTGTTCTCCTTGGGCAGCAATGCACGCTTGAAGCCGGCGAGGCATTGAGAGACACAGTCGACGAATTGCAGCCTGAGGAATACGTCTCCAATGATGCAGACACAGACTCAGACACAGACTCCAAGCCAACCAGTCTTTGTTTTATCCCCTTAATGGAGTAGGAAAACAAGTACCATCTCTTACCATCATTTTGTATGACGTGGCCAGTGATCCTTGGTCGACAGAATTGTGTGCTTTTCTGTGCATGCTACGGCCCAGTTAAAATTGGTAACATTTCTTTTTGCTTGTAGTTCTTGTATCATTAGCCAAGTGCTACTGTGACAGGATTTCATGCACCGTGAAAAGACTAAAGTACCATGAGCGTGTTTCCTGCCACTTTGAACATTTCAGTTACTTCACAGAGTTTAAGCTTGATGTGGGAGGAAAGCCTGACGTGATACAGGTCTTAGATGTTTACCACTTTTGGGTTTGTTTGTTTGTTGTTAACACCGCACTCAGCAATATTCCAGCTATATGACAGCGGTCTGTAAGTAATCAAGTCTGGACTAGACAATCCAGTGATTGACAACATGAGTACCAAAAGTACCACTTTTGTGAAACCCATGCCATTGGGTAAGGTGCTGACAAACCTTGGAACATAAAGGTACTTTTCAAGTGAGAGAGTGATTTAGTGAGATCCCCTGCATCACTGTTCTGCAAATGATCTGACTTTACAGTTTAGTGTGATCAAGTATCCGCTCATCCAGAGTGCAAGGATCAACACTCCATCATCTGCAGTGGAATGTGAGTGAGTTGGGTTTAATGCTGCTTTGAACAGTTTTCCAGTCATATCACGGAATGTCAGCTTAATGTGGGAGGAAAGCCTGAAGTGATGCAGGTCTCAGACGTGGTAAAACCCACAAGCACGGAATGGTGCTGACAAACGTAGAAACATAATCGGAAGCTATATTTAACAACAGATCAAGCCCCCAGTCTGGTTCTAGCAAGATGACATCAGCAATATGTCTCGTGCCACAGCTTTTAGGGCCATCTTCTCCCAAACTGCTTTAGATTCAGGTACAGTAGGGTTTGCACATCCATTTTCCAGGGAGAACGGCTCATTTGACTTCCATGAGTTTTACACGACATAATGTCATAAGCCTTCTATGAATAGACTTTGTGACTATTACATCGCATTGGGGCTGTATCATCCTGTATGAATACACAGATGGTGGAGTGAGCGAGTATGGTTTTACTTCGCTTTTAGCAATATTCCAGCAATATTACGGCGGGGGACACCAGAAATGGGCTTCACACATTGTACATGTTGTACCCATGTCGGGAATCAACCCGTGTCTTTGGCGTGAAGAGCGAACGCTTTAACCACTAGGCTACCCGACCACCCCTCACGGATGGTGGAGGAACACCAGTGATAATCTTTCTTAGTGGTCTCTATGGACTTTGCATACATGTCAGCAATTGTATTGTGACTGACTGATATCCATCTGAGATAGGACAGAAGACAGACATAGCAGTATGTTTTTAATCAGAGTTGACAAGCATTAACACACCAATCCATCTTTACAATCCACAAAACTTGCAACTACAACTCAAATAATTATGTACATGTAATTCTGTTTTTAAAGCCAAAATACTAAATCTTTATATACCAACACATTACGATATCAACAAACTAGTCTCCAATCAATCTCATAACTTTAACAAATCTTTGGGTGCTAGTTCCATGGTCTCATGCTTTACTGTACAACACTAAATTTTCGAGATTTAATTTCAAATAAAAATTTGAATTTACAAACATGCATGTTACAGAAGAGATTCAGTAGAATGTTTTACATATAAATAATTCATTTCCCAATTTACCACAAAGTAGCGGTGTTAACAGCCTTTCTTCTGATGAAGCATGTAACTTTGACTAAAACATATACATTTACCTACGCTACAGATGCTTACCATGTAGGTTACTGAATTATACTCATATATACATGTATACTCATAAACTTTAGCAAAAATATTAAACAACCAAAATACAACCAACAGTTTACACAAAATGTACAGTATCCCAATAAATTAGGCACATCACCTACAAGCTTAAATGGCGACATTTTTAGCACAATTTAGGTGATGTGAACAATGAATGCATTAAATGAAGAAATGTATGGGCATGACATTCATATACCTTGGAAACACTCTGTCGAGAAAAGAAAGAAAGAACTGTTACACCATATTGAAAATGGTCAAAAGTGAAGACAAAATTAATTCATTGTGTCGATATAAAATAACAATTGGTTTAAGCAATTGAAGAGACAGAACAAATTGATTACAAGCAATATCTAGATTTGTCGTGGTGGTTGGTGTTGGTTCTATACTGTGGATGAAGGCTGCCTTTGACGACAATGACATTCCAGTCATATAATGACTAGCCATTACATCAGTATGACAAGTTTTCATATGAAAGCACGCAAACATCTCATTACATAATCAAGACTGTGCACATGTGAAAGCGTTAGCGTGAGTTAGAAAGATACAATTGCATTCCTAGAAAAATAACATCTCTGCAAGTCGAGTGAACATGATAAACTGACAATGGAAGGTCAGCAGCCACAGGCAAGTTCCCTAATCATAGCTTTCCATAAGGGTCATGCTAATTCAGTGTGTCTGAAAAAGGTTCACATTTGTGCACAACAAACATCGGACTCTAAATGCCCCATCTTCAATTATCCAGTACCATATCCCCATTTTATTAGGATAAATATCGTAAAAGAATGGAGATCCAATACACTGGAAAATGATGGATGACTACTTGTGAACTTAATCTTGTCCTTCAGCATCAATCTGAAGATTCAGACTATTAACTGAATTTACGAACTTGGGCTTCAGACGAGCGGCTGAAGTCACTGAGTGTTCGAACTCCAGTCCTATCATCTTAATCAAATTTGGCCTTGAACACAAGGTAACACAGTGACAAGAACAATATATCCTTGATTGTGAACAATCACAATACATACACCGTGTCATGGTCACAATATAATATGGTGCTCGTTGGATGAACGGAGAACATTGGCATCACAAGATATGATATCTAAAGTGTTGAAACGTGAAACGCAAAACATATACAGGTAGTTTATCTAAGACAAGATTAGCGACATTAGTTTCACAAAGACAATCTACCAATAATTGTTCAACACAAACATTAACATACAGCCCTATGGAAAATGACATTTAGGGAACTTCCCACTGACTGTAACATGAAGAAAGTGTGGTGACATGTCACTTGTGATGATCCTGGGGTGGGTGTATAATAGGTTATAGACAATAATAAAATATTGCACACATGAATCAACCACTCCACAACAAATGAACTGCTAAGGAAAACGTATATTCAACATCATCTTTCCTTTCATACTCACAAGGTTAGAATGACTTATCTGTTCATATGGGAGAGCAGCTCAACAAGCTAAGCTTATAACGGTAGTGTACTCATTTGGGAACAATAACCAATACCTTATCAATACTTTTATCTTGAAAGTTCATTAAGATTTCAACATCGCAGCCTCATGAGTAACTATCTCCAGAGTATCACACATATCAGAATATTATCAGAAATAATTTCTGTATAATACTACAACCAATGAGCTACGTTTTTCTGAATACATGCCCGGAAAACATATCCGTTTCAATGCATGTTGGCTTCAGAAGATAGTATACCGTAGTGAAGTCTTTCTAACCTTATTCCCTGAATGTACAAATGATCTTCAGATATTAGATGATTCTCCATAATAAAATATTCCATAGAAATAAAAAAGAAAACGGAATAACAGTAATAAAAATCGACAAATATCAGTTTCTATGACTCCATCTCTGTTTACACATGGCAGTGGTTGAGCCTGGAATGGTTCATCAACGTATAGTGGTATCAAATGACCTTCACCCTGCAGCACAGCAGCAGAGGATTGTGGGATATGTAAACAATGCATAGATGGAGATCGGTGTGTATAACAGTCTTCTAGTTTCATCAGGATGACCTATACCAATGCACATTCAGACTTCAAATCAGGATGGCTGTACTCATTTGGTACGTGGCAAGTTTGAAATCTGAATATGCCAATGACCTTGGATTCATTGGCCATCATGATCATTCATGATTCAACTAAACCGTAACAACAACTGTAAATGGTGATTGTGCAGGGTAAGCTTATTGGTTAGAAAACAGTCGCCATCAGATCGACTTCAGGATGTTGTTGAGGTAGGTGATGGTATACCCCAGTCAGAGATATGCTGGATCTCACACAGATCACGTCATCGTGGCTTATTGCAAAAAAAAGTGTGCAAAATGAAATGACTCAAAATGTTAATCTGCTTAACAAACTCATAGATACTATTTAGCACTGGCACAATTCAAATCTAAGTACCAAAGTTACTTCACCCCTTCCCTAAAGGTTTTCGCTTCACAATATTTGAGCAAATATTGCTTAAAGCTGCACTTGCAGTATTGCAGCTATTCACAGCTACCATTACTTGTTTCGAGCCCAATAAATGTGATGAGGCATCGACTTTTACATTCTACTTAGTAGGACACACAATGTAAGCTCACTCTTACATGTAACATTTGCAATATATTTTGAGCTACCTGCCCTCTATCCACATGTAAAACTATTAAAGAAAATTCTGACACCTCAGAAGGTTAATAAAATAAGCAGATATGAGATACAAAATACTTTTTTTCTTTTTTTCCCCAAATCAGTGAAAAGATCAACCTTTTGAATATCATGTAGGAACATCAAATCCTGAAATATCTTATCGTGATACGGAATGTGGAAAAGATGGACAAGACCCAGCAATCATTATCTTCATGTCCCTGACATAAACCATCTGAGCATTGTAAAAAGATGTCTCCTGTAGCCATTCTTGTTTCCACAAAATTTCATCTATTGGTGTACATTTCCAAAATTTCATTGTTTACCACTATGTTGAATTCTTGGGACATGTAGTTTTGAGTGGACACGCTTTCAAATACTTTCGGGAATAACACAAATTGATTAAATTATTATCAATATGTACAGACATGGTACATGCAGGATTGGGAATAAAACATGGAGGTAGATACAACAATCGAGTATTGTTCGCACGCTTCACATAACATATTAACATTCTCCTGGAGGTTCCATCATACATGCATGACTTGCAAATATTTTCTATTTCCTCCTCAAAATCTATGGTGTTGAATTTCTTTTCAATTTCCATTCGCAATGATTAAATATCAAGCAGCAAACATTTCTCACTCAGTTTCAAAGTAGGAAACTTAACAATTTCCTTGTTACTTTTGGTAGAAACTAACATATTTTAGTCCCTAGGATGTATACTACTCAATAGAAGTTAAAGAACACCCGATTTGTCATATGACAATAGTTAATCTGTCAAGGCTGGTGCGTATTGCAACACAGCCTTCCAGTTGTGTGTGTTCTCTAACTTGTTTTGAGTACTATACATAAGACTTTTTAATACAATAAACCAAAAATCAGGTTGAATAAGCATCACACATTCATACCCCATGCCCTGTCAACCTTTCAGAGGGCAGTGGAGTTTAAATACACAAAAGCAAACATTGTCAATACATGTACAATAGAACCCAAGGTTTTAAATAATAAAACTAATATTAATAATGTACATACTGTATTACGAATTATCTTAATACACTTAGACACAACAGATGTTGGTTGAAGATACTCTTGCATCTTGTTATTGCTGCCAATCATATTGGTCAGTGAATAGGAAGATCCTTTACGCAGCAATTCACTCTACCCTTAACAATACACAGCATACAAGCAAACTGTAATGGAAATATGTTTGCCTAATCAGATTTTATGTTTAGGACAATTTATGGTGACAATGTGATGTGAAAAAATGTTATATAAATTACAGGTAAAGATATAAAGTGGAAATAAACATGTCTGACCCAATAAAACTACACTCCAAAGTTCATACCTCTGTTCAAAAAGATTTGAATAAATGACGAAACCTGTGAGACATACCCACAGTCCCCAATTCAAAGACACCGAAACTTCCAGGGCATTGGTTGGATGTGTTATATGCATCTTAAATGCCTCAAACATGTGAATGGTTCTCTACCACAAGGCTCCCATATGTCAATATCATTCACTCTATGAAAATGCTAAGTATATCACATAGCCTAGCCTAGGACTCCCAAGTCCATCTGTTTCACGCACGCACGCACGCACGCACGCACGCACGCAAGCAATCAAAATATAAAAATAATAAAAACCTTAGACAACCTTAAATACCCTGTTTAACATAGCAATTGTAGCACTACTGCAGTCACAAATCTACATAAAGGTGTAGGAACAATGAGAATCATAGCACTACAAGTACAATTTCAAACAGGGCCCAACCTCAGTAGAACATTAAGAAAATCAGTGAAGCATTAGTCAAAACCCAAAGATATGATCCCTCTAAACATCACCGATCACCGACTTTATTCCACAAAGAAAAAATTCTGCATGTTCCTTATGGAGATGAGTATATATGAATCCATAGAAAATTCCTTTTGGAGGTTCACACAGGAGTGTACTGTATTGGGTCAGACAAGGTTCAGACCTGACATCTGAACAAGTTTTAGATCATTGAAGATGTGTATGCATTTAAACAGCATTTCTGCAATGGTGGGACAAATATCCATATAGCTGGGACATCATAGTACAAGTGTTCTCAAAAAATGTTCAACCACCTGAGATTTTGCCAGCAAGCCATATTTTACTTTCCTTTAGTGTCTGACAATTTTTATTACCGATTAAATATTTTGACCTTGTATCACACAATTATATGTATTGTGATGTGCAGTAGTCTTATGAAAGATCTACATTAACAGTGAAAAACAATTTGACTGTCACTTCTTGAAAGGTCAGACATCTGAGGACAGATCATACAGGACTGACAAATCGTCACGTCTTAATTTCCTATGCAGGGCATTTGGAGAGAGAAAAACACCTGTCCTGAATTTGATAGTTTTTTGTGAACACTTGACAACAGTAATGGTGGTGGTAACAACGTGCTTCATCACAGACATTGACCAAAGTCTGTAATTCAATTCCCCCTGCTAGCTGCCTAGGGTTGATGTCTGCAATATAGTAACCAAATAGTTGCTGCCTTTGGTGATCCCTGGAATTGTGCAGTATTACCGGTACTTGATTATCAGGTATTTAACTGTTACTGCTGTTGTTTGTTGTTCCATAAAAACCAATCCCATTCATACAAGAAGCTGTAGGGACAATGCCTTAAGTTGTCCTAAAGCTGTGAATTCATTCTGAGCAATTTGTAACAATGATCTTCACACATTTGTCAAATCCTGTAATGGCCCTATATGTGATCACAGTTCACTACAGCAATAACTGTTTAGTGCCCACATGGTTTTTGAAAATATAAGAATTAACAGTCATTTTCAAAATTTGCCATTCATCAGTCAAGGTTCTGAATAAAGGATGTAAGTATAACAATATTTATTATACAAAATTGTGCTAGGTTTGACGGCACAATGAGCCATTTGTATTGTTTGTGTTCTCGCTGAGTAGTATTTCTGCTACTGCTGCTTGTTCTCCGGAAGTAAGAAGATCCATGTAACACCTGAGGGGAAAATGGGATTTTTTGTCGTTACGGTTCTCAACAAACAATGACACACATCACATTCACAGAAACTCTTCTGATAACAACAACAGATATAGTCATGTGACACACAGTTCATAAATTAAGTGTTCTCTTCAATATATTACAATATGATGCCCACCCACGCGCAGGTTGGATGAAAATGCACATGTACGCGAGCACAGCCTAGACTTGAGAAGCAGCAGGTGGATCAGCAAAGTCTGGGCGATACGGCACTGTATCACCTGCCTCCCATCGGGTACTGCTGCCAACCAGAGTTACTCAGTGGTGGCATCTGTTGGCCATACTGTGGCCGGAGTCCACCCTGGTTCATGGAAAAGTTCAACGGTGGTGCATTCAATGGAGGGAAGGACATCCTGCTGGCCGAGAAGTCACTACGAGGGCCTATAGGTATGTTGTTGGATGTGTAGGCAGGGATGCGGGGGGCCCCACTGGGTGGAGTGGACATCGACGGGGGCATACGTGATCCTTGGTTGCTTGGGTTGGGTAATGAGGGAGCTTGGTTCAGTCTCTGGGGAGGGGCGGATAATGGGGGAGGTGGGTAGTTCAGCTGTGGGGGTACAAACTCTTGAGGGTTTCCACACCCAGGTGGCATTGACCGCTGCATGTCGGGGTATGGGGAGCGTGGCATCTCCCCTTGGTGACGCAAGGGGGAATTCATGGAAGGACCTTGTACGCATGGACGTGAATTGACATTATATGCTGGACCCACTGAATTTGGTCTCTGTGAAACACCCATTCCAGAACTAGGCATTGGTGGACGTGGAAGGGCATTGGTATTTTGATGTGGTCCCACAGGCATGGAATTAGAGATGGGTGAATTGTTATTACAAAGAAGAGGCCTTTGGAACATTGCGTTGGGTGGGGGGCGACTCAAATCAGGTAATGTAGGAAATGGTGCTGAGACATTTTGTCGGGGCTGGTTGATAGGTGTTCCAGGGTTGACAGTATTGTTAAATGACGATCTGTTTGGAGGGGGGTGATTCAAATTGGGCATTTGGGGCATTTCATTGTAACTGCTGCTCTGGAATCCTTGTGGTAGATGTTGTAGCTGCATACCAGGGAGAGGAACAGGGTCAGATGGTTTGGGACCCGATGGCAGAGTGGGTGGGGCTGGGGGCACAACATCCTTTCGGGGAGGGAATGAGTAGTTGTTGAATGGTGAACCAGTTAATCCAGAGGGAGGCCCAATGTTTACACTGGAAGTCGGTGGTGGAGTATTCATCATCATCACACCTCCTCCACTGAAGCTATTGTTGTTAACAACATGTATATTGGCACATGTAGCGGAACTGTTAGTTTGTATTGGACTCCCTGCAAAGGCATTAACATTATTATTGGTTAGCCTGTTGGTATCACTGGATTTATTCCAATTGATGTCTCTCGTATAGAAACTATTAGTCTGCTGCTTGTTTGAAGGTGAGTTTTTGGCAGTTAAGTTGGTCTTGCTGAGCTGCACTGCACTGCCATGCTTTGCCTTCTTGCGTTCATCATCACTACTGTCACTTGACAAACTACTCAGACTACTACTGCGCCGCGAACGGCTGCGTGATGAACTCCTACTACGACTGCCACTACTTGACCGACTTCGGCTCCGAGAAGAGTAGCTATGTGAGCGAGAGCGACTCCTGCCCATACTCTCACTACGACTCCTACTTTTCCTACTATGGTCCTTCGGGGAGCCTGGGGGTGTACATGGCCCCTTTCTTTCAGAAGGGGGTGAACCTGGTGGGGTTCTGGGTCCCGTAGACGATGACCCCGGGGAGCGACTAGTGGTGGAAGATACACCTTGAAGTTTGGCACACTTAGCTAAAGCTGAACTCCCAAATGAACCCATAGGCTTTTTCACCCCCGAAAACATGCCTTTCCCATCCATTCCTCGCATACAGTTTGTAGATTTGGCATATTTATTTAGTGGTGGTGTCCCATAAGCCTTGCTAACAGATCGAGTAGGATCCTCACTCAAATTCTTCCTTTTTAACTCTCGATTGCGATCTAACTCTGATGAAGCAAATGCTACAAGTGCATCGAAGCCACTGTTAATCTGAGCCTGCCAGTTTTTGGTGGTGGGAGATCCACTCTCAGCCTTCTGCACCTTAGAACCTGCAATACATAAGGATTGCAGTTGAGCTTTAACCACTGAAATCCCTAATTAAATTAATCCATGTACTATGATCATATTTATTTCTTGCGTTTAATTAACTAACTCATTTAGCCTCCATTGCTTATAATATTTAATTAGTACCTCAGCATAGATAATTCTGCAGTTATTTCCACGGATTAGTTTTCAAATATGTAGGAACAAAGTTGAAATATTCAAAGGAAGCATTGTGCAGAGAAGCAGGAAGAAATAACACTCTAATACACACCACACAGCAGTGCAAAAAGCATGGCACAACCATAAAAAACAACAACTACATAAAACAAAAAACTATGACCATCAAAAGATCAAATACAAAACAAAATAATGAGAACTGTACATACTACTGGTTAAACAGGTCCTAAATTTATCGTTTTTGTGTTCAATCACTATGCCTCAAAATAAATGAATACAGCAGTTCCAATTTCAAAAAATTAAAATTAGGTTCATCAGTATTACCGGTAATGACTTTATTAGGAACTTTTTTCAATACTGCCTGATGAAAACAAAAGTGCCCCAAAGTTAAGTATCAAGTTTAATTGTAAAGATTTCCAATCAATATTAGACATGTAATTTGAATAACCTAAAGTTTCACGTATGATGGTTAAATTGCTAGTAGCCAAATTTCCCCAAATTCAGTTCTTGTGGTTAAATGTGGACCTGTGTCTCAGCATCTCCTAACATCCTAATTAGCTGTCAGCTCACAAGATAAACAATTTGTAAGTGGAATTCAAATATCACCTAAACTCAAGTTTTGTTATCAAATATCCATCAGACAAAATCACATAAAACATTCTTGGTACTATCCTATTGTAATACATATCAAGAGCCTGTAATACATATTAAGAGCCTGTAATACATATCAAGAGCCTGTAATACATATCAAGAGCCTGTAATACATATCAAGAGCCTGTAATACATATCAAGAGCCTGTAATACATATCAAGAGCCTGTAATACATATTAAGAGCCTGTAATACATATTATACTATTACACATATTATCACTACCTTAACTTAAAATATTGTCATATTGTTAAAATAATAACAGCCAAAAAAACCTTATTTGTTTTTATTCAAGGTTCATACATTTGGACTGATTTATCTCACTTAATATTCATAAGCATCTCAAGTGAATACCAGTAAATGATGTTTCTTCTTGTCAATGATATTTTTTGCTGCTCTTATTATCTGCTCCACCCAATTTAGTGTGTGTGTGTGTGTGTGTGTGTGTGTGTGTGTGTGTGTGTGTGTGTGTGTGTGTGTGTGTGTGTGTGTGTGTGTGTGAGTGAGTGAGTGAGTGAGTGAGTGAGTGTGTGAGTGAGTGAGTGAGTGAGAATTGAAATTGCACTTAAAACCACATCACTGACGGACATGCTCAAAGTGCTAGCAGCATATATACATACCGGTACATGAAGATACAACAGTCTGTATGAATGTCACTGGGAGTAGCGTTGGAGAAGATAACTACCGTATTCGAAGTAATAAGCGCCCAGGGCGCTCTCAAAATTAGGAATAGGGGGTGCTTATTAGAATATTATTTTGAGTTGAAAGATCGTAAATTTTGTGGTTTATGCTAACAGCCTGAAATGTTTATATACGACAGATATATTTTTCAAGAATTTAATTGCCCATAATTAAGGGTGATATAACACACGAGTGCGTATTATACACGAATAAATAAGTCTTGTGTACATTGATCAATCGGAAGGGGTGCTGATTGGGATTGTTCACTCGCCAATATATTAGCAAATATCGCCGTGGGCGCTTATTAGAGCGGGGCGCTTATTACGTCGAATACGGTAACCATTTTTCTTACTCATAGTGTCCATAAACTTCTACTTATTAAATTGGATATTATTTATTTTCTACATTAGAGTATCTATCATATGCCGATTTTCTCCAATCCTTATAAGGCCACGAAAATTCAGGATCAGCATTAATATTGTTGAAATAAGTATAATTACCAGTACAACATAGCTGAGTGTTCCCTAACAGTGAGCCAGGTATTGACAGCTAAACACATTTCACAAGGTTATCTGTTCCTTACAAAAGATGAGTGTTTCGTCAGCTATGTATTCAAAGGTTTGGGGTATTTTAGGACCTGGGTTGAGAGTATATATCCCTCCCACATGCGTGCATAACATAGAGATATTCACTGTCTTCGTTTCTTTGGTTGAAAAAGCTAAGATACACATTTGATAAGAATAAGCTCTAAAGTTTTGTGTTAAATAATTAATGTTTTTCATCTAGCAATTAGTGTTTGGAAATCTGTCAGAGGAAATTTGCCAGGACAGATCCTTACGCAGGGATGAGAATGGAAGATTTGTGGCCACTAAAATTTGTGGATCAGCAGAAGATTCTCACCCCTGCTTAAGACAGGCAGTTTCTAAATTCACTGGATACAAATAAATCATCTTTCTGTGCTTTATTTTTGATTGGTCATTTCAACAGGTCGTAAAAAATATATATTGAATATCACATGTGCAAGTGACATTTCAAATGATTCAAAGATAAAGCTAACCTCTCCTTATTATCCAGGAATATTTGACTGTCAACCAAATTTGTTTGTTTTCTCAACTCGTTAGATACAAATAGATTTGCTGATTACACAACTGTTACAAAGCAAAGATAAGCATTAATGTTCCTCCTGCATAGAAGAATCTTGAGAGTTGGTTAAGCAGGTCAATGCAGCAGTTTTATTCTGTATAAAGCATACATTGTTATAAGCACGAAAATGCTTCGTTATCATTTTTGGTTAGGTTGTTTTACATGCAATTTTGATTGTTGGCTCTTTTAATTAATACGATGTCCTCGATCTGATCATGAACTCATTCCAGCAAATTCTTCAACCAGGCGCTCAGTGAATGGTACATTATAAACAAGGATTTATCTAGGATTCAAAACTAAGTGACCCTGTCAATCACTTTAGAAAAAAGAATAACTATTTTATTCAAATTTGGGATTTTCTTCAAGTTCTTATTTCCATAAATTCATAGATAATTTAACATTGAATAATGAGACTGCATTCTATGCAATAATATAACACTAAGTACTGAAAGCTCTTCCTCTTTATTGGTCCTGTTATCCATGAAATACAGGTTACTTTTACAAAGCCATAGTATTAGTTACCATGGTTACATGTCTTCGTTATTACAAGTGGGAATTTATAAATTTTAATTCAGGTCAAATATTGGTCGAATGAGCAGGACTGGATAAATCCCTGTGGTACCTATTTTCCAAAATCAAATTTTGATAGTTTATTTACCACATCACAATTCAAATCTTGGTAGCCAATTTGATACTCTAATTATTCCAAAGACATTCATTGTAATCATGAATCCTACTGTGAAGTCCTAGATTCAAACTGCCTTAATTCTCATCATTTTTCTCATCATTCTATGAAAGTTTTGACTTGACTACATGTGCAGGCTACATGCAAGACAACTGACAACAAAAATAAAACACATCTAGGAGAGTTCAAATAATAAGAAACATGGATTACAAGTATTACTAATAATATATTCAGGAAAATTACACCAATACCACAGTATAAAGCTCAAATACTACACTACATTATCATGCAAGTGGTTCCATTCATGTTCTCATTCTGTCATTCGGTGCCAATATGCTTCCAATCACTCACGCCACCATGCCCACATACTTCATCCTTCAAGTGCCCATCCCATCCCATGTGGCCACCCCCACCTCCATGCTACCCGGCCCTTTCACAACCACCCCACGTACACCCACGTAAAGCCACAACCATATCACCCACACCACATAAGCCACACCCACTGACACTCAATGTGGAGCAACTGAACTAAGCGTTGCTAGTGACAACAATGACATAGCAATTGCTATGGCAACAAGAAGGCAGTGCAGTAGAGCAGCTGAATCAGCAGTTTTCCCCATGACAACCTGGGGACCAACTTTGTATCAAAATAGTCAACTGGAAAATTTCTGCATAATTTCAATCAACTTTGCACAAACAGGTAGAGGTCTTCTTGTTGTACTATAGAAATCATAACAGATTAAAGTAACTGATTCGGAGGTTGGAAAATAACATGAAAGAAAAGTATACTGCATCCATGAACAGACTAATGTAACAAAACTGTGGTGAACATCTTTTTCAAATTTCAGATATTTTTTATTCAGTAAGTGGGGGAGTGAATGATATTTTCACCAGTCAGCAATACTTCAGACATATCGCATCAGCTTGTAATTTAATTTTAATAATCAAGTCTGGGGGTGAAAAGTTGTTTTCTGAACGTTTGACAGCCTTATTCAGATAAATATCAGAAATATCACAG